>NC_060275.1:99979690-100338642 GCF_021613505.1 Equus quagga
GAGAAAAAGGAAAAAAAAAAATAAAATCTTTAAGAAAAGTAAATTAGAAATATATGACTGTAATTATTATATATATGTATATGTGTTGTTTCTCTGAAAATAAGAGCTGTAGAATATAGAATGTAACCAATTCTTGAAAAGACTGAGGCAAGCAACATTGATTATGCATGTGTGTTCTAAACAATACTTATTCAAGGAAAAGTAATACATTTTATGTGATTTTTTTATAAAATGGAATAGATTTCACAAGGTTTACAATATTACTTTTCAATATGGAATAAATCTTTATCTGAAAGAAAACATTGGGAGACACAAGATTTAGATTTCTTGTTACATTCGAATTTGTTTCTTTTTCTTAAAATATTTTGAGTTTTGATATTTCTTGGGTGAATATTTTATACTTACTTGCCTTCTTATACAAGAGAGTGGATTCTAACTGACAACTGAGAACCTGATCTATGGTGGGAGAATGTCTCTGCCATATCGTCATAGGTTGTTAGTTGAGATGATCACGGAATTACCTCTGTTAGTATATACATTTCAAATGCTTAAAGCTTTTTTCAGTGTTTTCCAGCTTTTAGGAAACTAACTTAGAGAAGAAACTTGAACAATAGGGTTGTTTTATTGTTCAACAACCTAGACCTACTTACTCAAAGTGCTCCTTGGATCTGGGAGCTGGTTATAAATCCATAGCAGTCCCATCATATCCTTTCAGTTTGAAAGTTTAGATTTTCTGTCTTTTAAGGTTATAATGGGGGGGAGGTATTACTTTATAGAAATTATACTTTCTCTTAAGATAACATCCAAAAGTTAAACAGGATGTTAAATAAATTTAATTTTGACCAAATTTATATTACCATCATATGGCAAATATTAATCTGATCTAAATTGGAAAATATATATATTTAATGAATCAAACATAGAAAATTAAATCTCTCACAATCCATACCAATATTCAATTCTGAGTTTCCTGGTAAGAACTAATAACATGACTTCTACATTTTAGAAAGGCAGGAAACTACTGATCTATTTTAGGTAAAAACAAACTAATTTACAAAAGGAAATTTCCTTTTGTAAAGGAAAAAATTAAAGCCTATTCATTTACATGAGAAAATATTTAATATTTTTGTTAATTTTCTCAACAGACAATTATTTATATTTTATCAAGACATCAAGAATACAATTAAAATTGCATATCATAGTAAAATAATAAAAGATAAAATAAAACTATTTGGTAATTAACAATGAAAATACCAGTAATAAAATTCTTTTACTTTTCTGATAATTATAAGAAATTAACCTTCAAGTAAGATAGAAAATTGGGCTTTGTGTCTTTAAGCTAGTAAAAATGAATTTAAATAAGACATTTATCCACCATTTCATTTACGGGCTAACCCTAAAATAGACGTAAACGAAAGTATTTTCTAGAGTTAGCAACATATCTGTAACAGGTAAAATACTATCCTCATCAATTCCTCTTCGAATACGAGTAAGTGAAAACATCCCAAGATGTTCAGAAAAATTTGACACTTGATTTCTAAATAATTCCAGGTTTGGTTACTTAAATGTTATCATGTCACATTGAGTTTATTTTACTCAGTATGTGGATACAATATTTTTCATATCGTCAATTTTAAAAATGGATCACCAGTAAGTTAATCAATTATTTCTCCTATTGTAACTGAAAGTTCGGTCTCTGAACCCGATGCCAATCCAAATAACAAGAACAGAGTCTTGAGTGGAAGAGGAAGGGTTTTTACTATGCCAGGCACAGGGGGCAAAGCAAGGGCTCATGCCTCAAAAATTGCTAGCTCCCCGATGAGGAATGGTGGGGATTTTTATTTGGGGTTTTGGGTAGGGGAGGGGGTGCAAGTAGCTTGTGCAGGTCGGTGGTTTTCCACCAGCCTGCGTTTGGCCTTGAGAGGCTGCTTGCAGCAAGGCGGTGGGGGGGCGGGGGGAGGGTGAGATAGGAGGATGGCAGGTGGGCGTCCTTTGCCTTTGTCTCTTGTCTCGTCTTCCTGCTTGAGGCGGGTTCAAGCACCAGGAGTGGAGGAGTTGAGGTCTGGGAAGCCTCCGCTCCTTGATATCCTTGAGACAGCGGCTTTCCTGGCAAACTTCAAGGACACATGATTAGCTAAACTTTAGTGTGCCTCCAACTCCAGGCCACCTGGGCTTTTCACAATTTGTAACTCCCATTTAGTTGTAAAGCTCAAAGAGTCCAAGTTTAAAGAAACAGGTGTTTACATGTGAGTGGAGCTAGAGAAGCAGGAAAGGGGGTGGTGGGTTTTAGTTTTAACCTCATATACGCTGGGTTCAATGTGGGGGAACTGATATCGGGGCTGATGTTAAGAGCCTGTAACACTATTACAATTTCAACTATGATAGCAATTGGATTTTTGAATTTTTGTTGTCTGAATTAAATTTTTAAAGAGATTTAGAAGTTCTTTTAATGATACTAATAACTCATTACTTAAGTGAAAACTAAAGCTAATCTTGTTATTTAAATATTACACACATTCTTTTTTTTAGTTGGCTATCTGGTCAGAATGCAATCTTAATTTTAATTCTTTTTCCCCTTAGCTCAAATTCATTTGCTTTTCATCTATTTTCAAATGCTTTCAAAGATAGTAAGTATATAAAAAAAACAAGATTCCTATTTTTGTTAATGCAGTAACGAGTTTATGTCCTGTTGTTGCCGTATTTTCAGGTAAGATTTAGAAGCCTGGTACTTGAGTTCTGAGCCTTGAAGTTTCATAGCTCTATGATCTTATGAAAAGTTAATCTCTCTGAGTATTTATTATCTTATTTTAAAATGAATATATTACCAATCTGCCAGAATTTATATTGAGGAATAAAAATGATAATATGGGTAAGTGCTTTGTGTAACCTGTAAGGTTCTATGTACAAGTTATTTATATGTACTAAAAGGTTTCATTCCTCATCTGAAAACGAAGTGCTTTCAAAGATATTTTAATTGAAATGTTTCATCACGGAAGCTCTTAAAGTACAATAGAAAATGATGCACTAAGATAACAGCCAAAAGACTGTCATATCTGGCTTGACTATTTGTTTTATAAACATAACATTTTGAATCTCTTCCAAATAATTAACACTTTTCCTACAAATAAAAGGGATGGACTATGAATTACATGGGGGATACAGATGTATCAATTCTTCCATTTTTTTGCACTTAAAAGATCTATTTTTAGCTTTATTAACTACTTTATACATTTTCCTTGAGTTGCCATTTTTGATTTTTTTAAAAACCTGAGTTAAATACCTCATTTATTGATTTTTAATTGTTTGTTTTATGACAGTGAAATAGTTTATGCTATTTATTTTTTCTGATATAGGCTTTAGCAATATCCTAGATATTTTAATAGGTTGAAATTTCAATGTTGTAAACTTATGGCTATTTACTTTTCTCTGGTTCAATCACTTTTAGGAGATTTTTCAAATTTAACAATGATTGGATTATATTGTAAAAGCATTTGTATGTGGAGTCCATTATGACTTTCTAGGTACAAAAATATAAAAATTATTTTTGTGCTGGTTTCAAGAGCATGAGAAAACGTGCCTAAATCAGTGTATTTTCAACTTTTGATTGTAATCCACAATAAGAAAGACATTTTATATTAAAATTCAATATATAAGCATATGTACACACACAAAATCGTAGGCATATACAGTACATGTGGAGCAAGAATTTGATTAGAATATGCATGGCTTATAAGATACAGTACACTCTATTCTGTTCCATTCCATTTTACCTATTTTATAACATCTGGGTGTGACATCTTAATGATTTCCCTGACCCATGGTTTGAGAAATATTGTTTGAAATATACAAGTATTTGATTATATTATGGAAAAAATATGAGTTTTTTAATATGTTCATGGGAACATTACAAAAATATATTGATTCCCAATATACCGAATACTCCCTGCATTATCAGCCAGTTTTTCTACTCCATTCCAACATTCTTGGTGCTGGCCACACTTTTTAAAAATAGTTTCATTTAGTGAGAACTTAGAAACCATCACTTTCATTAGTTAGATAATAGTCTTTAATCACAAATTCGTTTTTAAAGCCAAATGGATGTTAGATATTTGCTTCTAGCTTCTCCACTGCATCAATAAGCTCTCCTTTCAAACCTGCTGAAAGGGAACTACGTGCTAATCAAGTTCATCAGGCTGGAGAATTAATGTGTGCACTTATTTCCTACTATTCAAAACTGTCCTTCTTTGTTCTCCAGTGTTTTCTTTTGGGCTCTGTAAGTCATTACTCAATAAATCTGTACTCCACTTTATCCTTGAAAATACACTGATAATTATGTATGAATGAAAGAATGAGGGATGAAAGCAAAAGTTCTTTATTTACATACTTTATTACAGTATATTAAACTAGTAAAGATAAGGTACAAAAATAGAGTATCGATTTAAACTAATATACCAAATAAATATGTAGTTGTTTGCGAATCATAACAATTGACAAACAGCTTTATAAAACTTCATGTTTAACTCTACACTTTAGGAAACTTTGTATCTAAAATTCTTTACACCTTTCATTATTTGTTTATATGTTAATTGCAAAATAAGTATTTAAAAAGAGTAATTTTGACAAAAATCTCACTTCTAAAACAGAGTACGTGAATTATCTATTACTGTGTATTTCACCACCCCAAAATTGAAAACAGGTATTTAATTTACTCACAATCCTATGGGTCAGATATTTTGGCTGCTATGTGCTTAACTCAGAGGTTCTTCTGCTTGTTGTCCTGATATATTCATGAAGTTGCCTTCATCCTGTGGTGTGTCATGTAAGATTGTCTCATTCATGTGTCTAGTGTTTGGGGGTGATTCTTTTTTTCCAGCTTTATTCACATAAAATTGACACATAACACTATGCAATTTTAAGGTGTACAGCATGTTGAACTGGTACAATTATACATTGTGAAATGGTTAGCACATTGAGTTAGTTAACACTTCTATCACATCATATAATTACCTTTCCTTTTTTGCAGTAAGAACATTTAAGATTTCCTTTCTTAACTTTCAAGTATATAATAGTCTTTTTTTTAATTTTTATTTTTTTCGGATGTACATATTTCGAATTCTGTGTACATTACATCATGTTCACCACCCGAACATTAATTATAGTGCATCCCCTCACATGTGAGCCTAATCACTCCCTTTGCCCTCCCCCCTACCCCCTTCCCCAATGGTAACCATCAGTCCAATCTCCAATACTATGTGGGGTTTTTTTGTCGTTTTTATCTTCTACTTATGAGTGAGATCATATGGTATTTGACTTTCTCCCTCTGACTTATTTCACTCAGCATAATACCTTCAAGGTCCATCCCTGTTGTCACAAATGGCCGGATTTCATTATTTCTTATGGCTGAGTAGTATTCCATCATGTATAAATACCACATCTTCTTTGTCCACTTTTCCCTTGATGGGCACCTAGGTTGCTTCCATGTCTTGGCTATTGTGTATAATGCCGCAATGAACATAGTGTAGAATATATTCTTGTTAACTATAATCACGAGGCTATGCTTTGTATCTCCAGAACTTATTCATCTTCTAACTGGAAGTTTGTACTCTTTGACCAACATCTCCCCATATCCCCCATACCCTAGCCCCCGGTAACAACCATTCTACTTTCTGCTTCTATGAGTTTGGCTTTTTGAGATCCCGCATATAAGTGAGATCATACAATATTTCTCTGTCTCTATCTAACGTTTCACTTAGCATAATGCCCTCAGGATCCATCCATGTTGTGGGAAATGGCAGGATTTCCTTCTTTCTCATGATTGAATAATAGTTGTGTGTGTGTGTATATATGTGTGTACTGTATATGTGTGTACTAGTTATATGTGTCATATATATATGTATATATATACACACACACACACAAATACATACACATATACACACTTTTTACCAAGCCTCTCTCTGCATGTGGTCTCTCATCCTCACAGAGACTGAACAGAGTTTCTCTTCATAGCCCTCTCAGGAGTTATGGAACAAGAGCGTGAGAGCCAAAGAGGCAAGATCTCTTAGGGACTATTCTCAGATATCCTACAACATCAATCCTGTGGCATTCTTTGGTTAAAGCAAGTCATAAGGTCAGCTAAGCTTCTAGGTTGTGTAGAAGGAGATCTTATTTCTTGAAAGTAAGAAAATAAGTCATGTTTCAAAGGGTGTACATAGAAGCGTAGGATGAATTTATGCACATTTGTGAAATGCACCCCATAATATATCTCAAACTTTAACAATATTAGGATACTCTTTAAATAGAAAATGAAATTCTTATGCACCAATGTTGGCATGAATTTTTTAAAGAACTTAAATTACATATCCACTAACATAACTTGCTCTTAAAATCCTAACTCATATGATTTTCATTCAAACAAATTTATAAATTACATAAAACAAAATTGAAATCCTATAAAATTGATTTAAATATATTATTTTAATATGATGAATCGTGTTTTCTGCGTGGTTCAGTTCTCCAATCTCAGTTTAATAGAAAACATATGCATTTGTATTTTCTATATTTGCTTGCTGTTGACTTGCTTCTTTTTGATTTTGAGGATGAGGAACTATCCCATTAATCAACATTACCACTGTGGAATAATAAATATTTCCATTTAGCAATCAGTTAATATAACCAATTATTAGCTATGCTTTGAAGGGGCAATGTATTTAAGATCTAGAATGTTGTACCAAAGAAAAAATATTGTTCTATGAACGTTTCCTCATTGAATATTGTAAAGAGCATATTATTTTGGCTGTTCCTGCCATCCATTCTTTCTGCAACGTCTTTATTTTGGTGATACTTTTCCAATCCTAATTCAGTTGATTCAAGTTGGTCTGATTCTGTCACTTTATTTCAGCAATTAACTTATATCTAGGTCAGCCCATTAAATGTATACTTTTTCTCTGGGAACAGATCTTAGTTTGGGCATTGCCTGGTAAATCAACATGGCCAATTTAGAGTGAGACTGGAGACTTTGAAAAGAAATATTGACATCTTGGTATTTGTCTTTATCTGGAGCTGCTGGTGGCAATCTTTTCTACAATACGGACTTAGCTTACTCCAGTACTGAAAACAGAACTAAAGGATATAACATACAATGTCTTGATGACATTGACAATGCCCAGAATCCAGAATGCTTCCCATCAAAGTCATCTCTGGAACGTTTAGATTCATGACCTCTAAGCTTCCAGTTTTGCTTAAGTCACTTAGAATTGGTTTTCTTTCACAAGTCATATAAGTAGTGCCAACAAATGAAATCTTCCTCAAGACTCTTACGTCAATATAATATCACAAGTGGGTATGAGCAAATAGAGAATCAGTGCAGTAAATCTGTTGACTTTGTGGAGATGGTACTTTCAGTTCATTTTTATTTCAATGTCTATTCTGTGTATGGAGCATATTCTATTACTGTCTTTTGCTATTTGGAATATCATAAAACTTCTGTTCCTAGAACATGGTATGAGGCCATTTACCCTTTACTTGGCATGGATGCATAATTGGCATATTAAATTGAATAATTTTATTTATTTCAATTAAAGCATACTACTTCTCATTTTCATTGTGTCAAAACACAATTTCAGTAATACACTTTATAGTACTAAAGTGCAAATACTTTTCAGTCGAGTTTTTTAGGGCAGAGATATAGCAGAACTCAATATTAGCACAGGATGATTTCAATTAACATTAGTATCAAGACATATGTGTATATGAGCAGGTAGGCATGCTTGCAAATCCATCAAAGTGTGAAGCAGAAAACAGTTATGAGCTTTGTGATAAATTTTAGATAACTAAACATTTTTCACTTAATCATTTTTATTTAAATAGTTTCATTTAACCATTTCTCAAAAATGATTTGAGAAACTCAATTTAAGTGACTTTTTTTTTGCTGAGGAAGATGGGTCCTGAGCTAACATCCTTTGCCAATCCTCCTCTTCTTTGCTTGAGGAAGATTAGCTCTGAGCTAACATCTGTTCCAGTCTTCCTCTATTTTGTATGTGGGTCACTGCCACAGGATGGCTGATGAGGGGTGTAGGTCTATGCCTAGGATCTAAACCTGAGAACCCAGGCCGCTTAAGTGGAGTATGCCAAACTTAACCACTGTGCCATGGGGCTGGCTCCCTTTATGTGACCTATTTTTAAATACAAATATACATGGAATATTTTGTCTATTGATAAATAAATGACAATCTGTTTTTCAAATTGCCATAGTTTCAACTTCCTAACAAATCTCAGGGAAATTTGTTTCGTTGATCAACGTCATTAATTAAGATTGGCAACTGTTCTAAAGAGGCTTATATTTCATCTATTAAAACATGATCTCTAAATAAATGGCCTCCAACTCAGGATCAACATCCATTAAGGAGTCTGTAGTTTTCATTTCAAGTGTTGAAAGTGCATGCTACCCCAGGAAACAAGTATACCTCTGTTTGAACTTTGAATCAAAACAAAATAACTCTGTCTCAATACAAACAGTAATAAATGCTTCGTTGCTTTTCTTTAACACAATATAGCCAAATATTGTCTAAGAAAATTGTGTAAAAATTATGTAAAAGTATAAAGAGGGAAAAGAAGATATGGTGGTTGAGGAAGAAGAGGAGGCAGTCGAAGGAAAAGGGAAGCAAAAGAAGAAATTTTAAAAGAAAAAGTAAAACTAACAGAAAATACCAAGTTTCCGGGATATAGCTTTCTGTTTCCATGAAATGTAACATTGATAGCATAGATTTCGAGCGGTTTAACTTCCTTAATAATGCCAGAAAAATTTCTTTAGATACTTCCACTATTAAATTCAACTAAGAATTTAAAGATCTGATAATTTTCTACTGTATTAATACTTCCAAAACAGAAAAAGAAGGAAAACTTTAAAGTTATTTTTAATCGTATATAACATTTTAACTAAAACCTAACAAAGATTGCCCCCAAAACAAGTAATTGCATACCAATCTCGATCATTAATATTAATGCAAAATTCTTAAAACCATTAGAAAACAGAATTTAGCAGACTGTTAAAAACTGACCAAGTCAGTTTGTCCCAGAAATGCAAACATAGTTCAATGATGGAAAGTACATAACAATTAGTCATCATCTTAATAAGCCTAATGAGAAAATTTATCCTCTTCACAGTGAAAGGTGTTTGACAAACTTCAACACATATGCTAGATAAAGACATTCAGAAATAGACAGGAACTGTCTTAATGAGGTGACACACATTTCAGTGCAAAAGCCATCATCACCCCGACAGTAGCGAAACAATGAAACACCTGCGACAAATCCACTAAAGCCAGGACCAAAACAACAATAGGAGCTGATTTTTGTGCCTGTTATTTATTATCCTATTAGCAATATTAGCTTATGTTAGACAAAGGAAGAAATTGGAAATGTAACAATTGGGAAGGAACAGATAAAACTATTCACCATTGATATTACTGTAGAATGGAATGATCTTCAGAGTCAAATGAAAATTATTATCAACAAGAAGAGAATACAATCAAGCAGTAGTGTATAAAGTTAATGTATAGAACACTGTTCCTTTTCTGTGTGTGTATTAGGTGAAAGATTCATTTTATTTAATTTATAAACATATATGTATACACATGTATGTATCTCAGGGGAAATATATGATAAAAGATCCATTTTACAATTTTTAAAAAATCAAGAGATAACATACTTAGAGAAATTAATAAAAACTATGCACTGCTTTCTAAGACAAAATATAAAACCCTACTGAAATTATACAAAAAGAATCAATTTCATTAAAATGACAATTGATTAGAGTGGTGTTTTAAACTAGATTTTAGTAATTTTCTCCGTTTTCTTGACTTATGAATCTAATTAAAAAGTAAAAAATATTTGAGTTACTGATGCAATATAGTTGTGGTGTTGGTCTCTGGGTGAGCAATATTCACTCCAAGAACGTTTTCTGAGTTCTCACCTTCTCTTCCCACCACCTCATGTGACACATCTGTCTTAGAAATAGCAAAAAAGGAACAAAGCTTGCTTTCAAAAAACAGCAGGAATAGAGGCTCATGTGTTGTTGCACAAAGATTTATGTCAAGCAGACAAAAAGGATGCTAACCTCCTCTGGTGGACAGTACCGCCTCCTTCTAAATGATGCTCTGGTTTGTCTCACGCTTTGAAAACTCTCACAGTCAGAATATTCACCACGGAATGGCAATCTGGCAACTGGGTGTGTTTAATGTCATTTATCTATAGAAAAGGCTAAAATTGCCCCAAACAGCCTCTGATAAACAGTACCTCTTCCTGCTAATATTTCTATTATCTGGTTTATTGTTCAATGAAAATGGTTTTTTTCCAAGACAGCAATGCTATTTGTATTCGTAAATGCCTATAAAAATTAAAATATTCATATAGTGATTATATAGAAAATAATCCATACAGCTTAAAAATCATCTTAATTTAAAGGTAGTATGAATTTCATTCTCAGTTTTCAACAAAGCATATGATAATGAAATGACGCTATGAGAAATGAGGCTATAGCATCTGAGTCTCCGAATCAGGAGTCTGGTTTACTTCTGTCAATATATGCAATAAATCAGAATTATTATCAATATGATTCAATGTTAAAATAAATTATAGCATAGAGGATAAAATCATAAATTTTGAAGCCAAGTTGCCTTGGTTTGAATCCTGGATACTCAACATATGACTGTGTGATCAGGCAAATTACTTAGTTTTCTATACTCAGTTTCTTCATAAGTGGAATGAGGTAATAAAAGTAATTCTTCAAATGATGACTGTGAGAATTAGAGGAGATAAATCTGAAGCAATCAGAACGGTATTTATCACTTAATCAGAATTCTGTAAGTGTTAGGTGTTTTTATTATCAAGATTATTATTATTATCCCTCTTACCAAGATGCAGCACATAATAAATTGATTAGCCATAGAACATTAGAAACCAATTACATTGCCTGGTTCTTTTATATTCTGTTTGGCCCATTTCTTGACATTAAACTAACACTTCACTCACAACAGTCAATACATTTGAGATAGATCATATAATCCCTTAAATTATTATCCTAATATTGCTTCTAATTGGCTATTCATAGCCCACGTCAATCCCTGATATGCTTGGTTCTTAAAAAATGATAACATTGTAGCTATCAACTTCAAGGTCGAGTTAGGAGATTGAGCACATATTACCATATACCCACTTCTTACTGCTCAAAACCTATGAATGTAGTTGGAATATATTTTAAAATAATACATCCCCAAATGCAAAGGCAACAAAGAGAAATCTCAGAATGAGAAGGGAGAGGAATCTGTAACACTGAATGTCAGAGAAATAAAAGTTGCAAAATGGATGCTGTGTGGAGCTCAAAGGCAGACATAAGGGAGTGTGGTTTGAAAGCCATTTTTAGACAGGAGCTGGGGCCACTGCCCCAGAGTACCACAGAGAGCCCACTCTGGGCTTCCTGTTGCAAAACAAAGAAGAATTATGCATAAATGCGAACCAAGGTAACTCTTTCATCCTTAGCCATATTTGCAGCAAAAAATAAATCGGCCATTCCTCACCATGCTGATACAATGAAAAAATTGATAGAAGGCAGGAGAATACTTTAAGGTCAGGACAAATTAACACACATACATACATATGCAGACTAAATATAAACCTCCACTACCATGGGATGTGCTGGAGTGATTCCTGGGAAAGATGTTATCGAGGAAAGATAAATTCACAGCAAAGGAACACATACACAAACACAAAGTGAGAAAGTTGAAAATCATAAAAAAACATTGTAGTCACTCCCAAGAAGGCGTGAATTCAAACACAATATATGAGAGTACAGAGCAATCCCAAAAGATCTTAATTTAAATGTATTTAAAATTTTGAAGAAATAAAATCTATTCACATTACCCACTGAGTACAAATAAGGAATTACTATAAACAAAAGCCACATGTTTAAAGTAATCAAGGAGGAATATATCATAATGATACAAATAGCAGCTAAAGTATATTGACTGCTTAACATATTCTTTTTCTAAGGCCTTTATATGCTATATCTCATTTAATCACTACAAAACCATTATCACTAGCCTCGTTTTTACATATGATGAAACTGAGTCAAAAGGTTATACAATGGCAACTATAACTGGAAGTGTCTTTGAGAACGTGTTTAAATGTAGAATTTTTAATATCCATTTTACATCCGTCATCTACAACAGCTAAAACCAAGACACATTGTACTCTGTGAAGCTGCTTCATAGTCAGTCAGCCAACCTGACAAAATTCAAGTGACCCATCTTAATCCTGGAGTAATGCAAAGAGAAGGGTCAGCATGCCCCTTATCGTTCCCAAGCATCCATATTTCAGCTGAGCATCTGCCACGAATTGCGATGATCTCTCTTTGTTGTGGGGGGCAAAAAAAGCAATTGACAAAAATGTGCTAAGTGGAAACAATATAGGCAGCTATTTTCAGATCAATTCTTTAGAGAAAATTCATAAGCTGTGGTAGAATATTCTGTGTCAAATATATATATATATATTTGTTGTTTTGTTTTATTAATTTAAGACTTCTAGAAATATATGCAGAATAATTCACATTGTAAATCTGAGTACAAACATTTCAATGACAAAGAAGCATCTGGATTTTAAATGAATGTATTTATTTGTCTTCTGGGGCTTTTCTATTTTGAGGTAAGGTGATAGCTTTTGCCATTCATGATTCAGACTAATGCCTCACAGGAGACCTTAAGTAATCTTATCATTTGGGCTACTCTGGAATGTTGCAATACACCTGAAGATTCTTACTGGGAGACATTCTTTTTCATTTACTGCAAATAATATATTAAAGCCATTTTTGTCATTCTTCAAATCAAATGATCAATGCGAGTTTAGATAAATATAAAACTATAATTTCTGATTTATTCTTTTCGCTTCACCTCTCCTGCATTTTACCTCAAAAGCAAAGCATGTGATGGTTTCGAAAAGGACTAGATCAAGCTCGTTTTCAGCAGTTACCCACTTCCCCAAATGTTGATTCTTTATTTCCCCCTTTTTGACATTCCATTTTAGGGGTTGAGTGCCCTCTTTTCACTCCGTTGTCTCTCAAGATTTTTCTCCACTTCCCCTGCCCCCTTATCTTCCCACAGAATATTGTTTTGGCTGTCTGACAATGTATTCAATGTCCATACACTTTCCTTTTACCGGCCTGTTTATTCATATTAATATGTAAACAGATTCATGGTCACATCATAATGGCTATGGACAGCTGGTCACTCTCTTTTCCAGTTAACGGGTGACTCCAACAGGATTTCCCGATTTCCAAGCTATCTTTTTCAACTGCACATCTTAGTCATGACAACCCTCTTAGTCTGAGGCAGGTTGTATTTGACCCAAAGAAACATGACAGAGAGGATGTTCAAGTGCTGTGGCTAGCCAGAGGCTTGCTATTTTGGGATAACTAAGTCTTGGGGCAACCAGCAAACATATACTGAAGTCAGCTTATTTATTTTTTATAGTTAAGTGGTAACTCACTCCTCCATTAGAGAAAAATTAATGAGAGAAATAGCGTTCAGCTTTCCCCATGGCCCATTCAAAGGCGGTGGCTAGAACAGCCCCATGTGATGCAGTGGAAATAGATGTGTATCGTCTATGTATATATCCCAGATATCAGAGTGAATTTTTTTTTAAATACCCTACTCTGCTAAATCTGGATTAGGAATCCTAACATTTACTGGGCTTATTACACTGTCCTTCTCCATTCAAAGTCCTTTACTTTCATTGTATTGTAATTGCTTTTTTTGTCTATTTCCCTATTGCTATTCCTATTCCCCCCCATTGCTTATTTTGTCTATGTTACAAATTCTGCGAAGGAAAGCTGATTCTTCACTTTGCTGTGGCACTAGGCACAAATTTGAAGCGCAGGAGATGTTAGTCAACAGAAATGGAGAGGGACTGCTTTAAAATCTCTCTGTATAGTCAGCCTGCTCTCATAAATCCCACATTCACTACAGGTTGGAGAAGTCTAGAGTGTTTAAAAAATTATCCACTGTTTGGTTTCAGACCTCTGAAAACAGGCACATTGTTTGCCCTTTGTTTTACTTGAAAATCTAGAACTTGTCAAAATCACAGTTAACTAGAGGTAAATGTCCCTGAACTAATGCTATTGTATCAGCGATATGTGACACACATGAATGGGTTTGTCAGGACTGTGATATCATTAAACCAGTCCCCAGTGTCCTCAAAGAAAAGTCACTGTTTTCATGGTAATAAACCACATTTCTGTGACATCCCATTCAGAACCATCTATAGGCTCACAGAGCTACAACGACCAAGTCATCAGACAAGAGAAGCCCCAAGTACACTTACAACAAAAGATTTACTTAGCTTTATAGAAAAGTTAGAATCAGCAAGTCACTTGTGTTAACTCAGAATATTCTCACTCAAGTGAAAAATAGTGCATTTGTGGAAAAGAAAGAATATATTTGAAATAGAAATAACTTCCTGAGGTAATGTGGCAGGTCAAATATGGCAAATCATGATGTTTAGCAGGAGAAATAAGGTCTGTTTACAGGGAATGACTGAGCAAAAAAAAAGGTGTTATGAATTGGAAAAGCGTACCATGAAACAGCAGCTAGAGATGTAAATTATTAAATAAATTTTAAATAAGATAATTTGAAAATATTTGCATGTAGTTCGATGAATTCATCTTTGGGCGTATGTAAATACAAGAGGAATTAAATTGTACTTTGATAAAATGAGTGACAAATAATGTTGATTAAAAAAACAAAAAAACTTCATTCTCTCTATATAGCCTATCTCCTGATGTTACATATATTACGTGATATAAAGCTCTCCACTGGGTGCAGGGTTGAAGGCATTTGAAATAACGAATAATCACATAGTGAACAGATAAATCATGCACCCATATTTGGATGATGCATATTTATTCTGCATTTCATAGGGCACAAACATCCCATCTGGTAATGACAATCTTCCTTCAAATATACCTCATAAGATATAACTGCAGAGTTTTATTCAAGAAAATGTAACTCCAAAGAAGACTTTACTGAATGAACAAAAATGCGTAGTTTCTGCAATGTTCTTAGAATAAATGAAACACCACTAAATAAAAAATAAGAAAAAGAACTTGTAACAGAAAACTGAATTTGTGCCACTTAGAAACGCATATTCCTAAATCAGAATGCTGGTTATAAACCACTTTCATAAACGTGAGTCCTCTTGTAAAGTGGGTGTTAAACATGTGCCTTTTTCAACAAAAAGACAGTATAGACACTTTGAATTTCTAATGGATACTTTCCTTTTCTTCCCCTCCTAATTTTTCTCTCCTAGAATATGGTTTAATAGGAATGAAAAGTAAGCTCTATGAAAATGTGGAGCAACTATCCCAAAACTACTTTGTTCCCAGTTTTAATAATTTTACTTTTCATTTGAGAATTCAACCATAAACTTTTTAATAAAAGAACAGAAGTTAATAGAATACAAAATAAATTAAAGATGTGTTTATTTCAAATGTTGATATTTTGTATTTTAACCTTAAATTGAATCAAAATTTAACATAGCTAAAGTGTCCATACTTCCTAAAGCAATCTACAGATTCAATGCAATCCCTATCAAAGTCCCAATGACATTTTTCACAGAAACAGAACAAAGAATCCTAAAACTTGTATGGAACAACAGAAGACTCCAAACAGTCAAAGCACTCCTGAGAAAAAAAACAAAGCTGGAAGTATCATACTCCGTGGTTTCAAAACATACTACAAAGGGAGAGTAATCAAAACAGCATAGTACTAGCAGAAAACAGACACACAGATCAATGGAACAGAATTGATAGCCCAGAAATAAACCCATACATCTATGGACAGCTAATTTTCGACAAAGGAGCCAAGAACATACAACGGAGAAAGTAAAGCCTCTTCAATACACGGTGTTGGGAAAACTGGACAGCCACATGCCAAAGAATGAAAGTAGACCATTATCTTACACCATACATAAAAATGAACTCAAAATGGATTAAAGATTTGAATATAAGACCTGAAACAATAAAACGCCTAGAAGAAAATATAGGCAGTACATTCTTTGACATCAGTCTTAGTAAGATCTTTTTGAATACCATGTCTACACGGGCAAAGCAAACAAAAGGAAAAAAATAAACAAATGGGACTACTTCAGACTAAAAAGTTTCTGCACGGCAAAGGAAACCATCAACAAAATGAAAAGAAAACCCACCAAATGGGAGAAAATATTTGCAAATCACATATCCGAAAAGGGGTTAATTTCCAAAATATACAAAGAATGCATACGACTCAACAACAACAACAAAATCAAACAACCCAACTAAAAAACGGGAAGAGGATCTGAACAATTTTCTGAAGAAGGTATACAGATGGCCAAAGGGACATGCACATATATTCAACATCACTAATTACTAGGGAGATGAAAATCAAAACTTCAATGAGATATCACCGGTCATGGTCATCACAATGGCTATTATTAAAAAGACAAAAAATAAGAAGTGTTAGAGAGTATGTGGAGAAAAGGGAACCCTCATATACTGCTGGCGGGAATGCAAATTGCTGCAGTCACAATGGAAAACGGTATGGTGATTCCTCAAAAAATTAAGAACAGAACTATCATATGATCCAGTTATTCCACTTCTGGGTGTTTATCCAAAAACATGAAAACAATAATTTGAAAAGATATATGCACCCTTATGTACATTGCAGCATTCTTCACAATAGCCAAGACTTGGAACCAACCTAAGTGTCCACAAACGGATGAATGGATGATGAAGATGTGGTGTACACACACACACACACACACACACACACACACACTGGAATACTACTCAGTCATAAAAAAGTTGAAATCTTGCCATTTGCAACAACATGGATGGACCTTGAGGGCATTATACTAAGCAAAATATGTCAGACAAAGAAAGCCAAATACTGTGTGATTTCACTCACACTTGGAAGACAAAACAACAACAACATACAGACACAGAGAATACATTGGTGGTTTCCACAGGGGAAGGGGGGAGGGGGAGGACAGAAGGAGTAAAAGGGCATATGTGTATGGTGATGGATTGTACTTTGTCTTTGGGTGGTGAACACGATGAATCTACACAGAAATCAAAATATAATGATGTACATCTGAAATTTACGTAATGTTATAAACCAATGTTACCTCAATCAAAAAAAAGAAATCTCATCCGGGATATGAAGTAAGGAAAGGTGGTGGGAGATAAGATAATTCTGTGATCTTGGTGACCTACTTTTGCCAACAACTAACTAATTCATTCCTTACTGTAAAATTTTAAATCTCAATTATCAAGAAGTAAAAGTTTCAAAGCTTTAAGATTTGGCAATACTCCAAATGTAAGACCCAAAAAATAAAAAGCCATTTGTTTGAGAACTGTTGGCTTTTTGCCTTATTTGAATAAAACATTTAAATCCTATGCCAGCAATTAATAGCAAGAGCAGGCAAATGTCCAAATATTATAATCTATTATGCACTTTTTAAAGGCTTCTACCACTTACTCTACATTTATTACAGGTCATTATATTCATTATCTCATATAACCTTCAAAAACAGTTGATGTAGATGTTATTGCCTTTTTTACAAACAGGATAACTGATGCTCAGAGAACTAAAGCTCTTTCCCCAGGTGGATAGTGCTGTATTTTGAGTCAAATCTCTTTCCACCAAAATTCCATCCTTTGTCATTTACATTGACTTCCTTTGGTACTTCTAAGTGAAGGATAACTTGGAATATTAAAAAGTTAATAAAGATTAAAACTATCTCAGTTTTCTTTGTATATCTTGTAAAGCATTAAGTGGATTCCTTCTGTTTTGGGGCTGTTCCTCTGAAGCAAAGTGAACATAATTATTCGAATTTATGATTTTGATGGAGAAATATGATTTGAATCAATAGTCATCCATCTGATTTAAGGAAGATCATTAAAAATGATGACAAATAGCTGAATCATTCCAGGAGATCTATTAATTGTTAACTTCTTCAAGAATCTGAGTCCAAATACCTGTGGAAACAAAACTCAGAAGAAAATTTTTTGTTCTAATATTGCATTTCCTATTATAGGAGTAGTTCTAGAAAAAGCGGAAAATAATTTTGAATCCTATGCTCTGTTATGCTTTTGATACATGTATGATATTCTAGTATTTTCTAGAACTTTAATGTCAATAAATTCAAATAAAACAATGCATTTGTAGGTAATTTTGACATGGATTCATAAATATTGAATTTGTGATGCTAGAAAGATGATTTTTGTACTATAGGCTCTTAGAGTTCTTGTTTTAGAATTTTTCCTTCTTGAAAGAAAAAATACAGAGTGGAACTGAAAGTGTTTTTATTGCTTCCAAGATAAATTTATTTTATACATTTATTTGTATAGGATTCAGGCACAATAGAACCTTTTGAATTTGCATATATTTCTCTTCTCTCCATGTTACCACTATAGACCAATTTTTCTTTTTGTAACTTTCCTGAGTGATGCATGCTTATGCCTGGATGTACCAGGACTCTTATTTCAGGACTTAGAAGTAACTGCCTGCATTCTACAATTTTAAGATCGCTCACCTCTCTTAACATATTTGCCCATTTTCTTGGTACATTTTGGGAAATTCATTAGTTAAAGGGATATATTTATGTTGCTAAGCCAATAAATTCAATTAATAGTTTACATTTTTCCAAAAAATATTTCCATTTGTATAGCTGCTTTCAACTTTTCTGAAAGAAATGCTTGATGTTGGAATGGCAAATGGCAAAACTAAGTCAAAGTGGCGGAACTAATAATGGCTTACAACTTAAATGTTTATCTTGTCATTCTTAAAACCAATCCACGAGAGCATTTGCCTATTTTATTGAGGTATAATGCCAAATGTAACTCTCAAAATAGGAGAAATTGATATATATATATTTTAATTTTACTTCACTGCTGCTTTTGCACTTGTATTGTTCTCTGTGAATGGATTTATTTTATTTTATTAATTAGATAATAGTCAAACCAAAAAAATGACAATTTCATTTAATGAGATGATTTGTGGACTATGTTTCTCTATGTTATCTGTAGCACAGATCTCTCCAGTACTTCTGAGCAACCATCTTTCAAGCTTTCCTGTACCTACTTATAAAGTCTGGCGCCTGGACTCTTTTTCCACAACTGGCGCTTGGACTACTGCAGTCATTTGCCAACAAGAACAGAGGTCCAGGAGTACCTGGGAGTTTAGTCCACATACCCTTTCCCCAATGACTGACTGCTCCCGGGGTAGGAAAGCCCAGCTTTCTTGTCCGGACTTTGACCAAATTCTGAACCATAATTTATACGGCAGTGCTCTGCTGCATGATCATGCTGGAGCTGGAACTTCGCCTAAAATCGCGTACATTCTGGGTTTCTTCCTGTCTTGACCTGCTTCTCCCGCTCCCTTATGAATTTTTTTTCTGGTAGCAAATTCTTAATAAATCACTTGCACAAGAATCTTCATCTAAGGTTTGATTTTGGGGAACCCCACTTACAACAATTATACTATACTTTTACTTTATTTCTCCTAAGCTCGAGAACATTACTTAATTCAACAGGGATTGAGTGATAAATATGTGCTTAATTCCTAGTATGGAGAATATGTTAGTGGTAATTAGGTCAGGCTGAGGGTAACAGCAAACCCAAAATAACAGTGGACTCAAAAATATCAAATTTTCTCTCTTTCTCACATATACATAAGGGCAGTTCAGGGTTAGCATGGAATCTTTTTGACCATCAGTGACAAATGCTCCATCTATTTTCTATCTTGTTCAATAAGAAAACTTAGACATTCTAATCAAATATGGTTGATCTGCTTTACAAACCTCCAGAAGATGCAAGAGTAAGGGGAGAGGATTACTCTCAGTTTAAAGACAATTTTCAAAAGTTTCAAAGCTCACCTTTGGCCTAAGATTACCACAGCGACAAGCTTTGTGGCAAAGGAGGACGGGAAATCTAGTTTTTATTTTGAATAGTCATACACCTGGTAAATATTGACGGGATCTTTTAAATAGAGAATAATGGGAACATGAATATTGGGGAAGAAAGAGCAATCTCTGTCACAGCAAGAAAAAAAATGGGCTTCATCTTTTCTCTTAAGCATCAAATTTACCATGTAAGAGTGTTTTAGGTATTCCACAAATGTCAATTAAAAATATCTCAAAGCCTTCTCTCGAAACAGTTAACTGCACTTTTGTTGTTATTTTAATTGAAGTAATAAGTCTAAAATATATAAAAAATAAATTTGAGGCAAGTCTAAAAAGCATGAAAGTCTGTAAATGCCTGCAGATGTATTTTAAAGCCGCTCAGTGTGTTCTGGCATCTAAGTCATTATCCCAAAAGTGTGTCTGAATGGAAGACTTGCTCTCCAGCAAGGATTCATTCCTGCTATGTGACTCTAAAGAACTGTTTAAACTACTCAAAGAGGCAGAATTTGTGGTCTCCTTTGTGTTGTGATTTTCACAGAAAGATTACCATAAATAAATATTTTGGAACCATCAACTCAGGTATCTAACGTTCAGCAAGTCTGTTTAGGAATACGTTTACTGAGAAAATTACCATTTTACATAGAAAAAGAATCTGTATCTAGAAAAATGTTTCATTGGGATGACAAATGTTCACTTTCATGCTGGCTTCTAACAGAGTCCCAGAAACCCTAACAATCATTCAAATTTGCAGAGAAACTTACCTAATTAATATAGTCTACTTAATAAAATGTGGTTTAAAATCACCAGTTTCACTTATTTTTTTAAGGATTTTGAACTCCATGAAGACACAAGTTACGAGACCTTTTGTATTCACATTTTATCACCAGCTCTTAAAATAGTGCCTGGCTTGTAAAAAATGAGATAAATATTTATTGAATTAAGTGTATTAATAAAGAATGAACACTAGTATTTTGCTTAGTTAGTGATCCAAACTAGGAGGAGGAATAATCTCATTACACCAGCTAGGACATTCCAGTTGTCAGAAACTAGGAGGAGGAATAATCTCATTACACCAGCTAGGACATTCCAGTTGTCAGAAAGCTGCACTGTGAGCCTAGGTTTACTTCTCCTGTAAATGGTAAAATCATTTTGTTTATGACCCAAATAGTAAAGGAAACTTGAAAATGAGAGCACACAATTTCTAAAAGCCAGTATACTGTACTCTTGCTTAGCATTTATCCGTGTGCCGCTCTACATTATAAAAACCACAGAGATTGACATCCTAACTATATTATTCATTAATGTATGTGTAAGGTTATAGACACTATTTCCATGATATGATGGAGGATTTAGTAACTATTTTTAATAAATAGATGATTAAGGAGTAAATAAAGTGGATGAAATCCATAAGAAAAGCTAAAAGAACTGGAATTTTTACTGAAAGCTTGCAGAAATAGATGTTCAGGCCTCAGAAATTATACTCTGGGAATTATTCTATATTCAGAGGAATACCTTGTGTATGACATTTTCTATTATGATATAATAGGAAGCACTCCAGTCTCCTGGTGAGAGACTCAACTCGAGTTTTGCAGGCAAGAACACCTGAATTCATGAATAGAGTGTGTAGTCAGATCTCAGAGGTAGACTAGTAAATGGCGTCAAATGATCCAGGGGTTAAAGTCATCACGATAGAGTTAGAATTCAGTAGGGATTCATCCAGACACGGCAGATTCAAATAAGCTATGAGTGGAAAACTAGAAAATGGAATTGAATGCAGCTAATACGAGAGTCCAAACCATTGGGATAAAAGACTTGGGAAAAGAGCCCTCTGATGTACAGAGCATGAGATGCAATCCCTCAAATTCTACAGCATCTTGACTTATGTTTGCAACCTCTAACATCTTTTGCACATGCAATGTTGTCTATAGTTTCTAATATTACAATATGCACCTGCCCCACAAGTTACTTATAAATAGCAAGTAGATTTCTTTTTCTCCATCTCTTACCCCTTTCTTTATCTCAAAGCCCAGTATGCAGTCTCTAACAAGTTCTCTAATCTTATTCTCTGGCATAATGCCAGTGTTGCTCTAGAGAAAGAACTCCAATAAGTCAGCCTTTCAGTAAAGATAGGGACACTAAGTAAAGAAAGGATCCAAGTTGGAAATATATAAACTTATTGAGTAAAAATGTGGATGCTATGTCTCTTTCTGTGTAAAAAACATTCAGCCATGGCTTTACAATATTGTTGCATATCTAATGGTTATCATTCATGTGAAGTAAGTGTAAGATGATTGATATAATATACATATACCAAATATATAGTAAGTACCACTGTGTGCCTGGGCCACTTCTCTGCTTTCAATATAGATAGAATTTCATTTATCAAGTGCCAATTAATTTATATAATTAGTTTTACTTATGTGTATTTAAATTGTTCTTTTGTTTACCTAAAAGATAAATAAAACATTTACAGAATGAATATAAATTTTAAAAAGCAGAAAGAATGAATCTAATATAAGTTGCTTTGTATGTACTTGAGAAATCATGAAATAGATACGTTTAGTCAGTTTTAGAGCTATTTTAAATTTTCAGTTGAGCAACACATGATGGATTACAATTCTTTGAAAGCATAATCACTTTTGATTGTGAACCAAGCAAGGAAAAGGAAAGAGAATAAAATAATCTAGGTTAATAGTCTTATCTTAAATTTTTGTAATTTATAAATAGTTAATTATGATTATGATTTTAAATTTAATTTTAACTATATTTTATTGTCCCTAAGTAATTATTTAGAAATAAAAATATAAATATTAGAAAATTGTTCATTTATTGCTATTTTCTCTAGAAACTGTAAT
This sequence comes from Equus quagga, assembly GCF_021613505.1. Lineage (NCBI taxonomy): Eukaryota > Metazoa > Chordata > Mammalia > Perissodactyla > Equidae > Equus > Equus quagga. Next base: position 100,002,535 of record NC_060275.1, read on the forward strand.
ATGCTATGCTTATGATTCAATATCAAGGAAAGTAATCTTTACCTCCCAAATTCTATTTTTTTTTTTTTTTGAGGAAGATTAGCCCTGAGTTAACTGCTGCCAGTCCTCCTCTTTTTGCTGAGGAAACCTGACCCTGAGCTAACATCTGTGCCCATCTTCCTCTACTTTATATGTGGGACACCTACCACAGCATGGCATGCCAAGCGGTGCCATGTCTGCACCCGGGATCTGAACTGGCGAACCCCGGGCCACTGAGAAGCAGAACATGCCCACTTAACCACTGTGCCACCGGACCGGCCCCCAAATTATTTTCTATTAAGAGGTTTGCAGTTTATTGAAAACAACATAGTCAATTGCTACATGTACCACATTTGGTTTGCTTCAGTTAACACTATAGCTCTTTAATGAACATAATTCAAATTGAGTTGTAAGAGTTTTAAAGAAACTCTTCTTTTCGAATTATTCTGTATAGAAGACAAAAATAACAAGAGGAATACAGATGTGATCAGAGATGTATAGTGGCAGCTCAATCATAATCACCCATGGTGAGAAGAAATTTCATGGAGCGACAATCTAAAAGACTTTGCTTGTCTTCCTCTTAAAATGAAAATCTACTAGCTGGAATGAGAATGGGATGCTGACAGGCATGCCTTAATTTACTGAATAATGACTATGCTTTTATGGCAGAATTCAAGTCAGATGAGGGACAGAACAAGTACTCAGTGGGAAGTAACTGTACTTCCCTGGAGCTGATGAACTATGGAACTGAGGTAAGTTGAGGAAAAAATGGAAATCAGGCATCCTACGGTATCTGCAGCAAGCACTCATACTGATAATGTAATAGATATTGATGCTTGCCCACAGAGATGAATGGCTGAAGAAGAACAGAGACATTTTTCAGCTCTTCTTGATTCCATATTGTTCTTCTCATGAGTATAGCTTGAAAGCTAGTAAAATGATTCAAGAATACCATTACCTCTGGAATGTGTCTAATTGGATAAATGGCAGCAGGACAGGGTTCCCACTGATGGAGAGGTAGTCACAGCTATGTCGTATTTTTGTTTAAGGAAGTTTTATAATGCTCAGTGAATTTTGTTATTTTTGAAAGACTATAATAATGATGCTTTTATCCTTATTTCTTTAGACGTGTGTTGTCACTTCAAGCACTGTATCCAAAACCTATCATATTCCATTATCAGTGAAAAACTATAAGATAACACCTACATAAAAATAAAACAAAGAAAATGAAGCCTTTGTGTGTCCTACAACATTTACCTGGTAGTGATTTATTCTTCAGAAAACAAAGCTTTAATAAACAACCTAATTTTAGTCAAGTGTACATGACATTCCATTTCTACATGGTTAATAATTTTCTTTATGATAATCTACTGATAAGTATAAAACAAGATGACATGCAAAAAAAACTTTGGACAGGTGCTCTATTTATATGTCATTTTAAATATTTAACAAAAAATTATCTTCATGGTTAAATTTTTAGTATAAAAATGTAAATGCTCTGTAATACAAGTCCAGTCAGAATGTATGATGTGATGGAAGAAAATGGAAAATTTCTATGATAAGAATAGGAAGAAAATTCCAGATTTTTATGGTCTTACTCCTTTTGAATTCTATGTCATTTTATGATTTGAATGTTCTTTTGTCATTTTGGAATTGATATTGTTAAAATAACTATATAAAGAAAAGGAAGGAGAATGATTATTTTTCTTCAATTTCAAATGAAACAAATTTGCTTTCGCTTCTCAGTATTATGATTGTAAAATATATTATGCACAGTACTTGAATTATGCATATAATATTCTAAAATTAAATCAAAGTTTAGTAATTTAATATTTTGAAGGCTGTTTCATTCTTTGATAGTGAAAAAATGTATGATTATATATGCAGACAATATTTTAAATGAAACACAAATGTTTACATGTAATTAGCATGCATATATGTTGAGAATTCATGCTTTTGTGTGTACACACGCAGATGAAAAAGGCAGAAATATGTCAAATCTCACAATTAATACCTTTCACTTGTAATCATACTTTAGCAAAAATTATATATTTGGTTATTTTATTTTGAACTTGTAAGTTCTTTCAAAGAAGACCGAGGTTTCATTCTCTGAGGGAATTATATAGAGGGAAATTGACCTGTGAGTCACTCACTTTCACAGGAAGAGTCCTGAGTTGTTTTGTTCAAGTTACTTATGCCTAGTGAGCAAGTGGACCCAAAGCCAGAATATTCTCAACAACCAGGAGGAATTAGGAGGATATAAAGACACCTGATAAAGGGAAGACGTGAACTTCTCATCACCCCCACTGTAATGCCCACTCTGTGTATATGGTGTCTACAGAGGTTGTGCATTCACTGGAAATGTGGGGTGGCTGAGAAAGTCCTATCTCCATCTGGAAGTATTTTATCCTGTCTTCTTCTTTATGTTGCTCAATATACAAATATGTTTCCATATCGTCTTTCATAAGGAAAATCTACTATATTTTAACTGTAATTGATGCCATTTTCCATCAATTCTATAACAAACCCACCTGGGAGGTGACTTTTATATCTGTTTTATGATCTGGAATTATGATTAACGCAATCCAAATTAGAAAGTTGATCAACAGTAATACTTTAGAAATGTTTTCTACAGAAAAGAAAGTGCAGATTATTTTCTTTTGCTTCTCTCTATATTTTGCCAAAAGCCTAGTTAATATTCCTTAAATATGTATGTAAATTGAAGAGTAAGTTAGTGCATAAGAAAACTTCAATTTGTTCCAGGCAACAAGTCAAAGATCTTGTTTTTGCTCCTCTTTCCACCAAAAAATAAACAAAATTTATAGTTATTGGAAACATTTCTAGAAATCCTATGTGATGTATAATGAAACATAAAATTGTCTAGTTTTGCAAATACAAAAAATTGTGCATCTTCTTCATTTTGATTATGAGAAGATGCTCTTCTACAATGTTACCATGATTGAATCCAGGGTCAATTTAAGTTATTTTATTTTATTTTACTTTATTTTATTTTACAAACCTTGTAAATATTTACTCAACTCACCAAACTTTTCAATGAGCCTGATTAAAAAGCTATTATTGCTAATAACATTTATATATGTGTGTAAATCACCTAGGTAGCCAACAAAATAATTTAAGCAAATATAATAGACATGGAATTGTTCTAATAGATGGTATGTCTTTGGATACAAGTTTGTATGATAACAGAGTAAAAAGTCATGATAAAATATACGTGTCAAAATAGATGAATTGCCATTACAGGTGTATTTCCTATGCTTAATCTCAGATTACTTAATGCAAAGGAGCATTACTTACAAAGCCTGTCCTTTTGGATTTATTAAAAACAAAAATAGTTTCATAATAAACCTGCATTCCATGAAAGTTTTTTCAACATATTCCTGCAAATCCTGTGTTTTAGGTTCACATCTTAGCTTTGACACTATGATATTTCATAGAATCATCTCTCTGTTGAGCCCCAACATACAACTGTAGTATTCCTTAATTTGTTACAGTAGTACAGATTATATTTGTGTTTAAACATGAATAGTATACAACTAAATCTCATCACCCCATGTTCACAAAGATCCAACTTCAATTTTATCACGATTGTTTTACCAATCTATCCTTTGACACTGTCCTTATACCTGGACTGAATAATTGTGATTTGTTTGAAATCTCAAAACAGACCTTATAAAGTGAAGAACCGTATTCAACTAATTTTTCTTTTCCCATGGCTAAGAAACCACAAAGAGAGATCAAATATCATTGTATACACGATGCTTTCTGAGGAAAGAATGTAACTAAAGGACATTTAATTCAACTAGAATACTATATCCAGAGATTCTGATTAAGATTTCACTATATCCTTTAACAGGATGATAAATAGTCAGCTTTTAAGTAAATTTCTATTACTCTGCAGATTTTCCAAGCTTTTATTTGCTTGCATTTTATTTATTGCATAAAACATCAATTTACAGAGTTGGCAAGCAAAAAATTCTGCATACACTAATCAGCAGACCTTAGTACTTAGAATTTAAAGCCATAAATTTTGCTGATTATAGCCAAATTTGGTACTTTGGAGTTTCATTATATAATTAAATAAATATAAAATGTTATTATCTTAAGAAGAAACTCTAGTAGGAAAGCTCTATTGTATTAAATTACTTGCAATTGCTTGCATAGCACTCAATATAACTGAGGTTCTCTCATCATACGGTGCTTAATAATTTAACAATGGGATTGCCCTCTTTTCCAAGGAAGGAGAACCTTTGTAATTTAGCCTGCCTCTAAAAAGTTAAGACTTTCTGTTTCAGAAGTGTGGACTGTGTATTAGATAGGGTAGAATAGAACATGCCACAGTGACAAGCAATCTAAAATTCTCTGTGGCAAGGGGCTCTGTTCGTAAGACACCTGGTGATCTAGGCTGACAGCAATTCTACCACGTTCTCACGGCAACACCCAGACCATGTGGGCTACCTCAGTTACTGCAATGAAAAGAAAAGAGAATTGGTTTTGTATACTTCGTGTCCCTTTTCAAGCGACATCCATCATTTTCGTTCAGAGCTCACTGGCCAGAATAAGAAACATGACTTTACCTACCTACAGGGAGGACTAAAAAATATGGTGAACAAATAGAATATTTTGGTGAATGTTGTCATTGTGACAATTTGTATAGAACGAGGGGAAAAAAGAATTAAAACAGAAATCATACTTTAATATAGATGTTTCTCTGCTGGAAGGCAAAATGATTTGAAATATAATGAACTGCTTCAAATATGTATTATTGTACTTCACATTTACATGTCTATATTCCCATCTGGCGAATAGTAAGTGCAAAACTAAACTGGACTTTGTAACGTACAAACCCTTTCACATGCTGTTCGAGATACTTTTCTCAAGATCCCTGTGGCAGAAGTTTAACTGAGAATTTCTTTGTGTTCTATGATTTAAGAAGCTCTACTGAAAGCAGTTTTCTCCAAAATTCTCTTTCCTAACTCCCACAACTAAACTTTCTGTACTCATAAATAGAATTCTAGGATTTTAAATCATTTCCCACTCAATTTACAAATTTAAAATTTTATTTTACATATTTACTAATAAATTTACAATTTTTCTCCAATAGTAAATTATAACTGCCTCTGGGAAAGATAAGAAATGAAACCAGTATGAGCTCTTGAAATTGTAAAATGCGTGTTTGTGTTAATCAGCTATATCCTTACAGAAAGGCATTGGGTTAGGTAAGTGGCAGAATGAAGAGAGGTTAAAAGGGTAGAGAACTATGTCCATTGGCAAGCCTCTAAAACAGATTTTGAAACTAAAATTGTTGTTACTATTCCCTGACTCAAAAGGAAATGCAAAAGCTACAAAAATACTACATGTTCTGAACTTAATAATAAAATGTAAAGAAAAAGATATGCTTCAGGGAAAAAAGCTATTGCATTTTACCACTAGGAGTATAAATTGTTAAAGTCCTTTTTTGGAATTAATTACATCATTGTCTGTCAAAACTCCTAAACCATGCATTGCACCACTTCCAATAGTTCTTGCATATTCTTAGAAAAATGTACAAAGATACTCATCGTTGCATTGCTTTTTATACTAAAATAATCAACTTTAAAAAGGAATAAAAAATAAATTATTGAACATGTATTCTATGAAATACTACAAAGCTGTTAAAAAGGTGTGTATGAAGTAACTAAATGTGGACACACGCCTGGCAAGGAAGAGTCTCTAAGGCATAGGGTTAAGTGGTAGAAGCACACAGTAAAACTCCTATCACAGCTAATCTGTATTGGGTTCTTTCTCCATGTTGAATATTGTTATAAACATCTCAAAGATGTTACGCTTACATTCTCTATGTAACTATGGAGCATAGGTGCAATTATAAACTTCTTTTCACAGATGAGGAAACAGAGTCATTCAGAGGTTTTTTGGTGTTGCTTAAGATTGCAGGACTAGTGATGGTGAAACCTGGAAACAAATCAAGGCAGACCATTCCCCAGCCCATGTTATTCACACTGGGAGAGATATGGTTATGTCCCAGTAGAGTGTGTGTGTGTCTCTTAAAAAGAGAGAAAGAGAGAAAATGATCCTATTTAAATGAAAAAAAGATTCCTGTGGGGCCAGCCTGGTGGCGCAGCGGTTGAAGTTCCCACGTTCCCCTTTGAAGGACTGGGTTTGCCAGTTTGGATCCTGGGTGTGGACCTACACATTGCTTGTCAAGCCATGCTGTGACAGGTGTCCTACATGTGAAGTAGAGGAACATGGGCACGGATGTTAGCTCAGGGCCAGTCTTCCTCAGCAAAGAGAGAAGGACTGACAGCAGATATTAGCTCAGGGTTAGTCTTCCTCAAAACAAAAAAAAGATTCCTGTAGCTATATACATACACAAATGCTTTAAAAAAAAGTGATAGGAACCAGACTATGGGCTTCATAAAAGCTGCTGTTGTATCTGTTTTGTATATTGCGTTCTCTCTAGCAAGAGGGCATTGTTGAGGTTAAGCATTTGATACATATTTGTTACTGACTTATTGAGTGATGGGCTGGCTGACTGTTTCCAGTGCTTACCTTTGCATAAAGGAATGCATTTGGGGGAAGTGTGGTGGCTTTATTTCACCTCTTTTATGTTTTGATATTATTTGAATTCTTGAAAATGAGACTATATTAATATTATTACTTTCATAATTTTATGCTGTAATAACAGGTTTTGAAAACTATCTCTAAAAACAGGTAAGTTAGAGTTTCCTCAATCCTTTAAGTTCATACCACCTCATTGTGTCAGGATTTTCAGACAACCCAGTACAAAAAACAACACTTAAAACTTTAGTTTTGTATCAAGTATGTGCTTTACTAAATTTAGTAAATAGTTAAGTTCAAACTACTTAATATGTTAGTTTACATGAGGTTTGATAGATGTCTGTTTCCTTTGAAAATTTCAAATACCCTGGGCACCCTTGTAAGTTCACTGAGCTCCCAGGGGCATCTTAGTGTGCCACTGGGAACCACAGTATTATATTATAACCATATTTAAATTTCTTAGTTGGAAAAAATATTTAATATTGTATAAGTTTTAATTCCTAATGCCAATTGTTTTAACTTAGAATTTGTTAAATAATTAACGTAGCATTAAATAATAGAAATATTTTTATTGTTAATAATATTAATACCTATGCCCTTGGCTAATATATTTTTTAAGTTTTAATGATAATGATTTGATTCAGGTGTAGGATCCCTTCCTGATCTCTATAGTAATTTGCTATTTTATGTTGGGTTTCTTCTGTTTTTAGGAAAGTAAGTTAAATGGATAGTTCTTTGGAATGTCACTTATTATTTTCATGACCTATTCATTTCTATATCAATAACGTTAACCTGTCAAAATGAAGTATGAGCTTGATAGCATCTAGAATAGCTGCTTGAATAGTGACTGTTATAAAAGTAAAGACATAGATGCTGAAGACTTATTTCAATTTTATCATTTTAAAAATGTATTTTGTGTTCCTTATGATGTGGCATATTTTTATGATGTGAGAAACCCATAAGCCTGCTACCACATAAGCCTTCCCTTGAAACTAAATCCTGGATATATTTAGAGACAACATTGACATAAAATAACATCTTTGAAAACGATGTGTGCAAATTTGTGAGTTTTTTGATTATTTAACATGCCAAAATTGGAGGACAATTCAAGTGGAGTAGAGACACTAAATTAGCTGATCCATAAATTAATAGTAGTATATCTATAAGGGAATTAACTTCTCTGTAACTACTGCCTGAGATATAAAATAAAGATGATATCATCCTCCTCACAGGTCAATGCCAGGGTCAACTGAGCTAAACCTGGCACGGGGAAGTCATTAAACTATTAAGTACAGAATTTTTAAAAAGCTTAAGTAATGAAATACCTTTTATAAAGTTGCAACTTAATCTTGTTTCTGAGAAATTAAATTGTTCTATTTAAAATTAAAATTCCTATGTTATTTTCTTAATGAGTTGACATTTCACCAATGTTTACTCAGGAAAATATTTACCAATATTTCTATATAAAGTGTCCATCATTTTAGTTAGCACTCAAGATCATAATTGAGCAAGATAAACAAGTTTTTGACCACCACATAGCTTCCGTTCCCGGTATGTGTCTGAGAGGGGGGGATACAGAAAATTAATTACACACAAAACAAATAAATTTAATATTTCAGAGAGTGATGAAAATGGCAATAAATGAACATAAGAAAAGTAGTGACTGGGAAGTGATCTTAAATAGAACGGTCAGGGTAATGAGGCACCGTTTGAACTAAGGGTATGATGATGAAGAGGAACCAGTCACATAGACTCTTATGGAAATAGATTCCTATGCAGAGGAGACAACAGGAGCAAAGGCTAAGGGATGGGCATAAACCAGGCGTAATTGAGGAGTAAGAAGAACACTAGTGTAGCTGCAACATAGTGAGGAAGGTTGCAGAGGTCTCCTCGCAGGAGGAGGCAGGGATCCAATTTCTAAATCACGACTAGGAAGGTTGGATTTGTCCTAATACAGTAGAAAGGCTTTGGGTGATTTTCACCAGGTGGTTGACATGATTAAATCTATTTAAAACAGCAATCCAAATCTAATTGTTAGGCTTCTTGTATTAGTCTAAGTAGGACATAATGAATGCACAATAAATAGAATTAGTGGAGATGGAGGGAAATAAGCTCCTTTGGGAAATGTTTTGAAGATAGAACCAAGAGAATGCATTTTCTGAGAGTGGTACCTGAATACATAAATCCAGGATAATTTATGGTGTACCAGAATGCTGATGCCATAATGTGAGAATGGATCCATCGTGAACTGATAGGAGGGAAGTGAGAGGAGGCAATTCAAGTGTCCTCTTTTGAACATGTAAATTATGGATACCTATTACATTTCCAAAAGAAGATTCTGAGTAGTCTGTTGGATATATGGACATATAAGTCTGGAGCTCATGGGAGATATCAAGATTCTAGCTATAAATCTGGCATCATTGGAATATAGATTATTTCAAAGCCTTGAGGCTGAATGACATTAGTATGCAATAATGTCATCCAAGATGAAGCTCTAAAACATTATAATATTTTGAAGCCTGGAAGGAAAACCTCAGCAGTGGTTAGGGAGGGAAGAAAATATTCAGGATATTCCATTGTCACTGATGCTGCGGAATGGAGGTTTTTCAAGAAATTTGGAGTGATTTTTAGTCTAATCCTGCTGAGAGGAAAATTAAGGTGAAACATAGTATTAACATTTTATAATGTTTTTTAAGATACTGATGCCTTTAGTAAGGACTCTTTCATTGGCATGTTAAGAAAGAAAACTGGAGTAAACGAAAGAAATAATACAGATGAAAACATGAAGCAGAAGGTATAGACAAATACTTGTTGTATTGATCATATGGTCTGAGGGAAATTAATGGACTTAGATGAAGTTGTGGCACTTCAAGTTTATTTTTATAAGTAACAATTTAGTGGTTAATATAACAATTGTATTTATTCTGCTTGTGGAAATACAGAATGGTAAAGTTTTGTTTCTTTTTCCAGTGTTAATTAATTAATGTTCAAATTCTTTATACTTCTACTCACTTAAATCCCCTAGTTTACAATTTCCCAAGGGGGATTAATTGTCATCAAGGTTATATTTGAGTTATTTAAATAGTACAAAATAGAAATATAATTTAAACCTTTTTTTTAAAGTAGAAAGGATTCTAATTCGTTATCGAGAAATGTTTGGTATATTTATTGACAATGTGTTGTTTTCCAAGACTCAGTTTTAGAAATTCAGCTATATTATTTTAATACAATCCTTTTTATAATAAAAATGCACATATGTAAGTATCTGCATGTATGAGGACAGAGAGAAAGAGAGAGACAGAGAGAAAAGAGGATGACTTTTGGGGACCAATTTTTTAATGATTATACATATCAATTATGTAAAACATTAATATCTAAATCAGTTTAAAGAAGATATATTTTTACTTAGCTTTCTCTACTAAATATAAACCAACTTTTAAATGTAAGTGATACAATTATTAACAAATTGTGAGAGTGTTTAGTTGAGTCCAGAAGATATGTATTTTAAGGACATGCTGTATCGTGTCATATGCTGATTAGTTCTGGAGTGTTGTAGATCATTTTAGATACCATATTTTAAAAAGAATAAATTTAAATTACAAATGAATACTAAATATGAATGAGTATGAAAGATTTCTTAGAATAGTAAGAGAAAGACAAAATAATCACCAAAATAATCACATTCAATGACTCAATGAAGGCACATGGAAGTTAAAAAAAAATTGACGCCCCTCTTCAAATATTTAGAGAGATGTCTTACAGATAATGAAATTTGGCTTGCATTACACCCAATGGTCCAATGCATACTTAAAAAAGAATGGTTGCTTTTTGAAGCTAATTGGATGTGAAGCCAGATGAGAGTAAGGCAGTGCCCAATACTGGAAAGTCCACAGTAGACTCTTAGACTTTTGACAGTGGACTACTTGGAAAATAGAATATTCTTTCTTGGTGTTATTGACCAATTCTCTTAGCATAACATTTTGCATTATTACATTGAAAGATTCCCTTCTCATCAGGTAGCAATGATTGGGAAAAATTAATGAAGAAAAAGGAAAACCCTGTACCACACATTATCCCTCACCTAGATTTTGTGATGACATGGTTAAATTAGAGCCCTTTAACACCAATCCAGTGCTGGAGGAGAGGGAGGAAGGAGAGTTCGTGTGAAATTGTTAAACCTGAACTATGTTCATATTTGAGGCTACTACAAAAGTTTCTTTAAGCTTAAGCATCTAACAAGAATTCAAACTTTCTGTGAAAGGAAGGAGAATTTAATATTTCCTATCACAAAAATATCTTAACACAGAATCAGTTGAAGAAAAGAGAGAAACAAAACAAAATCTTTTGAGGTTAAAAAGTTGAGCTACCTCATTGAAAAATAAAGATTCCATTTCTAGGGTAAGAAATAAGATAAGCAATCAGCATTTTATAATGAACAATAAAATGATGGTGGATAATAAAACCAATGGTCAAGGGGCCGGCCCGGTGGTGCAGCTGTTAAGTTCACACTTTGGTTCTGCTTTGGCGGCCCGGAGTTTGCTGGTTTGGATCCCGGGTGTGGACACGGCAGCGCTTGGCACGCCATGCTGTGGTAGGCATCCCACATATCAAGTAGAGGAAGATGGGCACAGATGTTAGCTCAGGGCCAGTCTTCCTCAGCAAAAAAAGGAGGATTGGCAGCAGTTAGCTCAGGGCTAATCTTCCCCCCCCCAAAAAAAACCCCCAAAAATAAATAAATAAATAAATAAAACCAATGGTCAAATTTATTGTATAAACATTGAACAGATGAATAATTAAATACTAAAGATATTTCGCAAAATAATATTAAAAGTCCTTATACATAATACTTGTATGTAAAAATGTACTGAATAGGATAAATCAAACTAACAGAAAATCTGAATTTCACTGTATTAATTAAAGCCATCATTTATTTAACTTCACATAATCCATTATATTTTTATAAATGTAATATTTTAAAGTCTTTTGCTAGTTTTTCAAAGTATTATTCTTATTTTTAAGAAAAGGAAAGACTCAAAGTTTCATTTGATAATGTTTTTAAGGACAAACAGCCAAAGGAATCTCATTTCCATTTCATTGCATGCTATTTGTCTCATCGCACAACCAAAAACCTATCTCTTCTACTGGACACTCTTGACAATTCTCGTTTTTTAATCAAATACTGGTTGAGGAGTTTATATTCAAATCCAATAGTGTATCATTTAACTTTGTAGAAGAGATACTCTTTTCTTACTCCACAGAATATCCTGAGTAATTAAGAATTAATTCACTGTTCTCTGCAAGTGATATGTTTTAAGCGTATAGTATTTCTGTTTTTGTTTTTGATTTTTGCAAGATAGATTAATGGACCACAGTCGATTATTGAAGGTAAGAATCTCCTCTGGATGTGGCAAGTGTAATGATCTCTTACTTAGGTTTGAGAATTAGGATAATTTCACACCCAAGTTTGTTTCTCTGTGTATGTTATACTTGGCATTTTGACAGGTCAAGTCCTTATGCTTATTTTTTAAAAGTTCTGATAACAGTAAGCAAGATTTCATTAGGAAATTAATAGAGAAATCAATTCCTAGCACTTTTGTATGCTTGAGTAAGTCAATAAATATTTGCTGGGCCTGTATCTGACTCTCCAACATATCTTTCTTATAAAAACCTTATTAATATGTATAATATAAAATTACATAAAATTTATATAATATATGAGACAATATGATATCATATATGATGTATAAATTGACTTAAATGGATACATTAAAAGAAAATAATTTGGTAAGTAAAATATTTTTTTAAATATATATTCTTCCTTCAAATACCAGATCTGCTAGTCTACTTAAAATATAAATCAATTATCAAAAGAAGTTTGTGCTAAAGCTTGTCATAATCTTTTGTGCAAAATATATTTTTATATTAAATATAAGTTAAAACAGGAGTACATAGTGCTTTAAAAAGACGTGATATGATTAATGTGCCATATGTGAACTACGTAAGTGATGTTACATAAGCATATTTATCTAAGCGCCCACTTGGGCAGATAGTTTCTGCTTTCCAACACACCGCCATCATCTCTCACTTGGACCACCTGAATAAATTCCTAAATGATCCCCGCCCATTGCCATTAAACTTGTCACCTCTGCTCTCTTCTCCAAATGGCAGCCAGAGTGGTATTTTTAAAAAGCAAATTTATTCTTGTTGCTCTCTTGCTTAATACTGCTTCCTCTGTCTCTATTAAATTGAGAATGAATTTCAACATGCCTAGCAGACAGAGCGTCTTGCTTGATCTTGTCTTCATTTCGCGGCATTCTCTGCCTCATTCATTAATCTCGAGACGCTCCGGTGTCCTTTCTCTCTGGGGCTTTATTGCTGCAGGGTCTTTGTACATCCTTTATATTTTGAATCATCATCCCCTTTCCTTCACCTCAGGTTTAACATTACTTATTATTTCAAACTAACCTAATGTTCCACTTTTTGGTCCTTTCATAGATTATTATTTTCCTTGTTATAATTTAAGTTAATTTTTGGAAAAAAAAGTTTTGCCCCAACCTTAGGTAGAAAACGAAATGAGTTAGGGAAATTCTCTCTTTACACACTACTTATCACTGGTGGCTGGTCTAGTGAGTGACATAAAGTAGGTATTTAATACATTTTGGTGACTGAAAATAAATTTCAGTTAGCCTCAGTACTTTGTTATCGATAGCTGTGTCATACATTTGGGATGAAAATTTAAATTTGTAGACACAAAAAGGAAAACCTAATGCAACATTTTTATAGGCAGGTTGTACAGAAACATTTTAATTTCTGATACAGTTTAAGTAGATATTTAGTTTATTTGCTCTAAGAATAGTTACAGTATTTGCCAACTACCTAAGCATTTAAAAGAAAAAAGTCAGAGTTTTCTCAGCACGTTAAAGAGATATGTGCTCTCTCATGTTTACTGCATTATTCACAACAGTCAAGATATGGAAACAATCTCAAGCCTCTGTCAATATCTGTATTGTGTATACACACACACACACACACACACACACACAGTGGAACATTATTCCGTCATGAGAAAGAAGGAAATCATGCCATTTGAGACAATATGGATAGACCTTGAGGGAATTATGCTAAGTGAGATAAGTCACACAGAGAAAGGTAAATACTATATGATCTCACTTATACGTGGAATCTAAAAAAGCTAGACTCATAGAAACAGAGAGTAGAATGGTGGTTATTTGGGGCTGAGGGGCAGGGGAATTAGGGAGATGTTGCTTAAGGGTATAAAGTTGCTACCAGTCAATAAAGAAGTCCTGGAGATGGAATGCACAGCATAGTGGTTATAGACAAAAATAATCTTATAAACTTCAAAGTTGTTAAGAGACTAGATCTTAATTTTTTGCATCACAAAAAAGGAAATGAAAACTATGTGACATGATAGAGGTGTTAGCTGGCTCTATGGTTGTAGTCGTACTGTAATAGACAAATGTATCATATCAACATGTTGTACACCTTAAATTTACACAATGTTGTGTGTCAATTATATCTCAATTTTTAAAAATCAGTGGGTATTTTTGTAGCTTTGTTTTTTCCTTTTCCTTGTATTTTTGTTTTTTGGAATTTCCTAGTGGCTATTTCAACGCTCAAAATGATAAAATGCAATTCTCAAAGCCTGAAAAACATTTGGGCAAGTCTCGGTATATTTTATTCTAGATTTCTCTCTCCAATATTAGTGCAAAAAATTACAGTGAGTACATAATAAAACTAGCAAAAATCCAATTAAAGATTTCTCCCATGGATAAATAAAGAACAAATTGAATTAAATTTGTATTTGCTTTTTAAATATTATCTGCGGTTAACTAAATTTTTAATTTTGGCATCTATGTTCTATGACAGAGAAAGTAGCATACAAAAGAGCCAGAAAATAATTTTCTAGGCCAATTTCTCTAATGATACAATTTATCAGGCTTACTAAAATGTAGGAAAAAGCAGAGTTGACATAACAATATTTCATAGGTATTACAGTCTTTGGAAAATTACTTAATTTAAAAATAAGATATTTTGGTTATGGTTGATTAAAGCATTTAAATAATCTCTGTTATTATGTGCTGCTTGTCTTTAGATAATTAAAATAAATACATAAATAGAAAATATTCACATTTCAAGGTGAATATATGTATTTTTTCTCCTGATTCATTGCTCTGTGTATTCTTATTGTTTTAAATGCACATCAGTGTGGTTTTTAAGCTTAGTCTATTCTAGACTGGAGATGAATATTTTACATAGATGTTACTCTGTCACTTTCCAACTGTTGCCGTAGATTGATTTGCATAAAAAGGAGAATCTCTTTCTTTGGCCTTCTTATTTTTTTGATTACGTTTTAGGATTAAATTATTTATAACATTTTAATGTAAATTTATTTGACCCTCTTGAGTTTATTCTAAAAATTGTGAAGAGTTTACATGTCATCTTTATTTATTCTCATCAGTCCCAGAATTATCCTGAATAATACAGTACTTATAATTGCTATTTTAAAGTCTTTGATGGAAATTATGTTTCTATGTTCATGATTTCAAATAAACATGTTTGATAATAACCAAAATTGCCAATTCCAAACATTCTACCTTCTCCATCCCTGTGATTGCATTAACGTGAAGAAAATTTGTAAGTCTATATAGCAAGCAAGATTTACCGTCACTTTTATTTTTATACACTTTTATTTGGAAGTGTTTTTGAGGTTGTCTGGTTTGGTGATTCCTTCTGTATTTCCAGCCTAATTAATATTCACCAGTCTGTGGATCCAGATTACAAGTTTGGGTTACTAAATGCAGAAATAAAATCTCTTATGGAGTTAATCTGACTTTTTTTGTTTCATTGCATTTTATCACTAAGTCCTAATCCACATTCCTGAAGATTTTGAGGCTATTTATGTATATTTTGGGAGGCGAGCAATGCAAAATGCCTTTGTGCAGGATGAGTCACTCCAAGGAGTTTGACTAGAGACAGCATATTAGTATTGCTTGACAAAGCCACTGATTATTCAGGCTCTGAAAGGGACAAGAAATTGTATTTGAGTGAATGGGAAAGGAGAGGCATAAAAGAAAAAAACATCAATGCAAACAATGGCAAACAGAAAATTACATGAAAAGAATGAAGTCAAAGTTCTAGGAGGAATACCAAATATGAGCATAGCCTGCCACACTACTTATCAGCTCCACACAGGCCAAGCTCCTTAAGGAAATCCAATTTGCTAGAGGAAGTGACCAAAGAGGTAGAACCAGGCAAATGATCTGATGAGCCCAGTAACAAAACATACCAGGGAAGCAGCTCTCCACAATTTGAAGTGTTTCCCATTAGGTTTTGTCATTTATAAAAACCACCCACTTTATAACGGCACAAAGAATTCCTAATTTGGCCTGAGTTACTATTATGTATCACTTTTCTTTTTTTTCAGTTATGTAATGAAAAAAGGTACTGACCACTGAAATAGTGAATTCACATTTCTTAACAACAGAACCCTTTAAAACCTGTACCAGCTTATTCTAAGAAATTTGAAAATCTAGCCGAGATCATTTAAAGAAATTCAAACCTAATTAGAGACAATAAAAGAAAATAGTTTGGCAAGAGGTATTTCAGATAAAGATTCAAAAGTGAAAGTAGGCTAGATGGACCAGAAGATGGCATTGCCCTAAAAGACAAATGCTGTACTGATGGAGATGTGGGTGCTATGGCAATATACAAGGGAACTACCAAAGTGGAAGGAGATGGAAGGAACATTTTCCCAATCATCTCGAGAACATATACAAAAAAATGATACACAGCAACTAAAACAAGAAAAATGTAGGCTTAAAGAAAGGACGCATTTTGCATTGAGGAGGTAATTTACACAGCACAATAATCTACAAAGTTGGTCAAGGAATCATGAAATCACCAAATTTCAAGGTACGTCTATCTATAGATACAATGCTGGGTTTGCATAACTATTGGAACCATTAACAGACTGGTATCTACGTGTTATATAAGCCTTTATCTCTAATTTTATCAATTTGGAAGCAAATCAACAGAAATTGTGCTGTGGATTCATATACTTACATGCAAACCAGAAGAACGATTGTCCTTTGCCCCAAGTTTCTTTCGATTCTAATTCACTTTGTTCTCCATTTCTGTATTTGCTGTGTAACTGCCTGAATGGCACCTCTATGGTTATTAGCTGCCTATGTGCACAGTGGAAATTAATTGCATCACAGTTGTTTAAAAGTACTGCAGCATCAAAAATTCTTGAAAGCATTTGCAGGCTTAATGTTGTGCAAAATGATCTATTAGTTAGAACTATATTCAAGCCTATGTTGTCTTTTGCTGAAATGGAACAATTTTTCAGCTTGATGGAAAAATGCTCTAAGTATCCTCAAAGTATCATTTTCTAATATGTATGAATTAATATTCTGACAATAAATTTCCCTTTATAGCAATTACTTAATTTTTCATGGTTTCTTTCATCTATATTGTGTTTGCACTTACAGTCTCATCTCAAATGTGGGAATGAGCAAAACCGCTGAATTTCTCATCATATCATATAATGGAAATATATTTATTTATAATTTCTAATGTAATGTATTCTCAAAATACTTGAAGTGCTTAGAGGGAGAAAATAGGTAGGTGTTAGTTTAGATGGAGTCTTTTCAAGTTGTTTAAAAATACTTAGAGACAATTGACTTTACGTGCACACACCCAATCCACTCACGTTTACTTGGTGCCTGTTATACACAAAATACAGTTTGAAGATCGGGGAATTCATCTCTGAATAAGACAGACTCTTCTTTCTTACCAGAAAGTTTGCATTCTTCTGAGCACGGATAAATAAACGAAAAGAATTAATGATCAAATACCCAATTGAAAAGTATGAGTCTATGATTCATACTTGACAATTAAAACAGGGTAATATAATCAGAGGTGAACGACAAATGTCGATTAGTTTGATATGGGAGAGTTCTCTGACGAGGCCATACATATGCTAAGATATGAATAATAAAGAAGCAGTCATGAAAAGTACCAGATAGAACGGCGTTTCAAGAAGAGGAAATAGATAATATCACATTTTGTGACAGATAGGCCAAGTTGTTATGAAATATTGGTTCTGCCCTTTCTCCATAGAGCTCCTTATAGGGTATATTCCTTGTGTGAGTAAGATTTGCATGCACACATGTCTAAATTTGGTCCAAGTAATTGCAAACAAGAGTGGCATGTAATAGATACCAGGAGCCCTCCTTATAGATAACCAGCTCCTTCCCTTTGCCACCTCTGTGTCTCTTCCAACATCTTTTTGTCAAAAAGAAAGAGGAGATGGCTAAAATTAAATCCTAACTACCATGGTGAAGCATTTAGTAGAAAAAGCTTGACTCCTTCACCATGAGGACCATGAGAATTTCATGAAACACGGGCACCGATGTCAGCAATGGACTGGTCACCAAGAAGGTGTTACAGGTAAAGAGAGAGGCTATGGTTAACTCAGCTTTTCCATTGGACAACTAAGTAAATTCCCAGTTTATTCATTTGTTTAGGATTGTCCAACTATAATAACACAGAGAAGAAAAACTTGAATAACTTTGCATTGGGAAGAGTAAAAAAATTTTTAAAAGTGTATTAGTCATGCTTAGCAAAATTATCAAAGACATTGCACTTCTGGAAAAATCGCAGACAATGTGTCATTGGATTTGCCTTCCAAATGAAAACAAAGAATGCTTGTGGGCCCCCAAATAGGTGGTATTCTTGCTATACTTTGAATAGAAGAGACGTAGTCTTGCAGATAGAATGTTAATTGACTTCAAACCGTAATTTGATAACTACCTTGCAGTAAAACTGGTTGGGTGTAGGGGTAGGTAGTATTGATAAAATATTAAGAGGGAGGAAACTGACAATTATTGGTCACTTAAATGTCTCAAGAACATTCATATATTTTACTATATATGAAACATATTCTGAGACATTGGCATTGTTTAGCCTGTTTGTAGCCAAAACAAATGTATCTGAGGCAATTTAAATAAATTTCCCAAGGTAATAGATTAGGAGTTCAGAAAAGTAGTTGGAACTGATTCATATGATTTATTATACACTGCTATCTGTACAAGATTAACCACAAAATGATAGTAGTCCAGTCCTTTTTTTTAAACAATCCAACTATTTTCAGTAGTAAATCATAATACTGAAGACAAGTTGGTGGAGAATATATGTGGATATTAAATAATTATGTTAAATTACATATTTTGCCACTGTTACCTGTGATATCCATTATCTACCCCTGAAAGAATGTTCCAATGTGCAAGATATACTCCCCATTTGATGTTAATGATCCAAATTTCCTCATCTATAAAATTTAGAAGATTATAGGATTACTACAAAATTAAACGAAATAGTGACTAGTAGGTATTAAAAACAAATTTTAGCATTATTTTTAATTTTTATATGAATAATAAACTTAATGAAGATGATGTGCAATCTTAGTTAACTCAAATTATAAGGGCATAACCACCAAATCATCAAAAATCATAGGGAAATAATCATTTTTCCATTACTGAAAATCACTAAGCCAATCAAATATTATTTTCTATATGATATACATATTTATGCTAAAATTATATTTTATATTAAAATATAAACATGTATTTATACAAATATTTAAATGTATAATTATATATTTAAGATCTATTTAAGATAGTTATGTATTTATGTGTATATAAATATATGAATTAAATACATAAATATGTAATACATATCTGTATATAAAATATTATATATATATGTTTGAGACCAAAAAGTATATATCTAAAAGACATTATATATTACAATATCATGGACACTTTAACAATGTGATCTGAAATATCTCATATATTTCTCTTAAATTTTTGTGTGCTCATTTGCTATTACATATGAGCTAGGTTTTTAGCCTATGATTCATTTTGTTACATAATTTTATTTTCATAAATAATTTTAGAGGGTCTGAACAGATGGATGCATTTCTTTAAAAATGGCTAAATTCCTTAAGTTTTCTGAAACTTAGCCTAATCCAGTTATGGAAAAAGATGAGATTATGCAAGGAGAGAATATATACCAGCATTAACTGTTGTTCAAAAAAATCCCATTTGGAAGATGGGCAAATGCATAAATAATTTAGGCACTATAATTGAGCGTTAAATAATTTGAACTGATACTAACCTATTACATAAGAAATCAGCTAAATTATATATATATATATGTAGCAGAGGAAGACATTTCCTCTACCCACTGTGGGTTCTTCTGGCCTGAGAACAAATTAAACTCACATGAGACAGAATAACAGGAGAAAAATAAACAAAGCTTTATAGCATGTATACATGGGAGAGGCTTAGGTAACCTGAGCAACTTGCCAAAATGGCTGAAACCACCACCTTAAATATCATCTTCAGCTAAAGGCAAAGGGGGATGTTGGGGGTGGGGGGGAGTCAATCATGGGAGATTACTACACAAGTACAGTAAACAAGATGCAAATTTAAGTCCTTGCCTTTGGCATTGATTAAGAGTTTCTAGAGATAAGGTCATCCCCCCCTCTTCCTGGTACAGAGAGAGAGACACCTTTACAGATAGAGATTTCCTTTACAATGCAAATATCTCTTAACAAAGGCTAAGTAAATTCTACTTTTCAGAGTTGCTTTTCTGTCTGCAGTTTATTAAAAGTAACCAGCTCCAAATAATCCTCATGCCAAAGAGACATATCTTGAGGTGGCCAATTCCAGTCCACGACACATATAATTGTCTACATTATTTGTGCCACCCTTCACTTTTGCAGTTTATAATGGAAGTTGATCTAGCCACATTAGATGAATTATTAGGAACAAGAAATAGAGTTGAAGGAGGCACACAGTTTCTTTTATCCTACAATGTGTAAGGTGATTATTTATGAGTTTTCTGGTTTATTTTTCCTTCAAGATGGCAATGTTAATAGTAAGATATCATCAAGGCATGCTTTTCTACAGAGAACATATTTTGAATTATATGAAATGTTTTATTAGCTCACTTGAAAATTATATTTCATTTTCAAAATAATAAAACTACAGTTGAAGGAAACCATTTAGTGTTATTTTCTAATCTCAGTGTATTCGTTTTATCTGAAATGTCTCAGAAATACTTTGCTACCTCATGCCAGGAGGAAAAAAAATTCTTTTTGATATCCCATCCTTAACTAAAAACGGTACTGCGGTTTGCACGTTTGTATGCAGAATAACGTTTCAATACTTGTTGCAACAGGGGAGGAAGATAATTCCTTTACCCTCTCTAGGTCCTTCTGGTTGGCCTAAGAATCAAATTGACAGAATAACAGGAGAAAATCAGACAAAGTTTAATAATATGTATATGTGGGAGAAACCCACGAAAACTGGGTAACTCACCAGAACGGCTGAGGCTGCAACCTTAAATACCAATTTCAGCTAATTAAGGATGATGTTGGAGGTAATGGTTTGGAGCCTCAAAGGGGAGGAAGGCAATTCACATGGAGATGGAAAAGCAAACGTTTGGTAGACAGAACTTTGATAAAGGTGGGCTTACCAAGGACCCTCACAGTCTACTGACACCCAGAGTTATCCATGGTGCTGGCCTGTCCTAAGGGACAGGCCTTTTATCTTAAATTCTTTTAGGCAGTTAGGGGGAAGGTCAAAATTTCTTTCACAGTCTTTCGTTCTTAAAAGCAATGAAGGCAAAGAGACACCTTTTGAGGTGGACAATTTCCATCCCCTACATGGTTGTGTTCAAAGATGCGCATTACAACATTAAACACAAACCAAAAATTTTTTTAGTTTAGTTTTTTTTCTGGTGTCAAAAAAGATATAGAGATATATATAGAGAGAGAGGAAAGATATCCTCTATACAATTTTCTTTCAGTATTTTCCTAGAAAAATTGTATTTGTAACTGTTTGTCTGTCTCTTCGAGATGCGGTTAAGTATTTTTAAAGGTTAAATGAGCCTCATGCCAGTCTAGCATTCTAAGGGTGTCTTTCTTGTAGAACCTGGAGACTTCTATTTGAAATGTGAACATCACGAGGGTGGCACGCCTGTGGGCATTTAACCTAGGCACACGGTTCCAAGTTGCGACTTCTGCTTGTTGAAAAGATACAAGTTTTATAACTACCTTTGGATAAAGACAGCATGTACGTAATAGATTGTATCTGCCTGGCACCAAAAAAGGTGAGATTTCTTTTGGTCCTTGTTATCTCTTCAGCAGATGACTTGTGATGCACATTATAGTCTGGTTTACTGTTTATTCCATGATAAAACCATTTTATTCTTTTATTTTTGAGTAGGTTTACTGCATTGGTAGGAGATTTTATTTTATGCTATATTATTATTTTTTGTGTATGTGAGGAAGATTGGCCCTAACCTAGTATCTGCTGTCAATCTTCTTTTTACTTGAGGAAGATTGTCCCTGAGCTAATATCCGTGCCAATTGTCCTCTATTTTTTGTATGTGGGATGCTGCCATAGCGTGGCTTGACTAGTGATGTGTAGCTCCACACCTGGAATCTGAGCCTATGAACCCTGAGCCACAGAAGCAGAGTATGTGAACCTAACCATTTCGCAACCAGGCCAGCCCCAGGAGATTTTATTTTTAATTATATTTCTCCAAAAATTTGACAATGGGGATGGGATTGGTCTGGCAGGTCTCGAATTGAGCATACCAGCTGAGGGTCTTATGGCAATTCAACAATCAGGTAAGATATCAAATTATGAAAAGTCTCCCTTGTGGCTCTTCGCTTTCTTGGAATAGCAAGCAGATGAAAATCTCCAAATCAGGATTTTATGATCAAGTAAGCATCAGTAATGTAGGCCCTTAAACCCTGTCAAGATCACCATTAGTTTTGATGGTGCAAAAATATGATAAGCCAGGAATGTGTCCTGTAAGTCTTTCTCTGTCACATCTGAAATAGGTAAATATATACCAGTCTTAGAGTAATCTGAGGATGGTGCCTCTGATTTGGATGAAAGAAGATACAATGTTTATGGGGGTTCTTAGAAGGAATTTGTCTCAAGTAAATGGAATGCTGGTATTTGTGGGATGACTATAGTTCTAAGAGGAAAGTTAAAAATTAGATAACCAGAAGAAAATAGAGAAAAATAGAAGACAAAATGTGGAATTAAAGTCACTTCTTTTTCATAGAACCTCTCTTCTCCATCTCTTACTGTCCCTATTCCCTTTCATCCCTTTGCATCTCTTAGTTTCCCCATTCCTCAAATCAGCTCCTAGGAAGAGGGAGGCAATGATCTTTTAGATGAATGTTTCTCTTCATAGGTGGATTTCCCTACAAAGAGGGACAGGTGCACAATATTATTAGCTGGGAATGAGTCACTGGCTCTCTTTGAGGACACAAGTTTATGAATTTCATGCCCTGGCTCTGAGTCCACTTCATATATTAGCCCAGATTTCACTTCCAAGAACCCTTTATCATACATGCGTCATGTAGCAGAAATGATAGAGATGTGATTAGGGAATAATTGAGAACATGGATAAAAGATCATGTCCCTACATGAGGGCAACAGGTCGGACTGTACTCATGCTAATCACTTGGACAAGGCAAACAGAAATGACGCTAGCTGGAAAAATACCAACACAGGGGAAAACAATCAAAATGCCATAAATTCTACATTTTTCTTGTCTCCATGTGATGGAAATCAGCCCTTCCTTCCTATTCAGACTGTCAGTGGATCAGATGCCATTGAGAAGCTACCCAGGGCTCTTGGGTAATCCACCTACCTTCCTCACCTGCCGATATTACCAAATTAGAGGTTTTTTGCTTATTTTTCCCCCTACTGTCTTGCTGACTATTCAAATTCATTAGCAAAAAGGTAGCAGGACTGCAAAGAGACTATTAGGCAAATCTTAGCAACAGCTAGTCAGTTTAGGGACAAGCTAGAGACAAGACGAGCAAGAAAAGAAGAAATAATTAAAACAACAACAACATCATGTTAGCTGCTCAGTTACAACTATTTACCCAATATAACCCTTAGCCTGGACATTTGAAGGGAGCAAAGGAAGAAAGAAAAACGGTATATCATTATTGGAAAAGGCCAGGAGACTGGAAGATGGAGTGTAGAAAGAAATTCTGGGAAACGCAGAAATGGCAGGAAAAAGGGAGTCAGGAAATCCCAGGATAAAACCTTCAGCTAGGGAACAATTGGCAAACGATTTAAAATTGACGGGTTGGGGGAATCTCAGAGGTAGCAACCAGTGAAATATGTTTCAATAATTTTCCTTTATGCTACCCTCTGTTCGCCTTTTCTCGTAGATGCTATTTGGTGATATTTGTTCCATAGAAGTTTCTTTCTTTCAATCTGATGATAAATCAATAGCTGGTTGGTATTGTCGTTGTTGTTAGTATTTTGAGGCAGCCTTCTAATTTTTTTCTTTCTTTTTCTTTGCCTTTTCTTTTGTGGTTTTCATACAGAGTTTCCTGTAACTGATGAACATGTTTTCTTTCTCCTGATTCATTTGGAAACCAACTGGGGAGACATTTGCTATGCAAATTAAAGGTCTCCATGTTCTGTACTCCAGATGGAATGTTTATGGAGCTCCCTGGGGGGGAAAAACAAGGCATCTGATTTTGGTTATTTTGTCCTTTCTGCAAGGAAAGGGATATGGCAGAGAGTATCCCTCTCACCCAGTGTTGGAAAAATACCCTGAATGGAAACAAATCAATGTATCACTTTGGGCCCTGGAGAATAGTGACACTGGTTTAATGTAATATATAAAACTAATAAAAATAGCTAACAATAAGCCATGGTCATATATAAAATTACATCCTTTGTCAAGCACTCAATTAGAATGAGTCAAAGGGTTATAAAAGAATTAGAAAACAAGGGAGAAATAAAAAGAGAAATCCCTCTGTAATGTTTCCATACCGCTAGTAAAGAAGGAAGGTAAATCTGATCAAGGTAAACCCAGTCAAGGTGGTCGCCACTCAACAACTATATGGACTTGTGTAAGATCTTAGTGAAACAAACAAATATGTGATTCCAATAACTACTGTAGTCCCTAACCTTGCAACTATTCTGATTTTGGTACCGTCATTTGCAAAGTTTTTCTCTCTAGTTGATCTGTGTTCTGCTCACCCTTCCCCGCCTCCTGCCCCCCCCATTCATCTAGTGGATGACTATTAAAGTTTTGTTGCCTTTTGCTTATAAAGGAGTCCAGTATTTATGGCAAAGGAATTCGAAAGGTTTCAAGAGTCTTATTTTCTCTAGTCATTTACAGGAAATCTTAGAGAAACTTGTCCCACCAGAGAGCTCTATGAATTATTTACTAGGTAGACGATTTGCTGGTGCCCTCGGAAACCAAATAGCAATACAAAACTGATATGTCGGCTTGGCTCCAGTTCCTCGATTCACAGGAGCATAAGGCCTCACTAGACAAATCGCAGTATTGCCAAAGCGATACAAAATATTTGGGGCATCTGTTGTCAGCTGAAGGCAGCAAGTGTTACAATGTAAGAGACAGCTAATTCTGTGAACGAGATGGCCTACTGAAAAACAAAGAAGCAAACAAACAAAAAAATCCCCAAATAGACAATTTGGGGACTAGCAGGGTATTGTAGACGGTGGACCCTCACTTTTGCAGAAGTGGCAAAACCATCGAAGGAACAACTGAATGGTAATTCTCCAGATCCACTGAGTGAGTTCCTAGGAGCTGAAGAGATTTTGAACAAGTGAAATGGGCTATAATCTCCCTCTCAGCTTTGGGAATTCCAGATTTTGTAAAGCCTTTCCACTTGTTTTGTCATGAGAATAAAACTACTGCTAATGAAATTTTAACTCAAAACTCAGTAGTGGACTAGAGATCAATAGCATTTTTCTCCGTTCTTCTGCAAGTGGTGGCACTGGGAACGCCGGGGTGCCTCAAAGCAGGCAAATAGAAGCTCTTCTTTTTGTTTTTTTTGGGGGGGAGGAAGATTCATCCTGAGCTGAGATCTGTGCCAATCTTCCTCCATTTTTTGTATAAGTGATGTTGTCTCCACAGAGTGGCTGATGAGTGGAGTAGGGCCGCACCCGGGATCAGAACTTGAGAACCCAGGCTGCCAAGCAGAGTGTGCAGTACTTTAACACTCGGCACGGGGCCAGCCCCAGAAGCCATTCTTCTGAAGAAGCTCAAACCCTACCTTGGGTTACTTGACAGCTACCTTATAAGAGCATAGGACTCAGCATTTGTCAGAGCATTGTCAGACTAGCTCTAAATGAGCATTATTTTCTAATCATGATATTTACTTAGGAAATGCAGTTCCGTAAACCTTCCTGGATTTTTTTTTATCAGATCCTGATCAAATAGATGATCATGACTGCGCAGTGATAATAGGAGGCACTAGTCCCTGACTGGACATATCTGATATTCCTGTTCCAAATGCAGAGAGAGAAATACTAGGATAGTGTTTATGTATTGGTCTTATCCTCGAGATAAAAATGGCCGAGTTAATTTTCCAATGCTGTGGAGACTTCTGAAATTCTGGAAGCTTATGTTTTGTCTGGAATTAAGTGGGCACAAGCAGCTGAACTTATGGCAGTTACATGGGCTAAAATAGTTGGTTTAGGATTTAAAGTTATTTATATATAAATAAATATATATTATATATAAATATATATAAATGTTATAAATATATGTATAGATATAGATTATAGATAGCGTGTGTGTGAGTGTGAGTATGTGTATTGGGTGTCTTGTCATTTAACAGGAAATATTTGGAAAAACGGGATTTTTGATCAGAACTAAAATGTCTCATGGAAAACTCATAGCTGATTTGTGAGATCTTTACAACTAATTGCCTCCTTAGATATCAGTAATCCATTGTAGAGCTCACCTAGGGTAGAATGATGCAATTTCTGAAGGCAATGGTTTTGCTCACAAAGTTGGAAAAGAAAACAATGTTAAAACATGGCAGACTCCCAACTTAGAAGCCCTACTTTTAAAACAATAAGAGTTTTCATTTATTAAAAAAAAAAAATGATTCACAAAGGAAATGAACAAATGGATTTAGGAAGAAGATAAAAGGAACTCAATGAATAATGGGAATTATCTGATGAAATAATTCCTATATCACAGTATTTATTTGCTTGGTTAAAATTGTGGTCTCACCAATAAAACTGTCTGAGTAACTAGACTTTTATTACATCTATCCAAAAGGTGAAATTATTCAAAACATATTAAAGACATGCCATTTGTCCGAATTCTTCACAGGCCACTCCCAGAGTACACGTAGATGTTTCCCCACCAATTTTACAAGGAACCTGGTGGCAGCTGGGTTTCACAGAATTAATGTCTGTAGAAGGTAAGAGACTGGGTCAAATTATGGTGTGTATGATGTCCATATGATCTGAAGTATTTTGCTCTTCAAAAGCTGATTGTCAGAAAGCACTAATAGCTCTCTTAATACACAAAATTCCTCTTTTTTGGGATACCACAGCATACTGAATCGGACAGAGAAATTTCATTTCCACTGTCTTCAAGGAGTTACGCAAATTCCTATTAGCTATCATATTTCCTTATCCTCGGTTCTTTGGACAATTAGAATGGATGAACCGAACTCAAAAAACAAAACTCTACAACTACAATTCAACAATTCATTGGCTAAGATTTAACAATCTACCAGGTTAAAATGGCCTGGAGCTTCACTATCAGCCTTGTTAAAAATTACAGTAATCCTGCATGCAAGAATGGTACCTCTCTGGGGCCAGCCATGTGGCCTAGTGGTTAAGTTCAGAGTGCTCCACTTTGGTGGCCTGGGTTTGGTTCCTTGGGTGCAAACCTACATCACTCATCAGCGGCCATGCTGTAGCAGCAACCCACATACAAAACAGAGGAAGATTGGCACAGATGCTAGCTCAGAGTGAATCTTCCTCAGCAAAAAAAAAAAAAAAAAGATGAATAAAAATAAAAAGAGAATGGTACTTCTCTCTTTGAATGTATGTTTGACAGGTTTATGAACTTAGGTCTGAGGCCCTGTCTTGTGCCTGATTTAAATGAATCATCTCATTCATTCTCAATATTTAAAAAAAGTTTTGCTCTTTCCTAGAAGCCAGAGACATAAGGTCATAAAGACCTGGAAGGACCCAGCTGGAGAAGTCTGTCACCATTGTCTACTGGGAGATTTCATCTAAATAAACGTGTTCCAGAGGAAAGGTGTGCTCTCCCCACGCTGCGCAGGACCCTTCTGAGTGCTGGTGATCATTGAGAAAGCTAAAACGAAATGAATACCCAGCTGGATTCATGCTTCCCACATGAATCCAGCACATTAGGAGGACTTGGCTGTGGCTTCCACAAAGTACTTGAAACCTGGTGCTGAACTCAACTGAAAGGAGTATTCTAAAGAACTCACTACAGTTCTCATATTTTACCTTGCTCTGCTATTCACACTGATGGCTACTTCAATTACTTTAAGGATATTTTAGTAGGAAAAAAATGTCTAACTTGTTACACTACTTTTTCTTCTTGTACTCCCAAGTAATGATTCCTATAAGTATTGAAGGGAAGAACTGGGTACCGAGACTGTGGCTATACCAGAAAAGATAGAGAGATGCTGTTGCATAGAAAACACTTCAAATTAGTAGACAAACAAATGTGGGATTTATAGACTAAGGCTGCAAAAGACAAATCTACTGTCACTCAAGTCACTTTGGGATCTAAGTTCTCTCCAGTAAAAGGATAGGTAGATATACAAAGGTGGTTTCCTATTATTCATAGAGTCATAATTATCTATTATTATAATATAGCTATTGATTTTGACCAATGTGAAAAATGGCCCATAGGGTGTGTTTGTCCTAATGACTTCAAGTCATTAGAGCCATGTATCTTAAACACTAGAATTGCAATCTGTTCACTTCAACGATTGCCTCATATTAAGACTTTAAGACTGGATAATGGCTGTGGGTGTCTTTGTGTTTCACATCTGGCAAAAACTATTTGGGAAGAGAGAAAAATTACCGAAGTACCTAGATTAGTGTGTAAATGTAATATTACTTATGTGATTGATGAAAACTCAAGAGAAAATTTATTGGGCTTTACAAGAAAAACCCTTAGCTAAAAATTCAGATTATCAAGCTCCAGAGTCAAGCAATAAAGACATCACAAGAGTGTGTGTAATTAATGTATGAAAAAGGACAATTTCATCATATTGCTAATCAAGAATCTGCTTTAACCATTCATTATTAGTATGAGATACTTAAAGGTAATTCTCCCAAGGGAAAAATTGTACTGATATTTGAAAATTCATCCTATTGTAATTCTGACAATTGCTTTGCTTTGTATTTTATTAAGGACTTGCTACATATTTAGACAGATTTCTCTGTAATTGCCCAGACAAGGTAGAACTAGCCATGGAAATAACTTAAAGAATTGTAGCGTTGCTGTCCAATAGGAACAAATGGGAGACATCAGAAGGGTAAATACTAATCTAAAAATAATAAGAAATTTTACATTTTCCTAGTGCCAAAGAAAAAGAGAACTAATCTTCTCTTTTCTTTTACCATTTTCCTTAAAAGAAAAACTACTGTATCTGTGAGTCATTTCTCTATAGAGATGTATGCAATTTTCTAAAGAAGATAAATGAGTCTCTTGGCAGCTTTGCATTCCGGGGGTGTCTCTCCTGAGGGACTTGGGGTATGAACATTGAGGACGGTGGCAACCTGTAATCCACTCTCTGTGGGAGTTTAGCTGCAGCACTTGGCTCCAGGTTATAGCTTCCGCTTGTCAAAAAGTTACAAGAAGTTAATACAGTTGCAAAAATAAACTCATTTTCTGAAACTGAAACCAATAAATTGGATGAAAATGCATTTTAGAACATTGACCGTGTTTACAAGAATAAATCAATAGCACGGTACTTTCCTTCTTAACATACTGACTCTCATTACGCACCATTGGACCCACTTCCACTATTGGGTTTTCCAAATACCCATAAATATCAGTAAATTTGAATCCCTAAAGTATAGAATATAACAAAATGGTATACTGTATTAATATGTAAATATAATATAGTATAAGTATTAGAAAAACCAAGTGAATAATTTAGTTCCTGAACATATTTTCAAATTGTTATATATTGAAATTTTCTATATCTACTTGTAAATATTCCCAGTAGAAAATGAGTGTACAACTGTAGCCTAGAGAAATAATTACTGCTCAAATTATTGTGTCCATAGCATCTAGTGTGTACCTGTAAAGTTCACATTTTCTTTAAAAAAAACTACACATTAAACTTCAGAAGATCTTAATTTATGCCACTAGTGCGGAAAATAATTTCCATGAATTCACTGACTTATGAATTACTATTGAGTAGATGATGTCAATATTTCTTATGAGTATGAAGAATATAATAGATCTAATAAAGTAAGAGGCTGTAACAATTGGACTTTGAAAGAATGAATAGCTCTTTAGTATAGCACTCTCTTTTTCATTTCATCTGCATCTGTTAGAACTAGTACGTGGTCCAGGAGTCTGTGGATTGCCATTTGCGAAAGGGTTAGATATATGGGTTCCTTGAGATAATACATTTGAAAGTAGTTACTTGACAAATTGAAGTAATTGGTTTTACATTTGGTTTATACAAATAATATTTTGATGTACTAAATTTTGATTAGCCAAAGGAACTGACTTCCTTTGGAAATTGAATATAATACTAGTTTATTAAATTGGCTAGGTCAAGATTTACAATAATAAATTAATGTATTAATTATGTTAATGGTACTTTTACTTTGTTGTTGAGAAACAAAAAGTTTATGTATTTTCACTTAGGTACAAAAATCAATGCAGAGGGGAGACAGAGACTGTACATATTTTATACTAAAAAACCCAGTTACACAGATTTAAAATGTCAATTTGAAACAAAAATTAGAACATGGTGCTGCATTAGTCATCCTACAGATAAAATTTTACTTTACATTCAGATTTCTAGCAGTTTCATGTAGTTCATTCTAATCCGAATATAACCTGAACAATATAGATAGGCATAACTTCAAAAAGATATACTGTCCAATTCTGGAAGGAAGAAGATAAACATGATATATTTTGTATCCTGTGCCTCTATCCAATTTGCAGTAGTGGTGTCCTTTGGACATGAGACTCTGGGGATAATTTAAAGGTAAATGGGATCAATCTGTTTTAGAGAATTTTAGGAGCCGCCTCCACCATCTTGCCCCATCTTAAATTTCTGTAGCACCAGGGATTTCAGGATATGAATAGATTGTTCCCCCAACCAAGTTTTATTTTGAGTTTCACTTTCATGTAATTGCCTAACTTATACTTCAATCTGTATGTCAAGGCACTTCAAAGATTCCAGTTACTTTCTATGACATGATATTGAAAATGAAGGATTGGGAGGATAGGAAGCAAACAGACAGACGCTTGGGTGAGTAACATAGTAAACGATAGGCCTGGGAGTGAAAATGGACATGGAAATTATGATGATAAAAGTAGTAAGGGCTGCAACAGAGTTATGGTTATAGTTCCTAGAGGCCACAGGTATGGGTGAATATATTCTCCCTTGAACCCTGAGAGAAGAGAACCAAGGTTACGACCCTAAAGAACATATTTAACGAACAAACATTAGATACAGTTAGAAAATAAAAATATAGTTAGAGAATCAGACTTCCTTGTCATGGAAAAGGAGAAACAGAAGAGAAGTTAGGATGAAAAGATTTCCCCCCAAGAATATTGTCAGCCAAACAGATGGGTGCCATTAAAGATTGGGTGCTCAAATCGGCCCTTGACATTGCTTTCTGTCAAGAGGAAGATTTCTTGAGAGAGAGAGGGAAAGTGTGCCTGGGTGTACACACCCAGTGAATAATGTACATAATAGCACAATTGAATTCATTTAATTTTCTTTTAAATTAAAAATTATTTCCATGCTAATGTTTATTTTGAAAGAAAAATGTTGGACTACTTTTAATAATGTTAGTTGTTTAAATTCCTCTATGCTGCTATTTGAACTCTATATTTGTATGAAGAGGAAGAAAATACATTTTTGCATTAGGAATGATGGCTTTTTTAATTATTTTTTTAATTTTAATTCATCTTATTGGGTGATTTATTCCCTTTTTACATTTCCATTATTTGGAAAAATTCAGAAAAACACAGAAATAATTGATTGCTAATCCTGCACTCAATGTTACTCATTGCTGATGTGTGCATTTGCACACTCATATGCATACATATATAGACATATTTAATTGATGATATATATGATTTTATAGGTTATGTTCATTTTCTTCTTGTTATTTATTCTACATGTTGCAGTATAGGCTGAATATTTTACTATGCCGTTAAGCATGTTTTTGAAAAATGTTTTCACGGCTGCATCATATCCTATATAAAATAGGATATATTTATCTGTTATTTAATCTGAGATTCCAATTTCCTCTAATTGGACTGGTAGGCTGTTACCAATATTTGTTATCCAATATAATTATACAATAGACAAATTAGAAACATTTCAATATGCATTTTTAAAATCAACAATCTTTGGAAAACAGGCATTTACATTTTTAATTGTATATGATATATATCAAGATAATATATCAAAACGTATCAGTTATATATAAAAATCTCAATTATATATACGTACATACATATTTAAAGTATATACAGAAATATATATATATATAGTAAATTTTCCTTAAGAAACATAATACCAAATAATCAACAATTCAGTTGAGTATGTGATGCTCATTACTAGTTTCAAAGCAAAAACAAGATAATTTAGAATATTTTCCAATTCCTAGTAAGCCAATCTTTCTAAATTTGTAATTACTGATACTTTAGAATTGTTTTCAATTACCAATAATTTATACTGGCATGCTGTAGCAGTGTTATTGCTAACACTTTCACCTTTGGTAAGTTGGGAAGGGAAATGTAAAAAGATTGTTGCAGCTTTGGGTCCCCATTAGCAGACAGAGGTGGAGATTAGCATGTAGAAGGTTTAGTAGAGAATGCTTTGGGATCAACAACAATGGAGCAGAGGAGAGGAGAGGAGAGGAAACCAAACTTGGCAGAAGAAGAAGAAGCAATGCAAGTCACAGGGCCTCAACTGACCGTGTGGGGAGCTCTGAACTTGGGATGAGCCTTTGAATGTTCCAAAGTTGGAGCTAGAGTACTGGGCCATTATGTTAGTCCTAGGGCTGCCATAAGAAAATACCACAGACAGAGTGGCTTAGCAACAGAAATTTGTTTTCTGTCAGTTCTGGAGGCTTGAAGTCTAAAATCAAGATGTTGGAAGGTTTGGTTTCTCCTGAGGCCTCTTTGGCTTGCAGAGGGCTACATCATTGTAGTCTTACGTGGCCTTTTCTCTGTGCAGGCACATCCCTGATGTCTCTCTCTTCTTATAAGAACACCAATCCTATTGGATTAGGGCCCCACTCATATGACCTCAATGATGTCAAAGTCATATGACTCATATGACTGACTCACCTCTTTCAAAGCCTTATCTCCAAATGCAGTCACATTGGGGTTTAGAGCTTTTGCATATAAATTTTTAGGGGATGCAATTCAGTCCAGAACAGCTGTTAGAGCCCTGAATTGATCAGTCATCACATGTGAGTTTTCCTGAGAAGTTGGCAAGTCCTTATCTGGGATGCTCTTTAGCTCAATTGAATATTCTGCAACTTTCTGAATATATAAATGAAATGAACGTGCTTAGCAATTGGCAGAGACTTCACATTGATTCTTTGATCTGTAGAGTAAGATTTATCATAGTACGAAGGTCCAAATGGAAGAACATAAAGTTGTTTTCCCTCCACCAAGGAAGGAAATTAAAACAAAAGAAACCACGTCACCTCTCAGGGACAATGGCAGATCAAATAATTTTAAAGATACAAGAATATGACCATCCCTTGAGAAGAAAATTAGCCACTCAGCTGTAAGATGGTTACATCAGGCAATGATTCATCCTGACTGAGACTGACACATATTCCAGATATTAGTTTGCCTTTACTACCCAGAGGACTTCAGCCAGCACTACTGCCTGAGGGAGCATAGAGTGTCTGATCTACTGATATGAAATCCCATAAAGCATAACTTCAGACTAACAGACCCACCTTTCACAGTAGATGGTATGGCAACAAACATATGACCAGGAGATACACAGATCCTTACACTTACTCCATCTGTGGGAACTGTCACCCTATTAGAATATTGGAAAAGCTTCTTGAAGATAGAGTCCAGGTTCCCTTTCCATGCTGGCACCAGTGAGGCAACATAGCTCACAATGAGGAATACACTTTAACCAAGAGTCATTATATGTATTAAGTACTCTATTACTTCTCTGATACATCAACAACATTGTCATTGAACACAGAAAGATGAAATATATTAGGACACTCACCGAATATAACCACAACTTCGCTCACTTTAAATGACACAGTTCATTGGGTTGCCAGATGGGTTTCCATGCATAATCTTCACCCAACACACACACTGGTTTTTTTTTTGTTTTTTGGGTTTTTATTGAGGAAGATTAGCCCTGAGCTAACATCTGCTGCCAGTCCTCCTCTTTTTGCTGAGGAAGACTGGCCCTGAGCTAACATCCATGCCCATCTTCCTCTACTTTATATGTGGGACGCCTGCCACGGCATGACTTGACAAGTGGTGCGTAGGTCCACACTCAGAGTCCAAACCTGTGAACCCTGGGCTTCCAAAGCGGAAAGTGCAAACTTAACGGCTGCACCACCGGGCTGGCCCCCCAACACACTTTTTTTATTGCCTGAAAATATTTATGACAAAATCGATTTTATTTTAAAAGTCACTAAATTATTTTAAACATAACATATTAGATCTAAAGAATACCACTATAAATAACATACTGGGTTGCAATTACTTTCTTTTTAAAACTTATTCTGTCATTTGGGTTTACTGCATACATTAATAGCAGATTGGTGAAAGCCAAAATATATTATAAAAATGAAAGTCAAGTTTATGTATTAATGGAGATTTTATACACTAGGAAAAATACTATTAGTATTAAGATTGAAGAAATAATGAATAGGTTCTCTAGAGTTTTAAGAAGAAAATGAGATTTAAGGGTCAAGCAGTCTTTAGTTTCCTCCTGAGAAAGTTTTGTATCTTTCAATCTTATATAGTGTAAATATCAAACTCAGACTTTAGAAAAAATAACAATATTTAGTCTACTACTAAGTCAAACATTAAATTATACAAGCACTGAATCAGGACATTTATTTGAATAGGGGAAATATACTGTTATTTATTATGTAAATATTTTGTGAGGTTATAATGTAAAAATAGTATTCTTATATAGAATGATGAAATGATCATTTTTAATCTTAAAAATATAAAATTAAGTTTTTGAATGTGAAATAATTTTTTATGGCATATAACACAAATATTGATTTTTTAAACTTTTACAAAATAACTATGTAAACAGAAATTAGCATAAAATGAAGCAACAAATCAAACACTTCTCATTAGTTTAGTTCATATATATAATCAAATTAAGTACAGTGTATTTTCAGTTTCTTTACATCATCTTCCTGATAGCTTAAATATATTTGAAATACTTATTAGTAAACTAATTAATACATTGAAATAATTACATTATCATTATATTTGTGATCTGGGGAATCTTTGAAATGTACCATCACAACAACAAGAAGTAAATTAAAGTCAATGTCAAATGCTAATTAGAAAAAGTACATTACACTAGGAGTTCAAAAGGAGAAAGGAGTATAAATTAGTTGGAAGATGTAATGCAGAGCAAGGACACTTATTCTACTGAACACCAGGACCATTGGAATGTTCAGTCATCATTTATTCAACAAATATTTGTTGAACTGTTACAGGTGCTAATAATGCAGTCATACGAGTTGTTAAAATTTGAAATACTTATGGATAGGTTATTTCATAGCTACTGTCTCAATGCTCCCACTAGTGCTCTTCTTCAACATACTGAGCTCTACCCTTGGATCCCCAAACTCCCCACAATTAAAGGCCTCAATCCAGGTAAAAGAGGTGGTCTCCAGGACACTATTTCAACTCTATGAGTCCTATCTACTGCGAATAGCCAACACTAGTATCATAATGGTATTAAATGTTCTGGATACTATTGTAGATTTGTGTTGGGTTAATTCAGCTACATTTCCAAGAATTCCTTTCCCTGCATAGTCCTTATTATTCTGGGCCAAAGGGATACTTTTTTTGAGACGTAGACGATGGAAGTGAGGCAGCAGACATATTTTCTTTGTTCTTAAAAGACTGCAGAGCATGAGACATTGTTGCTCATCACATAATTTTCTCTCCTGCCATTAGTGTAAGGCAGCAACTAGACCTGAATCTCTTCTAGCCCCGATGGAGTTCTTCCTTAAGGTTGACCAACTCCTGGACCAGGTGTAGGTTTTGCTTGATGAAGAAGGGCATCATCCTCTCCCGTAGAACATCCATATCATTGAGGGTGAAGGTATACAGGTACTGAGAAACTGAGGAAGATTCCAGAACATCTTCACTGGTTCAGGTCTTTCCTCACTTCCCCTACATCATGTTTATTTTTCCTTGCTGATGGCTCTGCTGACTTGAAGATCTAGCTCAGATGGACAAGCACCAGCCTCACATAGACTTTTTCACTATCCCCTGTGATGCTTACAATAAATGCTTTTATACATATTCCCCAGTGAGTTCTGCTTCTCAAATTCTGATACAGAATTTAGTACAGAAAGTGTTTCTAGTGGAACAGAACTTTAAGAATGGATTATTTGAATTGGGTACAGTTTATCTGCAATGATTTATCATACATGATTACATTTCAAGGCATGAATGACAGTATTTCCAATGGTAAAGACAGTGTTAGCAGTTCATGGAATGTGGAAAAACATGGAAAGTGACAAAACAATGACTTAAATTTCACCTGTAGATACCAGTAATCAAGTGTTTACAGAAAGAAAGGTATTAGGTGACAAATTATTTGGTGTCATAAAAATTGTAGTGGAAATAAAGAGTATAATAGGGTTAGATGATTACTTCAAAATATACTGGAGAATTTATGGAATGCAAAGATGAGCTCATGACTTTAACCACCAAGCCCAAGGTCTTGTTTCTATAAACACTCTAAAATAAACTCTAATAGCTCCCAGGTTAAGATTTCTGAAAACAAAACCCTGGATCTAATTCCGCTTGTGACTTAGTTATAACACAAGAGAAATTCCAAAATTTTAAAGGTCTCTTATGTTAAACTAGGGAATCAATTTTGTAGGAGCAGAATTTTGAAAATTAAGATATGTCTGTAGATAAATCCCAAGGAACTTAAACTTCTAAATTGTTCTAATCGTCCTTCATCAGTCGAGTTATCTCTTTGAGCCTCTATGAGGAGGTTAATCTTCCCTTGCCTGAAAAAACTACAACAACTTCCTCTGAAATAATTGCTTTGCAAAACACTGATGATCCTCTTCAGGATTCATTACCCCCTTACATTAGTTTTCTGTTGCTTCTGTAAACACATTACGACAAACTCTGGGGGGTCAACATTCCTTTGGGAAGCTCTAGGGGAGAATCTGTTTCCTTATCTTTTCTACCTTCTAGAGCTTGCTCACATTTCCTTACTCAGGATCCCTTCCTCCATTTTCAGAGACAGCAGAGTGGCATCTTCCAGTCTCTCTCTGATTCTGTTTTGATTATCACATCTCCTTATCTGATTCTGGCCCTTCTACCTTTCTCTGAGACCCACCTGAGTAATCCAGGACAAACTTCCATCTCAAGGTCCTTAACTTAATCATATTTGCAAAATCCCTTTTGCCATATCAGTACCATATTCAGAGGTTCCAGGTATTAGGACATGGATATCTTAGAGTGGACATTATTGGCTTATTTCTTTCCTCCACTTTTCATTAATTCTACATCATCAGACTCAAGTTAAGGAGAACTTTGAGGGTAAGTGACAAAGTATGACCCATGAGATGTGATACACAAAAACAGAACTGTATGATTTTACCAATTGACAACAATAGAAACATAGGGAACATTTATGCGGATGTCTTTCAGGATGGAGGGATCACTATGGGAAGAAGTCAAGCTGGATCAGGTTGAGTTTATGGACATGAGCTCGTTAAACAGAGATTTACAACTAGCCGCAATTATGTGACCCAATTCAGAATTAAGGACTGTAATAGGTAGGAGAATTTCTGTTTTGAAGTAAATAATTTGTACACATATTATTCATTTTTTCTCTTCTCCATTCTTTTTTCCTATCACACTCATAATTGTTTTTAAGAGTAATTTTCCATATAACTTAATATTCAGCTATAGGATATTAAAGGAGGAATTCCACTCAGCTATAAGAGGAAAACTACTCACTTAGGATGGGGAAAAGTACTTTTCATTGTATTTGGAGAGAAAGTTGTTGTATTCTCAACTCTAAGAACAGATATTTTGTTAGTGAGAAACATGAATTTGTGAATACATTTATTTGCAATATGTACGAAATTTGGTTGAAAAAAGTATTTGTGGACATCAAGTTGATGATGTCTGTTTGTGGTGTGATGATGTCTATTTAAAGCATCAGCTAATTAAGCTACAAGTCCATTTTTCTGCGTTCTTTTGTTTGCATTGTTTCCAATAATTGTGAGCTATAACTGATATTTTATGAGACTTGTAGGGCAGAAGTGAGGGAAACATTTTTTTAAAGGTCATAAAAGTTATCTGCATTTTTTAAAACCAGAGAATTAAAATAATCGTTAAAAAAAAAGGAATAAAGGAAGAAAGGAGTTAATTTAGGAAGACAGCCTAAGAGGTAAGAAGTAACCTAAGAGATAATTAGCATCGAAAAGAGGAAGTAGAGACTAATGAAAAGGAGGCAGGTTCCCATGTGGTGGCACTGATGAGTTCCTCATTACGCGTAGAAGAGATTTCTACAGCACTTTGAAAGAAGAATGGGTAGAATATTGTCACATTATATGCATCAACATAGAAATATTGGAATTAGAACTGGAATTAATTATTAAACTCTCTATGCTTGATTCTAGATTTCCTTGGGACTTTCTAAACTATAGTAACAGTCCATCTCAATAACCTAGAACTCCACACATTGTAATCTACTCATATTCCCATTTACTGACAGATATTAATCTTTGTGATTCAAAAGTGAGAAATCAGAATTCCTTGGAATTCTATGGAATTCCAGAAACATGGAGTATTCTTAAAATATTTCTAATTTTTTTACTTTTTACTCACTATTGTGGATATCCAAAAATTGCTTAAAGCCTAAGAAATATTATGTCAGGTGTTGCTTATATTGCTTACAATGGACTGTAGCCCACAGTGAACGTGGATGCACTGCAAAAT
The DNA here is from genome assembly GCF_021613505.1 of Equus quagga. Classification (NCBI taxonomy): domain Eukaryota; kingdom Metazoa; phylum Chordata; class Mammalia; order Perissodactyla; family Equidae; genus Equus; species Equus quagga. Next base: position 100,041,451 of record NC_060275.1, read on the forward strand.
ATTAGCAAATGTTATGGGGTAATATTCAAACAAACATAACCTTCAAATTTCCTTGCAAAGTGGCAGTAATGGCACAATTTGCTCCAAAAACCTGTTATTCCTTAGAACACCACTCATAGGGTTTGTATAACATGCACTATATATATAAACATTTTAGTATTGATTTTATTTGCAAAATGATTCACATTTTACAAAAGAGAGAGCCACAAACACACACATAAAATGGCAACAGCTAGAAGCAGGACTCCATGAGTAGACCATGACCACTTCTTTCCTGTCTGGTCCTGCTCTGGGTCTCAGAAACTTTGAACTTAATCTTTGACGGGGCATCAACATGTCCTGCTCTTACTTTGGATTTGATGTCAGTGGATACCTTCGAACCAATAACGCCTCTGTGCTGGTTGTTAAAACTCTAATTCCCACAAGAGAATGATACTTTTCCATTTCTAACCAATTTTCCTCAGAATATGCATTCAGAAAAAAACATTAATTTCCTAAAAATGCTGAGAAAAAATTTTTACATGGAAACTACCCTACTGGACATGTTAGGGTCTTGACATTACTTCCCCAATATTAAGCAATAAAAGCTGTCTCCCTTCTATTTAGATACAAGATTAAGAGGCAGAAAACTCTCTCCTAATCCTCTCTTATTTGCCTGCCCTGAAGGATGTAGGGTGGTCTTTCGTCTTTCTCCTCAACACTCCCTTTCAGTTTCCTGGTCTCTGTCTCTCAATCAAGCAATAAAGTTTTTGTTTTTGTTTTTTTTTTTGACTTATCTAAACTTTCACTGCTGTGTAATCTATTTTTCCTGCAGATGAGTGATATTTTGTAATCCTCTCAGTCCGATTTCTTATCCAAACAAAAGCCAATTGTACTTTGTCTTTTCAGAAGGTAAAGATTTGAATATGTGGGTAATGAGATCCTTATAAATATTTTGGCTTTTTGATCTTGCTAAGAAAATCCATTTGATCTTGCTATAAAATACAGGTTGCTTTTGGTAGGAATAACAACTGAGAAAAGAAATGTAAAATAATTTAATACATTGTAAGGTAGTATATATCTCTTATGGGAAGTACAAAAGAGAAAAGAACACACAAGAGGAGTCACTTTTTATTCTGGAGAAACAAGGTGAAGGAGAGCATTCTGCAAATTTTCAGAAGAACAATATAGAAAAAGGACCTATTCTGATGGTAGAGGTGGGAGTGTGAAATAAATTCAATTTATAGATGTTGTATTTGAGGCATTTATGTGGTATCCAAGTAGGCATGGGTTATATTAGCTAGAAATTTGGAATCAATTTTAAAATGAAAACCTATTTTATTTAGAGGAATAAAAGCATGTTGATGCAAGAGAGAAATGTCTCAGGTATTTAGTGAATGCAAAATAAAGAGATGTGACTAAGGGAAACAAAAGAAAGTGACATTGAGATGTAAGTAGAGAAATTAAAGACCATTATTATTGAAGGCGACAAAGGATTAGCTGGGATGACTAATGAGCATCATCAAATGTTGAAGGAAAGTTCAAGGGGATGCGACTAGAGGAAAGAAATTTTATTTGACTTGGAGAAGATAGTACAGCTGCACAGAAGTCAGGTTACCAAATACCAACAAGAATAGAGCACACTGGAGCTTTGCAGACATTCACTGTTGAAAAACTAAGTGATTCCCAAATGCCCACTAAATTTTTCAGATATACCATATTAGTCTCATATTAGTCAATAATTCTTATGCAGCAACTGGAAGAAAATAGACATGTAATTATATTTGGTAAATGATCATAACATTTATTCCTCTACAATTAAATTCTTATATCAAAATTGTTGATATTAGCAAAGAAAAATTTAATAGCCAATTAAATTGGTCAATATTTCTAAATGCACTGGCCTAGAAATCAACTGAAAATTCTGTTCATAATTTTTGTCAGTAAAAAATATCCCTCTCTACTAAGACTCAATAAATGCATGACAAATTCATCCCAATTCCTTTAGAGAAAAATCAATCATGAAAAATAGTTCTGAAACCCAATCTATCATTGCCCTTATATTTTTCCTATTTTCTCACTCCCAGAAAAAAATATGAGCGGATGCAGTTATTTTATCTTATCTCATCCTAAAAATTGCTGCAAAAAATAAAGCACGTGAGAATTGTCTTGATTCTCAAAATCTGCAAAAGGCTGAAAATAAGAAAAACTATTTTTCAGCGTTTTTCCTCCCTGATGATAATCACTGAAAGTACAGTCTATTGTATAAAAGGAAAGAAACACAGTTCTTGCTTTTAATAACAAAATAATCATTTGTATATATTTGTTTTCTGGTGACGTGTATTTATAAGATAATCTGCAACTGGATAAATAATGATAAAGTAATAAATTGAAGCAATTTTCTTATGTCTGCGGCTTGAATTAATGAAGACAGAGGCTTCTCAGCATGTCCATGACTCACTATTCCAGGATGCTATGCTTCTTCAAGCCTAGGCATGGGTGCACAAGCACTCCTGTCAGCAGGAAAGCAGCTCTCCTAGAACGATGGACTCAGCAGGATCACGAGATACAAGCTCCATAACCGACTCAATTGTTACGAACGTTCCTTTCTTGTCTTCATATGGCAGTTCGCAGTCTACATTTTCCAGTGAAGTATGTATCATATATAAATATAATGTATGTGCATATACATATTACATATGGTGCATATATATGTGTATATATACATACATGCATAAATGGTATCTCTATGATATATATCATATATAAATATATACCATATATACATATGTAATATATAGATAATCCATCATGCTAATGAATATACTAGAGAAGCACTTTCGTCCAATTCAACAAGTTAGATGCCAAATATTCAGTTAACTTGTATCATGTTTTTGTTACTATTCTATAGGAATTTGAATTTATAAGCCCCTTCATTAACTCTCTTAATAAATAAAATATGGATTAATCACCAGAAATTGAACTCCATGCTACGGGCTCTAAGATTTGAAGAATAATTGAACTATACATGGTTTTAAACCTGTAGGTGCTCAAAATTTAGTGGGGCAGATGACAAGAACATTAATAATTAATATCGAGCAATATAGTGTGGCAGCATAGCATTACAAAGATTTATGGTTAGATAGAGCATGCACTCGAATTTCTGTCATGCACCCACTCCTAGCATCAGATTAGTTCCTTTTCGAAATTTTAACTCTTCTGAAAACTCACAGAATGCTGTACTGCCTCTTGTTTCTCCAGGAAAAATAAATCAATTTCTGTTAATTTCTAGTAACCCTGGGAAAGCATCTTAAGTTTCTCAGCCCCAGATTCTTTATCTCTAAATAGGACTGAGAATATCTATCTTGCAAAATTTATTTATTAAAATAGAACATAATAATTGTGACATTTATAACACATAAAAATGAGCATTGGGCAATTGGTCCGAGATTCCTTACAACAGACCTCTGCTGAGACACAAATATGTCACCATATTACAGATAAGAAGAGAAATAGATCACCGAACACTGACTATAATGTTCAAGTGGTTTATATTTATGTTTTTATTCACCTATTTTGACTGAATAATCTTCCAACATGCTTCCTATTTTTAAGTTTCTTAGTGCAAAACAATGTCTAATGGATTAAAACAGCATATGAAAGAGCAAGATACTTCCTTTCACTGCCCCAGAAAATGGGAAGAGGGGCATAGAAGCTTGGCCACCAATTTGATGCTTTTCCCTCAAATCTTCAAAACCATCCTATAAAATAATGAGACAATTCAAAACTAGTTGTCGTTCATGTGTAGCAACTGGAAATCTCATTCATTGCTGGAGGGAATGCAAAATGGTACAGCCACTTTAGAAGACGGTTTGGCAGTTTCCTATAAAACTGGATATAATCTTATATACCAATCCAGCAACTGTTCTCCTTGGTATTTGCCAAAATTTCTGTTTGGTTCTATTTTATAATGTCTCTCTCTTTATTCATATTATCTATTTGATGAGATATTATATTCATTCTTTCCATTAGTTATCACTTATTATTGCCTTTAGTTCTTTAACGTATTTAATAACTGATTTGAACTTTGTTTCTAGCGAGTCCTTGTCTGGGTTTCCTTAATGACAGTTTCTATTGATGACCTTTTTCCTGTGCATGAGCCATGTTTTCTTGCTTCTTATTCTCATATTTTTTTTTTACTATTGTTCTAAACTGGACATTTAAAATAAAGCCAAAGCTCTAGAAAATAGGTTCTCCTCCTTCCCCAGGGGTGTTCATTGTTGTTTACATGTTTAGTTACTTTTCTGAAAAATTCTGTGATGTCTCTGTTATTCCCCTCATGTCGCTGTTTATGGCCACTGATGTCACTGATAGGCTTGGCCATTGGTCTATGAATGATTGGACATAGGTTTTTTTTAAATGTCTGGAACCAATGCATCTCCCAGTCTTTGCTGAGAGCTCTGTGAGAGAGTCGGGACACGCCTTCAACACTCAGGCAGTTGAGCATCCCTCCTAGCCTTCTTTTCCTGCTCGCACAGAGTCTCTGAGAGCCTATGAGGTCTTTTCTGTGACTGTGCATAGCCTTCTAGATTCTCAGGAATATGACATAGTTTATGCAAGGTTTCATGTACATCTCATTCCCCAGCTTTTCCTTTGTTTAGCCTATTTTTGGCCCTACCCATTATCCTACAATACAGAAATCCAGATTTTTAAACAATTGCATACATTTTTTGGGCCAACACCCCCAGGGGAAAGCCTTTTTGCACTGGGAGAGCTCCGATTCAGGATAAAGACAGCCTTGTGAGTAGAATCTTCCATGGCAACACCAACCATGTAAAATGATAGTTTTCTGGGGATAGGCTCCAACACCATTCTCTCTTCACTGGCTTCCTGGCTGCTGGTTTTCAAGGCGACTGCAGGGCTGGGTCTTTAGGGATAGGAACAAGGCAAGTTAAAACACCATACAAAATGCTGTTGATACTGGCATTCAGTTTCTTTTGTTTTTTGTTTTTTTTTTTGAGGAAGATTTAGCCCTGAGCTAACTGCTGCCAATCCTCCTGTTTTCACTGAGGAAGCCTGGCCCTGAGCTAACATCCATGCCCATCTTCCTCTACTTTATATGTGGGATGTGTACCACAGCATGGCTGGCCAAGCGGTGCCATTTCTGCACCCGGGATTTGAACAGACGAACCCCGGACCACTGAAGTGGAACGTGTGAACTTAACCACTGCACCACCGGGCCAGTCCCATCAGTTGTTTTTTTAAATAAACATTCCCCACTTTATACAAGCCTTGATTTCCAGAGTTCTGGAAAAGTTGGCTCTGACCATTTTTGCCCATTTTCCCTTGTTATGAAAGAGAATTTTCAGAGGCCTTTTTTTTTTTGCCATGTTCACTGACATCACTCCTTGGATGTATGCTAGTGATGTACTTTTTGTAAATAAATCACGAACAAGAAAAATTCATGGGAAAGAATGGTATAAATATAGAATTTCAGATTGAAAAGTTCATTAGCTTATGTAACTCAAACCTGAAATTGAACATGAGTATACTGAAGAATTATCAACAGGGCTGGCCCAGTGGTGTAGCGGTGAAGTTCACGTGCTCCACTTCAGCAGCCTGTGATTCACGGGCTTGGATCCTGGGCGTGGACCTACACACCACTCATCAAGCCATGCGGCAGTGGCATCCCACACATAAAGTAGGGGAAGATTGGCACAGACATTAGCTCAGGGACAATCTTCTTCAGGCAAAAGGAAAAGAAGATTGGCAACAGATGTTAGCTCAGGGCCAATCAGCCTCATCAAAAAAAATATATAAAATCATTCATATTTTCTGTAAATTCAGCTTTACTTAATATTTTACAACATCCTTAGAGAGTATATTTATGCTGATAAATTATTAAGTTTAAAAATAGGTGAATTATTTCAGGAAAGCCGTGCACTTTATCTAACAAGATTTAAATGAGACAACATTATTAATAGCCCATTTATTCTAACACTCTTCTTGATCTCCAGTATTTCATATCTTTTTATCAGTAAAACATCATTTCATTTTTTAAAAAGTTTAAAAAATATTTTTAAATCTAGATTAAATTCATGATGTTGTCTAGTCCTGTTATTTTTTGTTTGTTTTCTCTCAAACTTTTTTTTCCTGTGGTTGACAGGAAGAGTCCTTGAAAAGCAATCTTAATTTTTTGATTCTTGTAGTGTGGAGATATATTAATATCTATTCTATTTTTCTGTCCCTTGAGATAGTCTAACTTTTAAAACTAATAAATGCAGTTTAATGTTAATATATTGTCCAAATTAGACATAAACACTGAATTTCTTATTTGTCTAGGATGCGCTTCCATAATACACAGCATTTTTGTTTTTCTACTTCTTATTTACAGCACACTACTTAAAAGAATTTGCCTCTAATTTGTGTCCTAAATCTTCTCTTCACCTTGGCATATAACAATGTTATTACTGGGAATTAAGCAAAAGGGAGGAGGCTTTCCTTGTAGAAATCAAATCCATCGCTCCACTGCCTGACTGTGCCCCTAATTTCCACATATGTGAAATAAGTTTTAAAAAGCAGTTTTGTGCTTTTTGAGATTTCTTTATTCAAGGAATTTTTATGAAAAACAGAAGATCATTTATCCATATCTGATATTTGCCCCCATTTACATATTTTCAATGTGAAATGGAGAAAGCAAATACTAAAATGAACACCTTAAAAAAGTCTGTCTGTGATTATGCATGCACGCACATGTGTGCATGAGAGGGGGAGGGAGAAAGAAGGAAAGCAAGGGACAGCGAGGGAGCCATTCGTTCTTATTTAATTACATTATTTAAATACATGTCCTCCCGCTAAATAAAAAACTATTAATCAACATAAACAATTAAATAGTTAAAAATTTTTCTAACAGAGTTTATTCTTTATTACCATCATGAAATCTACAACTAAAGACAAATGATGTCAATCAATACATAACAATTATTAAACTATTATAAACATTTTCATCAGTTCCAACATATCCTATATGCTAAAAGCTGGCTTCTAAATTTCCTTCATGAGTTTTACATTATTTAAATATTAATATTCAATTAGGTAAAATTCTCTTTAAAATAGAATACATTCAAAATTGATTTATAAAGATCTTGCTAATTTGCTTAAGGAATTAAACTCATACCTGGACACTAACGGTAAAACTTGTTTTGCAATAAGAAATATCAGCTTGATCATTTAATAATAGTAAAGATGGAAAAAAGGATCAGAAGTATACGTCATTTTCTATTCCTTTGGCTTATTAGGAATTGTAGATCATGCTCCAGGTAATGTCTTTAAGGAAGCTATTTTAATATGCGTTGTTTTACATTTCAGTGTATGAAGGGAAATCAAGCTCTAAAATTGTCAGCTTGCATTTTTAATCAGCCTGTGTGCTAAGATATAATTAAGTTGTTTACTTTTCTTCCGTGTATTACTCCAATATTATACCACTTCTGGTATCAAAATATGTATCATTCAGGGATCAACCAGGGAAACGAAGCCGGTAGGAAATAAAAATTAAGAGATTTATTGCAAACAATTGTGTTATGTGATGGTTGGGACCGGCTATACAAGTCCAAAATGTGTAGGGTATGTCAAGAATGATGAACTGGGACTCTCTGAAATTAGCCAAAGCCGCAGTGCACAGGCGGAATTTCTTCCTCAGGGAAGCCTCAGTTCAGTTCTTACGGCCTTTCAATGGTGGAATCAGACCCATACAGATTATCTAGAATAATCTCATCTAAAGTCAATTCATTTGGACTTTTATCATCTTTACAAAATGCCTTCACAGTACCACCTAGATTAGTGTTGATTGAAAAACTGAGGACTTGAAGCCTTACTGAGTCTACACATAAACTGACCATCACAGACCATGTCTTCTCAATTTGGCTCACGCACACATCTCTTTGATCTATGAATAATCCCAAATCAAGACAATAACCATGTACTATTTCCACTTAATATCATACAACTATCCCACACACAAGTGAAAACATGTTAACCCTTTCCCCAAGGAGGATGCAAAGTCTTTGGGTGATGTTTACTTTTCTGCTTTGATAACCTATAACTTAAATATTATGACCAAGTTAACTATTAATACATTCTTATGTTAGATAATAAGAAAATAAAAATATGTGATTTATATACAAACATATTCATAATAAAATTAAGAACATGCACTCCTACAACAATCCTCATTCAGCAACTGGTCATCTATGACTGATATTTATAACTACCTTCTTTTACTACCGTTCCATATTCCCTTTGCCCTCAGCAAGCACTTCAGCTGGTCATAGATCTTTGCCTGGTGGGGTAAACTAAACCTTAACCTCAAGAGTCTAGATCATTAGCAGTCCTACATTAATTGGATCATTAAAGTTTTTCGTTGATTTTTTTTGAGAAAGATTAGCCCTGAGCTAACTACTGCCAATCCTCCTCTTTTTTTCTGTGGAAGGCTGGCCCTGAACTAACATCTGTGCCCATCTTCCTCTACTTTATATGTGGGACGCCTACCACAGCATGGCGTGCCATGCAGTGCCATGTCTGCACCCGGGATCCGAACTGGTGAACCCCGGGCCACTGAGAAGCGGAACGTGCAAACTTCACTGCTGCACCACAGGGCCGGTCCCTTTCATTGACTTTAATCACAGGATATGGTGAGGGATCCCTAAAGGATCTCCTGTGTTGCAGATATATTTTCCTTATGTCCATTTTATAGTAATAACACAATTTCCCCGTGGTAATCATGAAAAATCATCCCATTCAGTACAATAACTCTTTTTACTGACTGCTGATTTAGAGGTATGAGGAACTCAATATGACCAAATGATAGTTAAACTTCTACTTCAATGCAGTCATTATTGTCTCTCCTGGTGGAAGCATTTGTCCCTTTGAAACTTACACTTCTAGACCATCAGAACCTAAAGTGGTGGGGATGAGAAGTAACTATTTTGCTAGTGGATCAATTACTAAGTAGTGCCACTCCCCTTTCCACACATTGATTCCGGGACCTGCAACTCTTGGCAATGGGAGTAACAACACTATATATTGGACACTGATCTAGAGCATATACAGCATCCTGGAAGACATGTTCCCCACCTCACTAGGCATTGCCACCAAGTTGGTGCTATAACTGAGCCTTCGAAAGGCCATTCCACTCTTCTATCTAGCCATGGGCTTCAGGATTATGGGAAACATGATATGAATCCCATGAGGATGAGGCTACTGTCATACTTTGCTGCAAAATGAGCTGTTTGATCATAAGAAATGCTGTGTGGAATATCACGGTGGCAGATTAGGCATTGTGTAAGTCCACAAATGTGTGTTTTGGCAGAAGTTTTGCATTCAGTGCAAGTATGTCCATATCCAGAGTAAGTCTATCCCAAGAAATGCAACGCTGCCCCTTCCATGGTGGAAGCAACCCAGTGTCATCAACCAGCCACTAGGTACCTTGCTGACCACCCCTGGGAATGAGGTTCATAATCAGGCACTTGTTTTTTGCTGCTGGTATGTTAATCATTCAGCAGTGACTGGAGCAAGGTTGGCCTTGTTTGGAAGTGGTCATCCCATATATTTTCTTATTAAAACTCTCCCCTGGAGCCAGCCCTGATTGCCTAGTGGCTAAAAGTCCAGCACTTTCACTACTTTGGTAGCTGGGGTTCGGCTCCCAGTCACAGAACCACATGACTCATCTGTCAGTAGACATGCTGTGGTGGCAGCTCACATAGAAGAACTGGAAGGACTTACAACTAGAATATACAACTATATACTGGGGCTTTGGGGAGGAAAAATAACCAACTCTTCCCTGACAAGTTCACACATTGATGATACATGGGACATGCATATGTTCACACTCTTTCCTACTCAGAGAGGACTATCCAAATACATCTTCCCCAGATCTTCTCAACATCAATTCCCAATGTTTCTTCCAAGTCCTTGACCATTCAGCCAAACCATTGGCCACAGGCCATATAGACCACTTCTTCTGGCCATCTATCCTTCCTGGTTAGATGAACAACCAGGTGCACCACTTGACATTCTGCCTACTAGAGGGTTTTACTTTACCACTGTCCTTCAGAGCTGTCCTAGGAAGGGGCTATAGTGTTCCAGTTCTCTACTTTCAGGTGGTGCCTGGATATTGTGCAGAAGCATCTGTAAGCCAGGCCAGAGGTTTCTCTTTCTCAGTCAACTAGTTGTAAGGGACTCCCCATGAGTTCATAGGTGCAAACTAGAAGAAAGAAAGAAATGTAGTAGGAGCAAGGGTAAAGGGAATTTGGAGCCCTATCTTATTCTTACCTAAGCAGATCCTGAAAGCACCAGCCTGATCTCATGCAGGTATACCACTTCCATTTGATTATGGAGTGCTGCTTGGAATGCTCAACATTATGACGTGATGGGTCAGATGATACCTGGTTCATAATGAGCAGCTCAAGCTGTTTGGCAATGGTAGCCCATGGTTAAGCCTTCAGTCTCTACTAAGGTCCAGTAGCAAGTCCAAAGCTATTTCTAAAAAGGAGAGTAGTTATCCATAGACGTTGGCACAGCTTTGCTCCTAAGAGTTAGCATTGTGAGTCACCTACATGGGCCTTCTAAGGGCTCCAAATAGTATGAGCATTCCCACTGATAGTTCAAGCATCATTGGATCTGCTGGATCATGAGGCTCAAGTGGGAGAGCATCTTACACAACAGCCTGGACCCGTTGTGGAGACTTGTTTTGAGCCCTACTTAAAAGTAGAAGTTTTGGGGGCTTCTTGGAACAGAGTAACACCCCAAAATGAGAAATACCTTGCTTCCAAAATTCAAAGAGGCCCAGTAGGCACTGTGTCTTTTCTTTGGTTGTAGAAGTAACCAGATGTAATAATTTACCCTTCAGCTTAGAGAGAATATCTTGGCATACTTTGTACCAACAGACCACTAGAAATTCCCAAGGTGTAAGGCTCCTCTATGTTTTGGATTTATTTTCCAATCTCTGAGATGAAATGTCCCAGCAGTATGTCTAGAATAGCTGCTACTTCATGCACACTGGGTCCCACCAGCATAATATCACCAATGTAACAGATCAGCAAGATTTTATGTGGAAGGAAAAGATGATCAAATCCTCTGAAGACTAAATTCTGACATGGAGCTGGAGAGCTGATATACCCCGGATGTACTACAGTGAAGGTGAATTACTGGCCTTGCTAACTGAAAGCAAACTACTTCTAGTGATTGTTACTAACAGATCTAGAGAGAAAAAAAAAGGCGAACAAAAAACCACATTTTCCTAATTATAGCAACATACCAGGTATCAGGGTATCTGTTAATTTACTCAAGCAATAAAATATCATCTGAAACAGCAGTTGCAACTGGAGTCACCAACTGATTAATTTTATGACTATTGTCATTGTCCACATCTGTTTTCTTCACAAGCCAAACAGGCAAGTTGAATGGGATATGGAGGGAATCCCAATCCCTGTGTCTTCTAAGTCCTTGATGGTGGCTCTGAACCTCTACAATCACTCCAGGAATGACATTGCCTTTGGTTTACTGTTTCCATAGGTAGAGGCAGTTCTAGTGGCTTCCACTTAGTCTTTTGTATCATAATAGCCCTCACTTCACATGTCAGGGAGCCAATGTGGAGATTCTGATAGTTGCTGAACATGTGTTTTTTCAATTATGCATTTTAGAACTAGAAAAAATAACCCCAGGATGGGTTTAGAGACACACTGGGCCCACTCTGAGACAGACTTAAGTTAAAACCTCTTTGATCAACCTTCAAAAGCCTTTACTAGGACTCACGGCCTGTAAATGACGTTTTCAGTTTCCAGGAATTAGTACCCATTCAGAGCTAGTGTCTACCAATCTTAGAAAAGCATGATTATTTTCCTCTCCCTAACACAATATTACCCTGGGAAATTTCTGTAGTCCCTATGGGGAAGTCTAAGAGATAGATTAACAGTATAAATTTTGACAGTTTAGCAGGATCCTTTTTCAAGGGGACCCAGTCTCTCTTTCATTCAAAGGGTTCTGTATCTGCAAACTACCTTAAGTCTGAGAATTGATTTAAGGGCCATGATTCTGTGTTTTGATGATTAAAGTTAGATTTCCACTCATTCAATCCTGAGCTCTTTTGCTTATACAGATCAAAAACATATTTAGTAGACCATCCTTCTATTTATTTTCTAGGGACACCATGATCAACCAGTCAGCTGCTTTCACTCCATTTACCATTATGGGAACCACACACTCCTTGTCTTTGGTGATTAAATGTTATCAACAACCCCCATTGAATTCAAGGATCCCAGTTCAAGGATAGCAATTCCCATTGTAATTTCTGACCGCCAGAGAAGTGTTGATAGAGCTTCTCAAGGATGATGGGCCTTCCCTGGCAGTTGTGGTGAAAGGTGGGTCCTCTGGATCTCACTGAGGTGGGTGAACAATTCTTATAAGATAAATCCACTTTAATATTCCAACCTCTCCAAGCTTTTTGATATTTTTCTTTATAGTATATAAAAGAAATTCTGGTATTTCAACTTATTTACTTTAGACCACCTTTGGGTCCATGTTTTAGCACACAAACCACACAAACTGTCAGAGCCCTTTATAGACCTTCAAGCTAAAACATTGAATCCGGACTCTCTGTTCAGTGGGTACAAGTCAATAAATTTGGTTTGATCCAAGTTTATGTCCCTTCTACCATGGTCCCACATCCCTGTGATTATTTTCCACACGTATTCCTCAGATTTCTGTTTACATAAATTGGAAAAATCATGCAGTTCTTTTGGTGTGTAGCACAACTCTCTGTGAGTCCCACTTTGCTTTTCACGCTTTGTGGCCTTATGGGACTTGTTATCGGCCTGGAAACAGATAAGATTGATGGGGGTAGGTCCTGAGGAGAATTAGCAGTTCCTTTCATGGCAACTAGCTCAGCAGAGAGCATTACAGTTTCTTTGGGTAAAGAAGGAATAAACTCCCTAGCCAGTGGTGGTAGAGCTGTTTCTACAGGCAAAGAAGACTTGGTAGAATCTAGATATCAGCATTGCTAGGTTCATCATGGTCTACACATATGTACCCACTCCAATTTTCAAGATGCCATTTTTATCCCATAAATGCCCCCTTTTTTCTTTTTAGGAAGATTAGCCCTGAGCTAACTGCTGCCAATCCTTCTCTTTTTTTGCTGAGGAAGACTGGCCCCTGAGCTAACATCCGTGCCCATGTTCCTCAACTTTATATGTGGGATGCCTACCACAGCATGGTTTGCCAAGTGGTGCCATATCTGCACCTGGGATCCGAACAGGCAAACCCTGGGCCGCCGAAGTGGAATGTGCGAACTTAACCGCTGTGCCACCGGGCTGGCCCCAAATGCCCTTACTTTAACAGAAGGTTCACTGCTAAGTGGGGAATTCAGTTTGTGTTGTAATTTAGTCACTTACAGAATTTGACTTTCAGAAAACTTGGCCCTGAGGGTCCAGTATGTAGGGTTTATTTTGGAGCAGTTATAGAAGCTTTCAGGACATTTATGTAAAACTTAAGCTGATAATTTGAAGCCCTGAGATCATCCTTTTCTTTCCTCATTTTCTCCAGCTCAGTTATGAGCAACTCATCAATCCCATCATAGTCTTAGTTTGATTAAAATGTTCTAAATATAATATATCTAGTCAATGGAACATCAATCACTATTGTATTTGATTAGGAATATTCAACGGCAATATTTCACTTATGCCTATTGCCACCTCATGCCACGAAATACCAATGTCCTCTTTACTCCTGAAAATACAGTCTTAAGTGACTTCATATCTAATCTGATGAGAGAACAAATTTTAGAAAACCTCGGACCAGTTCAGCAATCTCATTCTTAAAATTCTTCTCCTCTAGAATCACTTCTGGTAACAAAATCAGTATCAATAAGTGTTCAATCAGAGAATGAGAACCAGCAGGAGATATACAATAGGGGCTATGTTTTAAATACCTGGCTAAGATAATTGTGTGGTCTGTCTACGCAAGTCTGAGATCTCTAGGGCAGATCATCAGGAAAGACAAGCTGGAACTCTTAGGCATGACCTGAAGCTGCGATCAAGAGAAAAATTTTATTCTTCAGAGAAGTCTCAGCTCTGCTCATAGGCCTTTCAACTGATGAAATCACGTCCACACTGGCAAAAATAACGTTCCCTTACTTAAAGTCAACTAAATATGGTTTAATCATATCTAAAAACTACCTTAACATAAACATCGTATTTGTGTTTGATTGAAAAACTGGAGACTGTAGCCTAGTTGGCACAAAAAGATGACCATAACAGTTACATTTTAATATTTCTTTCTAGAAAAATGCACTAAATATTAAACATAAACAAAAGGAGAGGATTTACCTACTTAGCATACTTACCTCTGCTTATTTATTTTTGAAATATTCTTCTTGAGGTTCACAACTTTAAGAGTTAGAATACACTATTGTACCAAACTTGCTTTCTATATCATCTGAAATTCCCTTGGCCCATATTTGATCCTAACCATGTTGTGGCAACCATCTTTGCAGGTAAACATTAGCAGCCCCTTGCTTCAAGGCCATAATCACTCTAGATTTCTATCCATACCTTCTATAACATTGTGGAGTATGAATCCTGTAGTAACACACTGGGTCCTTGAACATTTAAGAACCCAAAAGAGTGAGGAAATTGCAATCCATGTGATGATGCTTGACCAAGGAGGAAAATGAACCAATAGAGATATTCTTCCCTCTTGTTTGTAATGTTAATACTTTTTAGGTGTTTTCTCACACAGCTCCTCAAGTGAAATCAGTAGGATCAAGCCCCAGTTAACTACAGAAGAATTAAGGTCAATAATAACTTTGTATTAGTTTTCCTTCTCTCTCTTCTCTGGTTTGCCTGTCTTCTTCCCTAGAGAATTTTCCATATTAAAATGCGTGCACTCAAGTCTTGTCTCAAACTCCACTCTCTTGGAAAAACCAAAGCTAATACAATTGGTACCACGGTGACCCTGGAAGGAAGATCTTCATAATGAGATTTTAGAATATGACCTCTATCTCTGGTCAAGTGAGGATAAGGACCCCATTAATGCTGGTACATGAGGGTAATGAGAAATCTGGAGGTATAGGAGTCCTATTGCAATTATCAATATTTTCTCATAAAGGACAACATGGAGCATTGATATACGTAGAAGCAGTGGCCCCTGAACGGAATCTAGTTGTAATTAGGCCAGGGGAAATAATGAAACTCCAGCTCAAGTGCAAAACACAGTGAAGTTGTAGTTACAGCTGGTGGGTATTTCCCACACTCGACTGCATTATCAAAATGGAAACAGCAGCAGGCAAAACACTTACATTGCTTCTGTGATCTGTGGAGTTCTAGCCATTATTTTAGAAAGAGCCAATTCTGGAATTACATCTTCCACACCACTTAGAATTAAAACATATATTTCTAAATATATGAATCAAAAAAATCCACAAAATAAATAAGAAAAAAATGATAATAAGTATATTTCAAAACATGTATCTGAGCCTAAAAGCTCAGAGGGAAATTTATAGTTAAATCTATATATAGGAAAAGGGATAAGTCTGAAAATATGTGATATATTCTTCATATTAAGAGTTTAGCAGAAAAACAAATCCAACTAAAATATATAAAGAACTGAATAATAAAAGTAATAGCAGAAAATTAATGGACTGGTATCAGACAATGGGGAAAATCAACAAAGAAAAGAGTTATTGTTTTTTTTAATTGATAACACTATAGCAAGAAAATAGGGAGAAAAATACAAATCATATCATCACATAACAGGACAAAATATTATAGCCCAGAGAACAAAGAGGCATTAAAAAGAAAATGGGTGGATTTTAAGAACAGCTTTACCCCAAAACATACAAAAATTGATTTAAATAAAAAGCAAATTCCTCAATAGCACAACTAAATAAGGCTAAATGAAGAAGAGATTATAGGTTTCTTCTGATTCACATTAAATAAATTAATCTATTGTTAAAGGTTATTTCCATTCCCAAAAAACCTGCACAACGTTATAGTTTCATTGGTAAAACATTTGCAACATTTAATAAACAACACTGAAGTCACATAAACTCTTAATAGGAATAGAGGAAATATTCCCCAATATTTTTATGAGGCAAGAGTAACCTACCTGAGTACAAAACCCTAACAAGGACCATACAGGAAAGGTACGTTATCTCCTGAACTTGATGCAAAAATGCAAAACATGACATTGGAAAATCAAATCCAGCAATACATAAAATTACAAATCAAAGTTAAGTTGTTTTCATTCTAGAAATGTCTATTAAAATAATAATCAAAACCCAATCAATGTAACAATGATAGAAGCGGAGACATCTTGTTAAAAGTCAGCCTATCACCCAGATACATTATAATAAAAATGCTGAGAGCCAAAGAGGACAAAATTTTGAAAGGACAGAGTAAAGCTACTCACAACATAAAAAGAAACCCAATAAAATTATTGGCAGACTACTCAACAGAAACAATGGCATTCAGAAGGCAATGCAAAGACATAGTCACAGTACTTAAAAAATCAGTCAACCAAAAATCTTGTAAATGGCAAAACTATCTTTCAAAAATTGAAAGCAATAGCATTCCAATTTCAGCCCTGACATGAAAGAGCTTGGATGTTTTCAATCCCAACCTTACAACAAGAAAAATTCTGAACAAACTGAGAATCAATAACTTGTCTTGGACCCATCAGTAAAAGGAGATCACAGGCCAAACTGACACTCTGAAATCTGAAGAGCAGGCAAACACTGAGAATCACAGATAAAGGTGACCTGCAACAGAAAGCGCTGGAGGCATAAACTGGTAGGGACACATGAATAGTAATTTTGACAAATTGCTGAAAGATATATGTGAAACAGAAGGAGAGTGCACATCTCGTGGGGTTTGCAGTCTTAAGAGATCCCCATATTTTTGTGCTTTTACCTCCAAGAACCCCACAAGATTCTCAAAAGTCAAGACACAAGAAAAAACTTACCTCATCCCTCTGGCAGGAAAAGAGGAAAGTAGCCATTTTGAAATATGCTGGGAGTGTTCTCTATAACAAAGCCCTTCTGGCAAAAAGAGCCTTATATCAGCTGGTGGAAAGGCATGTCCCAGGCTCCAGCTTCTTCTAGTCTTCCTTTTTCAAGTATAAGACAGGAGAGGATGAAGAAACACTTGTGAAGGTTGCAGTCCAGAGACAAAGACTTACTAAAACACTAAAACATAATCATAATATCATAGAAGGTTTTTCCTCTCCCACTTCTTCCCACTGCATCACCAGGGCTCAAGCGTATTAACAATGGATAACAGCTGAAAGAGCTGCAAGGGTCAGTTTCTATTTAAGAGGAGGTTTTAGAGAAAACAAGAGATACCTGGGAAGACAAAAACAAGGACTCCTAAGAACTTTGAAACCCCTTCCATTTAAAGCTACAGCAAGCATTAAAATTGTTGAATTGTATCCCCAAAAAGATATGTTAAATTTCTGACTCCTAGTATCTCTGAATATGACCTCATTTGTAAATAGGGTCTTTGCAGGTGTAATCAAATTAATGAGGCCATCCTGGATTACAGTGGGCCCTAACCCAATGACTAGCGTCTTTATAAGAAGAGGGAAATTTGAACACAGAGACACACAGAGATAATGCCAGGTGACAATAGAGGCAGATATTGGAGTGATGCACCTACAAGCCAAGGAATACCAACGGTTTCTAGCAACTACAAGAAAGTAGAAAAAGGCAAGGAAGAGTACTCCCCTAGAACCTTCAGAGAGAGAATGGCCCTTCCAACAACTTTATTTTGGACTTGAAGCCTCTAGAATTAGGAGAAATAAATAAATTTCCGTTGTTTAAAGCCATCAGACTGTGATGTTTTGTTACGGCAGACCTACGATACTAATACAGAGTTTGGTGATGAGAGTGAAGTACTGCTGTAAGAAATACTTAAAATTTTTGAAGTGATTTGAAATTGGGTAATGAATAGAGTCTGGAAGCATTTTGAGGTTTATGATTGAAACTTATCCTAAAGTTTACATAGAAACGTGAAAGACACAGAATAGTCAACAAAACAATGAAAAAGAACAACAAACTTGGAGGACTGAGAGTACCCAACATCAAGATGTACTATAAAGCAACAATAATCAAGACAGTGTGGTATAAATAGACATGTAGAGCAACAGAAAAGAACAGAGAGCCCAGAAATAGGTCCATACAAATATAGTCTACTAGTTTTCACTAAGGCAAAAAGACAATTCAATGGAGAAAAAATACTCTATTTATCAAATGTTGCTGGAAAAATTGGACATCCAAATTCAAAAAAGTTAATCTTGACAAAGAACTTACAAATCTCACAAAAATTAACTCAAAATGGATTATAGACCTAAACATAAAATACAAAAATATCAAGCTTCCAGAAGAAAACATAGGAGAAAATCTAATTGACCTTAGGTTTGCCAATGAGTTGTTAGATACAACATCAAAGTCAGGATCTATGAAAAAAAACAAAAACAGAAAAATTGGACCATATTAATTTAAAATCTTCTACTCTGTGAAAAACTCTATTAAGGGAATTACGAGCAAAGCATAGATTGGAGAAAAATTGTAAAATCTGATGAGGAGGATCAAGGCTGCCCCAGCGAGAGAAGCCCAAGGTGCCCTGCCCTACATAGCCATCTATATCATCCTCCAGGAAGCATAGGACGTCCTGACCTGATCTGACCTGATTCATATCCAAAGTTATAGGACTACCCAATAACTAGACCCCACACACACTGATCCCATTTTAATGACTTTTTTACATGATCTTTCCTTTGTCTTGTAAAGAAATAACTCACATACCTATGCCTTATAAGTTTAGCCCTATCCTCAACCTATTGCAGCTCTTCACTGTCCATGGGTCTTGTCCCCATGCTGCAACTTTTTACTGCCCATGGGCCCTGTCCCAATGCTGTAGCTCTTTACTGCCCATGGGTCCTGTCCCCATGCTGTTCTCTGAATAAAGGAGCACTACTACCAGAACTTGAGAGTCCAAGAAATCTTTCTTTCCACTCCTCGGCTCGCCAAGCCCACATCAAAATCCATATCTGATAAAGGACTTCTATTCAAAGTACATAAAGAACTTTTAAAATTCACTATAAGAAAATTAAACAGCCTAATTTGAAAAAATGGGCAAAAGATCTGAACAGATACCTTACCAAAGAAAATATACTGATAAAAATATAGTCAAAATAGTTTGTCATTAAGGAATTGCAAAGTAAAACAACAATGAATGTCACTGTAAACTATTAGAACATCTGAAATAACAAAATAAATAAATCTGACATTACTGAATGCCGGCAAGCATATGGAATGGTGTGACCACTCTTTCAGTGCTGTGAGAATGCAACAGTTTTAACCACTGTAGAAGACAATTTGGCATTTTCTTATGAAAATAAACATAGTCTTACTACACAATCCAGCAATTGTGATCCTAGATATTTACTCAAGTGATTTGAAAATTTATTTCCACACAAAACCCTGCACACAAAAGCTTCTGGAAGATTTATTTATAATCAAAGCAACCAAGATGTCCTTCAACATGTTAATGGATAAACTGGGGCACATTCATACTATGGGATATCTTCAGTGATAAAAGGAAAATGAGCTATCAAGCCATGAAAAGACATGGACAGACCTAACTGTCTACTTTTAAGTAAAACAATCCAATCTAAAAAGGCTGCCTACTATATGATTCCAATTATACGTCATTTTGAAACAGCAAAACTATTGAGAGAGTAAAACGTTCAGTGCTTGCCAGTAGTTTGGGTGTTAATAAGGAAGGTTTAAACAGGTGAAGCACAAA
This sequence comes from Equus quagga, assembly GCF_021613505.1. Lineage (NCBI taxonomy): Eukaryota > Metazoa > Chordata > Mammalia > Perissodactyla > Equidae > Equus > Equus quagga. The sequence continues at coordinate 100,061,286 of NC_060275.1, forward strand.
GGATTTTGATAGTGATGAACTATTGTGTAATGGTGGATATATGACACTATGGATATGTCAAAATCAAAAAATCTTTACAGCACAAAAAATAAATGTTAATGTACATGAATTTTCTGAAAAGAAAACCATTTAGGAAGTTGAAAGAGACCAGGAAGGAAAGCAGACTCCAACAGAGAATCCACCGGTATAACAAATGTATGAAACAACTTCACTGCCTGGGGACAGAGAAGAAGGCGCTGAACTAAGTTATTTCGGAAATGAGTGGATTCTTTAGGACTAATGACAAAAGAAACTGTCCCTCTGCATTGTACCCTAGTTGATAAAGTGGCTTCCCATTGAGTATGGGTTAACATTTCTGATACTGCTATAAATGGATACTGAAATTGAGCAGTTAAGTAAATGGCTGGTGAATAACGGGTGCTAGGTTTATCAGTGCTGTTGTGGGAATTTACAGACAAGCAAGGGGGGATGCTAGAGTGATCCATTTGGTGGATAATGGATTAGAGTTGCAGACATTGGTATGAATTCATGTTTAGCAGTGCCAGAGCAGCAAAACCTGAACTGTAATTGAAGAATTATTAGAGTCTCGGGTGGACAAGTCTGAGAGTTAAAAACTCCAAGGGGACCCAGTCATAGGGAGTGTACACACTTTTCTGAGATTTCCCTCCAGGAGCTCCACCGGGTTCCCACAGCAAATAGAGAAATATCCCCTCTTGATTTTAAGAAGGGGGAGAGGGAAAGAAACAATGTTGACATATACCAGAGCACTTTGTTCTTAACAAACCTGCCTTCAGGGGAAACTAGTTAACCAAGAAAGCTAACACGCTGGGGTGTTATCAGAGCCTAATTCACCTGGAGGAAAGGAAATAGCCAATTCCAGTCACCTCTAGCCTTCTTCATAGTAGGGGACTACCCAACTTCAGCCTACACTAGCCGTCCTGTTCAACCTAAGGAAGGATAAAGAAATTAAAAACACTTGTGAACTTCACAGCCCAGAGGCATATGTTCACTAAAAAACTGAGACCTAATCTTTGGACTACTGAACACTTCTCCTCCCTCCACACCTCACCACCATATTACTAAAGGCGTATTTACAGCCATTCCTTTTATATATTACCTCATGTCTGATTATCAAGAAAAAGTTATATACATTAACAAAAGATAAAAGATACAATTTGAAAGAACAGAGCAAGTATCAGAACCAGACATGTCAGGGATGCTAGAATTATCAGCCCAGGTATTTGAAACAACTGTGATTAATTTGCCAAGAGCTCTAATGGATGAAGTAGACACCAGCATACAAGAAGAGATGGGCAATGTAAGCAGAGAGATGAATATCCTTAAAAAGAACCACACAGAAATGCTAGAGGTCAAAAACATTGTAAGAGAAATGAAGAATGCTTTGATACATTTTTAGTAGACTGGACACAGCTACAGAAAGAATCTCTGAGCTAAAGGATATATAAATAAAATCCTTAAAAACCAAAAAGCAGGGGGCTGGCACCATGCAGTAGTGGTTAAGTTGAGTGTGCTCCACTTTGGTGGCCCAGATTCGTGAGTTCAGATTCTGGGTGCTGATCTACAGCACTTGTCAGTCATTCTGTGGTGACAATCCACATACGAAACAGAGAAAGATTGGCACAGATGTTAGTTCAGAGCGAATCTTCCTCAGGAAAAAAGGAAAAGAAAAATGAAGCAAAGATAACATACTGAAAAAATGGAACAGAATATCCAAGGACTGTAGGACAACCAAAAAAAGTTGAAACATATGCATAATGGGAATACCAAAAGCAGAGGAAAGAGAGAAAGAATCACAAGCAGAATAAATTCCAAAAATAACTACATATCATAACTAGCCATATCATTTTCACATTACAGAAAATCACAGATGAAGAAAAAAGTCCTGAAGGAAGCCAGAGGGGGAAAAAAACACTGTACCTACAGAGGAACAAACATAAGAATTACGTCTATTTTTCCTCAGAGCTCATGCAAGCAGGAAGAAAGTGAAGGGAAGTATTTAAGGTGTTGGGGAAAAATACTCGGCTCCCTAGAATTCTGCCCTCTGCAAAAATATCCTTCAAAGGTGAAAGAAAGTGAAAGAGAAATAAAGGCTTTCTCAGACAAAAATTGAGGGAATTTTTGCCAGTAGACCTCCTTGCAAAAAATGTTGAAATAAGTTCTTTAGAGAGAAGGAAGATAATATAGGTCAGAAACTCAGATCTACATGAAGAAATATATCACATCAAAAAGGAATAAGTAAAGGTAGACTAAAACTTAATTTTCTTCTTTTTTTCTTTTTGAGGAAGATTAGCCCTGAGCTAACATCTGCCAGTCTTCCTCTTTCTGCTGTGGAAGATTGGTCCTGAGCTAACCTTTGTGCCCATCTTCCTCTACTTTTTATATGTGGGACACCTGCCACAGCACGGCTTGCCAAGCCATGCCATGTCTGCACTCGGGATCCGAACTGGTGAACCGCCAAAGCCAAACGTGTCAACTTAACCGCTGCGCCACTGGGCCGGCCCCAAATTTTCTTATTCTTATTCTGAATTGATCTAACAGATAGTAGTTTGTCCAAAATAATAATATCATCTAGATCTCAAAAAGAAATCTGAGTTGAAGATATATATTTGAGATTTTCTAGCATGAATATGCTATTTGAAACGATTAAAAATAATAATAATAATATGTTTGATTATGTGTGTACATATGCACACACATACACAATATATATATGCTTACACATGCTTATTTATAAGTGAAATGAATGACAGCAATGATACAAGGGATGGGAGGAGGCATTATTAGTATTATTTTGTTATTATAAGGTACTCACACTACCTGTGAAGTAGTATAGTGTTATTTGAAAGTGAACTTGGATTAGTTGTAAATTCTAGGGCAACACTAAAAAAAAGGAAAAAAGGTAACAATGAAAAGTATAACTGATATTGTAAGAAAGAATAATATCATATAAAATGGTCAATTAATAGCACAAAAAGCAAAAAAAGAGTGAAAGTCACAACTAGAAAGAAAAACCAAGGGCAATGTATAGAAAACAGTAACGACTATGACAGGTATTAATTTATGCATACCAATAATCACTTTGAACGTCAATGGTCTAAATGTACGAATTAAGACAGAGATTGTCAGAGTGGATTGAAAAACAAGACCAAATTATATGTTGTCTACAAGGAATCCACTTTAAATATAAATACACATATAGATGAAAAATAAAAACAGGGAGAAAGGTGATCACACTAATCAAAAGAAAGTAAGAGTAGCTGTGTTAATTTCAGACAGAGCAGACTGCAAAGCAAGGAATGTTATCAGGGATAAAATATAATGAGATATCTGTAATACTGTAGTAAAACGTTCAGTAAAATATCCGCTACAGTACTGTTTATGAATTGTAAGCCTCTAAGTTGAACACTTTATGTAAAGATTGTTTATGTATGAAAAAATGTATATACATGTGGATGTGTGTGTGTGTGGGGGGCGGTTTGCATGTGTAGATTACTCTCACCTAAAACCTAAGTAGAAAAGTAAGCAGCTCATTACATCTCATCATTTTGATGGGCGAGTTTGTAAAGGAAGTAGTCTTTATTCTTCAGCTCATAATCTTGTGTGGTACTTGATTTTTTAACTCATCCTATCATGCATCACTTTTACAATAGTAATTAGTTTGAATAATAATCAGCAACTAATAAAAATAATTTCAGAAGTTAACCAATATTATGTAAATTGCGATGATTTTCAAAAGCAGATTAGAGTAGAGGGAGAATGAGATTAAGAAAATTTAGAATACAAGGGAAATATGAAGAGTAAGAAGAAGAGAAAATTAAAGACGAAATAAAAGCAGTTACTTCAACTGAAATCACATTGTGATACTTTGAAAGTTTTATTCTGTATCAACTAGGAAGTAATAGATTCATACTAGCGTCTGAGGCTTCGCCTTCCAGAGAATCTGGCTTTTTACAATTTTAAAGGTTATCTTTATGTTTCTTTCAAAAGTGAGCCTTATTTATTACAGTTTAAAATACTGCCACAAATTAAGTAAACCCTTTTCTCCTCCAGGAGGAGAGAATCAGGATTTGAAGGAACAGAGGGAGTCAATTGAATTGTCTTCAAGTACATGTGGGGAAAATAACCTGGAAGTGGTTAGTTTGCCGACAATAGGAGGAATACAAAGTACCCTATCTATTTGCCATGGATTTACTTCAAATTTCTCACCCCTTCCCTTTTTCAGGTTAAATATGTAGCTCACTGATTTGTAGACTTGCTGAAGTGTCTTGTATAGCAAAGGAAAAAATCCCATGTCTATTCCTTATCATTTTCCTGCTGAAATGCAATCCCCTCCACGCTCACTGTCCCACTGCAATAGCTCCTGCTGTGCTGACCAGCATTTATGAGATTTTTTTCTTGAACATTCTGTTTTCCATATAATATCGCAATCTCCTGGGTTTTTTTGGTAAGATTGCACTTTCCTGGTTTTTTTCTACCCCTATTTCTCAAGCTCATTAACATACTTATTCTTCTTTCTTGCATATTTTATTAGATGCTCAAGATGTTTTTTTTTTCCAACGAAGAACACAAGCAAAACTAAATTAAACGATTCTGCATCTCACGCAGCAGTCGCATGTACCTATACGCACCTATGGAGCCAACTTCTTCAAACAGTTGGTGAAAGTTGCTCTATTTTTATCACTCACTATTTACCCCACTATAATTTGGAACCCCCCCTTTTATTCTCCCAAAATATATTTTGCTAAGATCAATAGTGACTTATGCGACACCGAATCCTACAGCAGTTTATATCATTGACCACTCTCTCCTTGAAACCCTCCCCTTTCTGGGCTTTGACTTCATCCTCTTCACTCATGTCACTGGCCTCTTCTTCCTGATCTCAATTTTTTTCCTTACCCTTTTCGAGTTCCTTCAAATTTTTTTTTTAAACATGATTCTCCTTATTTCAATGCTTTTCCACAACAAACACCATTCAGATTAGTGAATTTGTCACTTTTATCAGATTTATCCTTCTAGTCCAACTCTGTCATCTGAGCTTTTTACCTACTTATCTATTTTCCTGTATAACACCTTCCTTTGAATCCTCAATTGACGTTAAATGAGCAAGTTGAAAAAAACTCATAAACTCTCTTTCTCCAATCTTGCACTCCAGTAGATTTCCCGCTATTAATACATGACACCATCATAACTATTTAAACCTGAGAACCTAGAATCCAAATTCAACATTTCCCTGTTTCTTTCCATGCTTATTCAAGCAATCAATATTTCTTGGCCATTTTATTACTTAAATATCCCTTCAATCTATCAGCTTTTCTTTTCTATTATCTCGCAATTTCCAGCTACTATAATTCTTAGTTTGAAATATTGCATCCACCCAATGGGATAATTCATTCTCAGTATAAACAAAGCTGGCCTTAACTAAGGTATTTCCTATAGGTCAAGTAGAGTCCTCTTATCGAAATTTAAGTTTGATTATATTGCCTTCTGCTTAAAATATCTTAATTATTTTCCTTTGTCCTTAGATAAAAGCTAAATGTATTCAAATAGAAAACAAGACTAGACATTCTGACAGACCTGTCTAATTTCACCCAAACATATTCCCATCTTGATCTTGGTGCTTCAGATATATTACATTTATTTTGTTTCCTTGTATACTTGATGTTCACTCCAGCACAGGGCCTTTGCACATGCTTTCTTCTCTCAGCCTAGAACTCTCCTACCCGTTCATTCTCCATTTGCCATGTTAATTCCTATTCTGTCTTCCATTTCAGCTCTATCACTTCATTAGGTAATCCTTCACTGACCTCCCTAACTATAAATTTTCTTCATAGTGCATTTTCATAACTCCAAGGACCTTTCTATTTAGCACCTTATAAACAACTTTTAGGTTTATATTTATTTATGTGATTCTTTAATATGTGTCTTTGAGTAGATTCTACACTAGATCAGATCAGAAACTATGTATTTTCTTTTGATTTCTTTCATTATCATATTCCCAGTGTTTAGAAAGAAACTGAGATGGAGAGTGTCCCTTAAATATTTGTAAAATAAATTAATAAGTGAACAAATGGATAAATAAAATAAGTTCCATGACAATTACTAAATTTCCTATTATTCTCATTTATATGTCACTGTGTCATATTCATTTTCATGATATTTTCATAATATATAGTGTGAAGTGCCTTTGTATTTTGGAAAATAAAACCCCTGTGTCAGACTTTCTTATTTATTAATAATATTTAATCCTGAGCACCATCCATGCCAACTCTATAGGAAATTTGAGCGCATGGATCTGAGAGCTCTGTATTTGTAGTTAGATCTCCAAGTGAATAGAATAATTGCCCTGGATTTTTCCAGAAATAGAACACTTTCATGGAACCACACACTCAAAATTGGCTTAGTAGGGGAAACTGTTACTTCCACATTAATTTATACCTGGTGGTTCACTCAGTTAAAATACTTTCTGCCTAATATGTATCTTTCCAATATTAATAATCAACACCAGGTAGAAAATAGAAAAGTGAAAAGGTTAAAAGAAACTCCATAATTGACAGTGTTGCTACTCAGTTAAAAGATATCTGGGGATATTATTCAGTCGGACCAGCTTCAGCATAAATTAGTAGATTAACAAGGGAAATGGTTATTCAGGGAATTGCATGTGATAACAATAAAATACTTGGGAAGTTTTAATGATTAAATTTACCCCAAGGAAAACTTTGCTGAACAATCATTAAAAGTATTCTCTAACGTCTTTTCCATTCTTTTTAGTTCCTCCCACTGATTCAAATGTGAATAATCATGTTTCTAAAAAGATCTGTAATGATATCTCTAAGAGAGACTGCAAGAGTAATTATGCCTGAAAAAATCATAGGCGGCATTTTTAAGTTTGCTTCAAGGAGTGACTCTTTTTTTGAATTAAAGTGCATGCCACCTTATATTCTAATATTAGTTAAATCTAACATTTAATGAATGCATATTATGCGCTAAACATTCTCTTAGGAGCTGTCTTGCTTAATTTTTATAATAACACCTTATTACGCAATTCATAATTCACAAAAAGGAAACTGAGGTTCAGTGGAGTAGAATGCATGTGTGAGTTTTAGTAGCCAAGATGGGGCTGAGCCAAGGTATAATTAATAGACTCCAAACTCTAGGTATGTTTCATTAGGCCGTATGATCCCTAGCATGCCAAGGCATTTTTCCACTTAGAGTAAAGATAAAATGTTAATACCCACAAGATTGTATCTCTGTTCTACGCTGTGCATAATAACTAATAAAACTGCTTACATTTTAAATTATTCTCTGTCACAGTGTTACCACTTAACCTGAGAAGAACACACTCATTTACATTCCAAGGGCAGTTTGCGATTTGAATTAAACATCAGTGTACACGAGAAAGGCATCCCATGATGTTTTCCAGGAACTTGGCTTCTAAGCACTTATTAACTAATATATTTTCTTGGCAGATAAATGGTAAACTAAAATGCACTGTGCTGTCAGTGGAAAAAACCTGAACTGAGGGTATTCCGCATCCTTGTCTTAACTATAGCAATAACTTGTGTGACCTTGGACGAGTCGCCATTTCACGTTTTTGAGTCATATTTTTAAATCTTTCAGCATAAGGGGCTTGATTTGATCATCTATATGGTTATTTTCAGGCCTAAAATAATTTTTAAAAAGTAAACATTATAGAATCCTTCCCACAAAAATCACAATCTTCCTAGTTTCCCCGTGTCAGTTAATCAACCCACTAGGTCAGCCCTCAAGCCAGAAGAATTTGTATTTCATTCTTTCCCCTTATCTCCTGTGGAAAGTGAGACACATGCACAAGGAAGGTTTTACTGGGCAACCCGCTTAGGTTCTTATCACGTGGACATGCTGCAGATTGTTCTTCCTTAAAGACTTCCTAACCCACTGCTACTCTACATTTTTCATGACAAATGTGTGAGGATGGTGGGTTTTGTTAGCATTCCAAGGGCCTGGCATATTGGATGGGGGCATTTTGATCTTGGGTGCCAGCTGCTCAGGGAGCAAGACACAGCTCTGGATAAACCAACTACTCAGTAGAGTTGCATATTAGTGCATGTATCTCCATAGCACCTGGAGGAGGTCAAGCTACCAGGATATCTAGGAAGTGGGTTGACTTTGTGGCTCTTTATTTTATGACTTCATGTATCTAAACCTGCAGAAAGTTCTTTCTTTTTCACTTCCAAAGTTTGGACTGAATCTGATTACTTCTCTTCGTAACCACAACTGCCACTGTAATCAAAGCCTACCTGAGCATGAATCAATTTACTTAATGCTCCATGACAGTCTTCTCAACCTGATATGGGCCATTCTTTTCATAAGGCAAAATGATTGATACCAATGCATCCTTTCTGACTGAGACCATCCAGACCTCCCATGACGATACAAGGTCAACCTTTTACATTATCCCCTTTTCTTCTTCTGAATCAACCACACAAGCTCCTTTATGTCCCCTGATTAAGGTAAAACAGTTCTCACCTTAGTTTCCTGGCTCAACACTTTCTCTTTTAACCCACATTTTATATTGTTATCTCCTGTCATCATTCATCTTGCACCCCCCAGAAAATCCTTCTGGAATATCTGTTTAAAGTTTCCCAACTCTCTGCCCTTCCCTAATCATCACCCACATTAATTTTATTGATCACTGTCTTATATTGTTACTTGTTTTTTAACATCAACATTTTTTTCTTTCCCTTAGGTTGTATGCTCTAGAAGAACATAAGACGGTCTTCGTTAATTTTGAATTCCCATTGGATTACATGATAGACAGGACGAGAGGTAAAGAATTTGAAAGGTGAATGAGCAGTGGGGTAGAGAGGCAACAAAGTACAGCTAGAGATATCTGTGACACTTGGGACAGTTGCAAATTTCTTGATTAATGTATGTGTTCATATTTGTGTGTCATGCATGTCTCATGTGAATTATATGGTTTCTATGATCACTTCCCACTTCTCCCAAAAAATACATCTTTATATGTATCCATGTATAGATAAAAATACTACCTTCAGAAGAAAATAATCTCGCCAAGTTTAAAGCTGTAGAAAGTATAAAACAGAATGCTGAACTCATTCCTTTGAAATTAATATTGCTTAATAAAGAGGTGAAACATTCTTATTTCTTCCAAATGCTACAGTAGATTCTAAGATAAAAATACTCAGGTATTTAATCTGGTTTTGCTTTATTATTAGACAAAAAGTTCTAGATGAGAAATAGTCTGGCTTGCCATGTTTTACATATCACAATAATTTATTTGCTGATACAAGTTGATTTGGACTTTTTGTAACCTTATTTCTTGCTATAAAATAAAATATTGGAACTCAGCTTGTGAGTAGCAGAAATTCTTTAAAATTGGTCCCTCAAGAGAATGAGTTCTCACTAAAATGTGGTTTTGAAAAGATGAATGGTATTGCTGGAACATAGAAATCTTTATCGAGAGGTATTTTTGTTTTGTTGTATTGTAGTCTTATGTTCTTTTGTCCTCCAAGTATTATTTGGAATATTAGTCCAACATAATTCTAAAACTTAGTTGAAAAAAAGACAGAAAGAAGAATAGCAAACTAACAATGATAAAGTCCCAAAGACGGAAAGTAAAAGTAGTCAAGGGGGAAATATGAACTAAAATTGCTAAAAGAAAAGAAAATAAATTGATAAAGGAAATGTCACTTTAAGACATCGGAATAAAATGAAAGACAGATAGGTTTCAGTTTAATGACTGCTTGGTGACTTATATAAAATGGATTGATTTTCCCAGTCTAAATTTTAACAGAAAGTCATCTGTATTCCAAGACAAGGCTACAATTTGAGTTAAAGAAGACTTTACACAATAAAGACTTCACACGATGTTTTCCGCTGTACCAGCTATAAAACCTTCTTAGAAAATATTTTACAAGACTAGAAGAAACTTATAGGTGTTATTTGATATCTTTCATTGTTCTTTGCTCTGGATTAAACTTTATAAATCAAACACATTAATGAAATTAACTGTATCTTTGCCCACAACATGGTTAAGATTTTTGACTCATTTTATCGTTGTGATAATTTAAGTCACTAGTAAAGATGTCACCATTCAATACAAGAAAATCTAATTTTAATTCACTTTACTTTCTTAAAAAGATGTTAGTAGTGATATAATTTTGCAGTCCATGGTTTCAGAAATTTGGATAGGAGATGTCAAAACTTAAAGTACTTTTAGGTTAATTTTTGAGAAAATGATGAAAAAATCTATTTCGCAATAGCTTGCTTTCTTGATGGGTATTCACAACCTTTCAACTGCTAATTGATTTTAACATTTTCCCACATAGCTTCCAAATATTTTAAGGTCTTGTCTACCAAACAGATCAAATTTATCCATATGAAGTTTTTTTGGTTTTAAAATTTTTCTAAGCCATGTGTCTCAAATGTTAATCAACACAAAGAAGCAGCATTCTTATGATAAGGTAACATTTTAAGTCAAAAGCAAAGCCACTTTCTTATTAACTTGAATGACCTTATTTTTATTAATATTATAGAATTTCATTCTAGTGTTTATGGAAACTAATTGGGATATAGTAGGTTATTTAATAATCTTATATCCCATAAAAGTAATGGTTGTAAAGCAGCATTCACTATATGGACACCAATGACATTGGATTTAGGATCCACGCAGATTAAATATGACCACATCTCAACTAGTTACATCTGCAAAACACCCTATTGCCAAACGAGGACACCTTCTGAGGTCACAGTTGGACATAAATTTTGGGGTACACTGTTCAACCCACTGCACATGGCTTGAAAACATAGAAAAAAATCACACAAATTGTATTAAAGCCAACAATTTTACAGGCCAGTTTTAATAATTTTTCAAGAAACAAATATTTTCTTATAGAAAGTGGTCAAGAATCTAGAACAGGAAGTCTACCCACCTTATAAGAGAACTGTGTGCTGTCATTACCAAACTGGACAAGAACACCACCACACAGAAAAGGGTAGGCCAATCTCAATTATGAACATAGTCTCCAATGTATATTTTTTTTAAATATTAGGAGAATGATACAAGCAATGCATTATATACATGCCCATCAATATCAGGGACAGTTTATCATGGAAGGGGTATTCCATATATATTTGAACACATTAACAGATTAAAGGAGACAAAACACATGCTTCTCTAGTTGAATTAAAAAAATGCTAATTTGATAAAAATTTATCATCTACTCATAATCAGTTATATTTAGCAAAGTAACTATAGATGAGAAATTTCTTAGGATACTGCTGGTATATAGGGAAAAAAAGCTTTAAATTGAGGGCATGTATCTAATCAGCATCTGTTTATTAGCTTTTAATTTTAGAGAGACACGTAAGCCAGGGTATAAATATTTTCTGTCTAGAAAGTGAAGATGTGTAATTTTTATCATGGTAGAATAATTAATGAAAATTTATGTTTAGTCAGTTATCCATCAAAAGCAGAGATATCCTATGTTTGATTCAACTAAATTTCCTCTAACAAGCAACCTTGCAAACAATGTTGATTACAGCAAATGTGAAATTAAACACTGAAGTAATTTTACCATTGCTGGTAGTCGTTGTCTTCCGTAGGAGCTTTCCACATACTTTTTGTACCTAATTGTAGAATATCACATGAAAGCTGTTTTTCCTTTTTTTTTTTTCCCCTGGAAAGAAATGACTTACATGCAATTTCATGACCACAGTTAGAGAATATACATAAATTTAACTCAAGAAATTCATCTTACTTGCAGTTACCATTATGTAACTGAGATTCCTTTTGCATTCTCCCTTACTTTTGCAACCAAGTACAATAGTTAGTCTGACACTTTTTATATTCTCAGTATTGCATACACAATTTTGTTTCCTCCTAACTTTCGCCATCAAACGCGAAAGAGATTTGTGACCTCTGGTTTCTTTTCATTTTAACCAAGAATGAATCAAGATAATTGGATCTGACAGTTGTCTAATTCCACATCCCCATTCCAGTGCTTCCTTTGAAACATTTTGCTTCACAATGGGATATTTTGAGTAGAAACATTCTCCTAATTATTTCAACCTTATTTCTAAATGCATACAGTATTTCCATCAGTAAATATTTTTGCTTTTCACTAGTGGTGTAGCCTAGGTAGTATTTTGTCACCATTTCTGTCACATGTAAGCCAGGGATATAACATACCATGCAATTTAGATTTTATTTTTCTTTATAATTTAGCAAAGCAAGGGCACAATCCTACTCTTTAATCTTGTGATATTGCCCTTCCCTTTCTAACAAACTAGCAAGTCTTGGATAATTTCAGAATATCAGGAATGTGTGTTGAATGATCTTTAACAAAGAGAGCCCATACTCCTTCATTATTCAACTAAGTAATACCAAGAGATAAATGAAGTATTACCAACCATATTTCTAGTTTAATTGCATCCTGAGAGTTACCTATTTATTAACACTAAATTCATTTAAATTCTTGGCCTTCCTTTCCTCCAAAGGAATCACCCAGCCCATGTATTGGGAGCGCCAGTACTTTTTGAAAGTGCCATAAATCACAAAATCTCGTGATAGCCATGGACAAGCATATATCCCAGAAAACAAATAAATCCCCTTAGAAGTGCCATATGCTCTTCCTTAAAGTGCATGAACTTGGGTTGGTTCTGCTAAGAGGGGAAAGGGCTTACTATCATTAAGGTGCCTCTATAACGGAGGTATAAACATAGTTAGTTAGGAGAAGAAAACTCTTCTCCCCTTATTTGTGGCTGAGATAAGCATTCCGGGCATGTTAAACCTTGTAAATTATACTAGGCACATGGAAATTCAATATACAATCATTAGCAGCATACAAGAGACAATTAGGCAGCAAGCCAAGACCACAAGACATCAACTACACAAAGATCTTCAACAAAATAATACAAAATATGATGCACAGCATTGTTTTATACAAAACTAGTTGTCTGATACATTGTTTAATGCATTCTAAAGATGATGCATCTCCAAAAAATCTTAGCTTTCCAGGCATGTGCATTGCTCAATCTATTTTGGAAAGTCAAAAAAGAAAAGAGGTGCCTGACCCATGGCCTAGTGGTTAAAGTTTGGCACATTCCACTTCTGTGGCCCGGAGTTCAAAGGTTTGGATCTGGGGTGTGGACCTACACAACTGGTCAGCCATGCTGTGGCAGCGATCCACATACAAAATGGAGGAAGATTGGCACAGATGTTAGCTCAGGGCAAATCTTCCCCAAAGGAAAAGAGGAAGATTGGCAATAGATGTTAGCTCAGGGTGAAGATTCCTTAGCAAAAAAAAAAAAATAAGAAGAATTAAAGAAAACAGAAAAGGCTAATAATTAGGAGCAAGAAAACAATAACACCTCTAACTCTCAGGATATAATTAAGACAGGAATAGTCACTAATAATGAGCAAAAAACAAAAGTAAAGTATTTGTAGATATATGAATAATTTCTTTGAAGTTTTCAACATACTGGAAAGAATACAGAGAAATATCTAGTTGAGGACATTCTTTGCAGCCTTTAATAGCCCAACAAAATGCTTCTGGTAAGAAAGAGTCTCTCTAGGACTGAGAGAACTCTCCTAACTGATGAGGGAAGACAATTCCCAAATCAAGTGCCCACTATCCTGAAATGCTATAGTCAGGCGTCTGTTTTTCATAGCTTAATTCTGTCAATGCTGGGGTTTCCAAATCTGAATTAAATAGATATTTTATAGGGAGATTTTTACAGACTTCAGACTAAAATGTAATCACTCAAATAATCAGGTTCCTATGAAATACAATAAATGTATTTATGGTAGGAATTTAAATGGTGCAGAAGCACATGTGTTTCCTAATGTTAACCCTACAAAATAGATTTTCAGAGTATTTAAATGTATATCAAGAGGCACACATTCACACAGGTATACTACCAAATTTGCAATAAATTTACTATCAAATTTGTGATAAAATGTCTTTATATTTAAGGGGTTGCTATTCCTCGTCTTGAATGCATGGTCGGGTATAGAAGATACTGCAAAGCATCTATGCACGTACATACTCAAAGAAGACCTTTGGGTAACCTTGGTTTAACTTATAAAAGCATGTTTCTGTTGCAATCAAAACACCAGCAGGACCTTCAGAATCTTTTCCTGTCTTAGGGAGGCATTGCCCTTATATACTTAACACCAGGATGGAGAGAAGAAAATTCCAATCTTTGGAAAAAATAGCTGCACCCTATTAAATAGCCTAAGACCTATCAACTCATCCAAAGTTGATTTCTTGTGTGACTTTTTTCATTAATTAAATGAACTCAATGAAAATCCGAGCCTTTCTATTTAAATTCAACTTTTCTCTTCATGCCTCTACGTGACCAGATTTCTGCATGATTAACGTCCACCTGTGTGAGCTTACCCTTTCTCACGTCGTTGTGTCATAACTCCCATTCACATCAGTACTCACAGTCTTCAATGCGCAACGTAAATTACTTCAAAATTGTTAATCCAAGTCCATAGATTGTATGTTGTGGAAAGTCTGCATTAAAAACAAAGTTGATAAGGGACCAACTTGCTAGATAATACATGTTTTCTGATATGAGACTTAGCATTATAATTTTTAAGAGTCCACGAAATGCGGAAGTGACTTGACAGAGAGCTCCTATTAAGTTGTCCTCTAAAACTTTATCAAAAGTATAAAAAAATTATAGAAATTACATCAAAGGGAAAATAATTCTAGTGTAAAGCTGTAATTCTTAAAAAAATTTATCTCTTCAAAGAAACAATGTTGTGATTCAAATTCGTTTGGTTCTGGTTCTTACTAGGCTATTGTTTGTACTATAGTTATAGAAAACATACTATTTAAACTCTTGGTGTATTATTATAGCTAACTGAATTCAGAGGGAATACCTATGAAAACCCATGTTTTTATATATTCTTGTAAATATTCCTAGTAAAAATAGGCAGCTGCCAACTTTCTATTATAACTCTATGTTGTTCGGTCTACTTACAGCTGAAAATATATAAAATTGACTTTATATTTAAACAAAATTTTAATTGATCATAATCACTCAAAACATTGTATGTTGTTATATGTTACTTATATGTGAAATCCTAAGTATTATTAAAATATAAAATTAAAAATATATTTATTAATTTGAATATCATAAGGTAGACACGGCCTCTAAAAGTTTTAACTTAATATTTCTTAATCTTTTAAATCTCTTATATACTTTCATACTTTTGGTGAACTCATACTGTGCTCAATTCATTGTATTATCATGAAGGAGGAATTGATGCAAAGCTACATACGTGTTTAGTGCTACTTCAAATAATGCCTTTGGAAGAAAATAGTTTTCTTGTCCATGAATATCTCAATAAGGCAAAAAAGTCATTGTCAGTCTACCTTAGATTTAAATTTCATTACAGTATTATTGATCATACCCTTTACTTTTAAATTGCATTTGGCAATTCCAATATGCGCTCTGTGATTTTATAGATTGCTGATACCATATACAAATCACAATAATAAACTCTTCCAGATCAAAGCCCTCTAACAGAATTAGAGATCACTAGCTGTATAATAGAAGTGTTCATTTATGCAAGCATTATGCTGCAGTGAGATAAATGTAAGAAATACTCACAGAGGCACATATATGAATATTACATGGGAAATTAATTTCTCATAGATGTTATACACTCTGAGAGATGTTCATCTTGAGAATAACCAGATCTTGCAAAAGTCATGCTCTTTGAGGTGATGATGTTTACCCACATGGTAGGGAAGCCCAAGAATTGCCTCATTGCAGAAATGCTAAATACTATAATCAGAATTAGGACCACTGAGAAGCAGCAGCAGACAAACTTTGCGGGGAGGGAAATGTGGGTCTCCCTGAGGGCAAATGTTAATAGAACAGTAAAAGCAGCAGTGACGTCAGATACAAAACTCCTAGCAAGTAGCAAAGTAAGATCCTTGAGCCTAGATCTCTGGTCCTCCTTCCCTCTCTCTCATTTACTCTCCCCCTTACCCACCACACTCACTGAGGCAGGTCATTTACTGCAGCCAAGAAATTCCCAGTTTGATGGTGCTCCTGCTTGCAATCAAAAGCATAAGCAGTCTCTCTGGAGGAAAGTGTACCCATTTTAAGCTCATAGCACAAACATTGAAAGATGAAGGAACGAGTTCCTGTGCAGAGATCATCAAACACAGAAGAAAGCAAACTACTTTGAGTTTGGGTCACCGGAAACAAGCAAACAAAACAAAACAACAACAAAACAAATCTAGACCCTTGTAGACTATGGACTTAAATATCTAGTATTAGTCAGGGTTCTCCAGAAAAACAGAACCAACAGGAGACTATTATAATATATTTGTGTGTATATATATGAAATAAGATATATATATATTATACTATATATAAAATAAAGTATTGGCTCATGCAATTATGGAGCTAAGTCCCACAATCTGCCATCAGCAACCTGGAGACCCAGGAAAGCCAGTGGTGTAGTTCGAAGGCCTGAGAACCAGAGAGGCAATGGTTTAGATTCCAGTCCAACTCTGAAGGCCAGCAAACCAGGAGCACACAAGGCAGATCAATGTTCCATCTCTTATGATCAGGCAGAGACTGAATTTGACCTTCCTCTGCCTTTTTGTTCTAATTAGGCCCTCAACAGATTGGATGATGCCCACTCACAGTGGGGAAGGCCATCAGCTTTACTCAGTCTACCAACCCAAATGCTAATCTCTTCCCAAAACACTCTCACAGACATAACCAGAAATAATATTTAACCAGCTATCTGGGCTTCTGGTGGCCCAGTCAAGTTGGCACATAAAATTAACATATCACATATGTTTAGTATATATAAAATTAGCGATCACATATGTTTAAATATATATGTAAAAATATATGCTGTCACATAAGCCCCATAAGACAAAGAGCCTGTATTTAGATATCTGTCACCCAGAAGGCATAGATAGTCATGTAAAACATTTGTACTCCTGTCCAGGCAGAATCACATACAGAAGTTGGGAGAAGGAGCAAAAGAGGGAGGAGAAGACGGTGTGAAAAAACTGAGAAGCACCTCGTCTTCCTTCCCACTGAATGTTTCAGTGGCTCGGTCATGCCAAAGCTGAAAATTTGTTTTTGCTTTCCCATCGTCGATTCTCCAACTATTCTGACTTTAGATTGAATTCTGTATAGTTTCAGGCAATTAAATCCATATCCTTGCCAGCTTAAGCCAATCTCAATCCATGCATTCTTTCTTCTTGGAATGAGCACTGCAGAGATGAGCATGGAACTTATGCTGTGCAATCAAATATGGAAGGTATTTTCGAGGCCTAGATCAGCTGCTATGATGGAAGGCAACATGCAAGAAAGGATAGAGTCGTGGAAACCACAAAGAAATTGTGTTGGGGCCTCCGTAACGTTGACTTGATAGCTTTTGATTCATTAATTCCCTTCATTGTTTAAGCCGGTTTGAGTCAGTTTTCACCTTGTTGATATGAAGAATTTCTAGTGAATAGATATGAAATTGGCTCTCTTATGTATGAGTTATTCTCATAACAAAACTAGAACTTCATTTTTACAAGACTATATACTATGCGTTACACTGGCTACCCATCCCTTGAGTGTTATATGAATATAGCTAGCAAACTGTTCTTTCTTCACCATGAAAGTTTAGAAAAGTACAGTGTGAGATGGATTTAAACAACTTACTTTTATACATTCATGTACAAAAAGGCAACGAGATATTCTGAAGGCCGTGATAGATATCTCATGTCTTAGTTTGTCTAAAGAAACTTTCTAGTCCAATAGGCTAAAGGGGTCATCACAAGCCCTTTAGATATTAGTAACTAAGAAACTCCAGAAAACTGATAACCATTCTTTACAAGTGCACACATAAGATTAGGGATGGCTCTGCCAAATCGGCATAGTATTATGAACTGACAACCAGCCTGAAGAAGACAGCTCATTAGCAACCTAAACCACGAAAACACCACAGAGAACTCAAGATCTCCATGGGTGACAGGGAGCTGAAAGCCGTCAGTGAATACTGCTTCTTCTCAGCACAATTGCTTTTAAAAGAAAAGTTAATGGGGAAAAAATAGCAAACCAGATCAATAAAATCAGCATGACCTTCAAGATGGCAGGAGGCAGAGTATGTTATCCAAGCAAATTAATGGTTTCTCGAGCAGCCCAGAGACTCCACTCATATTGAGGATTTTGTTATTTGTATCTGACATGGACACTACATACACAACTTTTGAAACATAACTTTTTAAGAATTGACCAAACATGTTCTATATTTGACAGGAAATGTCAAGAAACCATCAATAGGACCACTTAAAAATTAAAAAGAGATTATTTGAAGTAGTTTTGCAGAAGTATCAGATAAAACAAGAATTTTTAATAAAAAAAGGAGTAGGTGTGGTATCTGTATGGCTTGTGTTAGAAAAATAAAGAAGTGGGTGTAATTGTTCAAAAGCATAGATATGATTGGCAAGTTCTCAAAAGAGAAAATGTCAAATAACTGAGAAATATTTGTACTTTATGATTCAAATATCCATATAAAGCCAATGAGTAACTTTAGGCTCTACTAACCTCTATGATACAATTCTCCAGTTTCTTTGAGTTTGTAAAATTTAAACACAAGTCAAAAATACAAATATAGTCAGTAGTCAGTTAAGGTATAAATAAATATACAGAAATGGAAGGATATATACATAGAAAGATATATTTATACAGATGTATAAAATCTAAGTTTTGTGTGCAAAATCAACACATACATATATGCACATCCCTACAGATGAAAGGAATATTATATATAGCTATATGTACACAAAACCATGTTTATGTTTATGTATATATATTTATACATACATATCCATATTATAAATAGTACGCAATAGGTTATTGTTCTTAAATGCAAAATAGGATTTCTGTTAGCAGAGAAGTGTGAAAGGCTCATAACAACTAAATCTGAACAACAAATCTCAGAAAAAATATTATTTTTTATTGCTGTGCCCCATAACAATTCACAGACATTTACTTAAACAAAAATAATAGATAAATGTAAAATAAGTTCAAAATGCCACAAATTGACTTAAATAACACTTTGACACAAAAGTGAGCTTCGAAAAGAAAATCGCAAACAGTATTTCATTGTAAAGAGAATACCACGAAACAGCAAATTGAGATGTTTATAAATACTTTAAATGTACATAAATGTATTCCATACATTGGCTTTTCCAAGTAAATCTATGAATAAAATGTAATATGACCATTGGAAAATTTACTCAAGGCAAAGTATAACATTTTGTTTTTGTAGAAAACGTGTATTCGCATCAATATTATATACTTCAGAAATTATCATAAGTAGTCAAACTTTTTCTAAAATTACAGTGAATTTCTTTCTGGGGTCCTATTGCAAATCATAAGTCTCTCTCTCTTTTTTTTTATGAATGTAAACAGAGATTACAGGCAAATGACAGACACTTGAGTCAGAAGTAGTTTGAAACAGGTGATCACACAGACAATCATGTCTGTAGGAAACATTCTGTCATCGTGGCACTGGGAGAAAGGGAGACTGCGTTGGTTAAAGAAATAGTTCAAGTTACTTGCCTGAGGAGAAATAAAGACTAAACAAACTTTTCAATAAAGAAATTCCCAAGTCAGGAATATTGCTCTAGCCCCTCTAAAACACAAATTTCTTCAAATGGTTGGTTCAGGAAAAAACTTACTTCCTATAAATATTAATAACTTCAAAAATGAGCCTTATCAACCTAAAAAGAAAAAGGAAAACAGTGAACTATGAAGTATTCTTACCAAGAAAAATAATATCGCTTTTGGGTTCATCAATACTGTAAACAAACATGTCATCATTATTCAAAAATCATAGTGAACTTGTAGTCTGTATAAAAATTTTTAAAAATATAAACTACAATAGATCAGGGAAGAGATGGAACTTGTGAGATATCAGAGGAGATCGAACTTGCATTGGCAGAATTAAGAAAAGAGAAAACAAAAACAGATTGTACAAAAAATTGAAGGCAAGCTTCTAAAGATCAAATGGAAGAAGAGATTACAAAAGAAAACCCAGTAAGGATTATATAATTCCATTCAACGCTGCTAAAATAGGTACCATCTTTGTTTTCCAGGTGTAAAGGTTTTAATTACAAGGCAGTGGTTCTCAAACTTTTTCATCTCAGAAATCTTTTATACTCTTAAAAACAATTGAAAACTCCAAAATGCTTTTGATGATATGGAATTGTTCAATAATATTTACCATATTTGAAACTAAAGCTGAGACATTTATATTTATTTATATATTTAAAAGTAATCATAATAAGCCCAGTATGTGTTAACATAAATAACATATTTTTATTGAAAACACATTTCCAACACAAAAATTGTGAGAGTGGCTTCATTTACGTTGCTGTCTCCCTGAATTGAAGACAGGTGGATTCTCACATCCGCTTCTGCATTCACTATGTTATACTACGTTATTTGGGTTGAACAACATTAAAAAAAAACCCATTCCCACAGAGATATGTAGTTGGAAAACGGCAAGAATCTTTTTTTTTTTTTGAGGAAGGTTGGCCCTGAGCTAACATCCATACCCACCCTCCTCTACTTTGTATGTGGGCTGCCTGTCACCGCATGGCTTGATAAGCTGTGCATATGTCCGCATCCGGGATGCGAACCTATGAACCCCTGGCTGCTGAAGCAGAGTGTGCAAACTTAACCACTACACCACCGGCAAACCCCAGGGCAAGAAGTTTTCTGAAGCCTTTTCAGATAATTATGGGTATTCTTCTTTGATACTGCACCAAATGTGATGTGGGATCTGATCAATGATAAAATCCATTGGGTGTTTTTTGTCCTTTGAATGAATCTTTACTCAAATAGGATTTTTTTGGCATCGTCTCATTATCTGTCCATCTTAATCCTTCAGACTTACATTATATACTTGCAGTGTGATTTAGCAAGGGTGATGCCTACTCACTACGATATGTGTGCATAATGTAGGGATATGGCCTTGATGGCTTAAAAAGTATTTCTACCCAGAACCTAGACACTAAGTGGGTAAAACAGCTCACCAAAAAGAAGTTTTTGAAAACTTTTATATATATATATAAGTATGTTGGAATTACTTGGAAATGTGTCTAGACTACAAGTCTGGAAAGCTCAGTCCCACCTAGAGTGGAGATTGTGGACTCTACTCCACTCATGCTGGTAACCATTGGCAAACAGAGAGGTTGCTCATAAGAGAATGTGGTAAGGAGACAGCAATGTGTGTTCATGAATATTCCCCAGGCTGAAACCAGTGAGTAACAAAAGTAAAACTCATTTTATGTGCTCATTGAAATCTTCATTTTGCAAATCCTTAAATCCAGTTGTATTATGGGATGGATTCAAGAATAAAGGAAGAGATAATTACAACCCAAGAAAGAAAGACACTCATGGTGTAAAACCTAAATTTGTGGCCTCTCTAAATTTCATGCATTTACACACAGAATTTTAAATATCTTTTGGACATAGCAGAAAACCTTTTGTGGAATGTGGCACCATGTATGCATGGAAAGAGTTATCTCCATCATTCTGTATGTAACCAGTTAGGTAATTATTAAGAAATGTGAATTAAAAGTCATTTCTGCTTGTTAAAACCCACTCATAGCTTAATAACCGTAAGCACTGCTACTTCTTTTCTCCCGAGAAATGATTTTATCTGTTTAAAAATATATAAACTACATAAAATAAATGGGAAATTTAGTTTCTTCTAGAAAAAATTCTAAAGCTTGCTTCTTGGACTGAAACTTTAAATGGGTAGCCAATGATATTCAATAGTTTAGGATATGATTATAAATGATAATCTAAAAGATACAGTAAAATTGAATTTTGACCTCATATTCACCCCTGAATAAAAATGATAAAAGACCGTAGAGACTAGAGAATTTAAACTGAAGGAAAAAAAATCAATAAAATTAAGCAGACTTTCCTCAGTAGCCTGGAGTGTATCTTTATGTCTGTGCTAAACTGCATTTAAAGTGTTTTCTTTTCTTTTTGCATTGACAAAAAGCTCTTTACGTTATTATAGAAATAAAACCTTTCATAACAATTTTAGATTAATATCTTTGAAGGAAATTATTTATCTTTCCAGAGGTTTTGCTCTGTTATTTAGTTAAAGTCACTTCAATAATTCTTGAAATAACTTACGAAAGATTACACTTTAAGAGAGGATTTTCCTATTTATTTGTCATTTTCTAATCTAGTTCCAAAAATTCCTCCTTTGCAGTATTCGTGATTACTTGTTATTTCAAATTTCTTAATCTTTCCAGTTGGTTATTTCTCTAGGAAATAAATATTAGTACGAATGCTTTTTAAATATCTTGCTACAGTCACTTCAAACTGAAGCAGTCCAAATTTTGATGCTCTTTCTTATACTCTAGGTTACTGAACATATGTGTGTATACATACATAAATATGTATATATGCATCTCTATACATATATATTTCAATCTGGAAGCTATGTATGCTTAAATTTTGAAGTTTGAATTTGATGTATAAGGAATAAAAAGTTATAAAAGCATGCCCTCCAAATGATACTCTGGTTCAAGAAGGTCATATTGGCCCATGCGCTGACTTCATCCCATAGGTATACTAGGTTTGATTTAGTTATCAACATTTTAAGTGGGAAGAGTTTACTTAAATACCCCATAGGCTTTTGAAGTTTTGACTTTTATTCTCCTTGGGCTCATTGCTGCGGAAAGTGGATGAGATGGGGAAGAAGCAGATTTACATTGTTGACATATTAAATGTTTCAATGTGCCAGTAGAGGAAGTTTCTGTAATTCATGGCTGTTTAAAAAAAAAAAATGTTAATATTTATATACTCGTCTTAGTCAGCTCAGGCTACTGTAACAAAACACCATAGACTGGTTGACTTAAACAAAGGTATTTATTTCTCACAGTTCTGGAGGTTGGGAAGTCCAAGATCAAAGTACAGGATGATTCGGTTCCTGGTGAGGCTCTCTTCCTGTCTTGGAGATGCAGTCTTCTCCCCGTGTACTCACCTATCAGAGAGAGAGAGCTTTCTTATATCTTTTCTTATAAGGTTACTAATTCCATTGTGGAGGCTTCCCTCTCACGATCTCATCTAAACCTAACCACCTCCAAAGGCCCCATCTCCTTATACCATCACGTTGGGAATTAAGGCTTCGACATTTGAATTTGGTGGGGGGTTATGGGGTTACAAAAACATTCAGTCTATAATAATACTCATAGAAAATTACCTCCCCTTTTCTTCTTTAATGTCATAAAGGCAATGTAAAAGGGTTTTCTAATAAACTTCCAGAATAAGAGATCTTTAATATCACTGAAAATAACTGTGAAGATGTGGTCTTATTTAAAACAACCCTAACATTGAAACTTCTTCTTATCTTCTCTGCAGATCTGTATATTATGTAGAATCAATGAGCACAATATCATCCTCTAGATCAGGTTTAAAAATAACTAAGAAAGAGGAGGCTGGTTCAGTGACATGGCGATTAAGTTCAAGCATTCTGCTTCAGCAGCCTGGGGTTCACAGGTTTGGATCCTGGGCATGGATGTACACACTGCTCATCAAGCCATGCTGTGGCAGGGTCCCACATACAAAACGGAGGAAGATTGGCACAGATGTTAGCTCAGGAATAATCCTCCTCAGGCAAAAAGAGAAAGATTGGCAACAGATGTCAGCTCAGGGACAACCCTCCTCACCAAAAAAAAAGTAAGCAAGCGAATGAGAAGTAGCTGAATACAGGCTTTACGAAGCACAGAACCACAAAAATGAGAGGTAAAGGTAAATGGCCACACTAAATTGAATGATTTATTATGCTCATATTTTTCTAAAATAGCATAAATTTTAGTCCTTCTCAACAAACAGCCATGAAATCAACATTATATTTCCATAATTCCAAAGCTTAGCTCCTGCTAAACTTGAGGAAAACTACAGAATCTGCTCCTTCTGTCACCAATCAATCTGTTCCTGGGAGAAAAAGCTGCTATGCAGCGCTGACAGCAGCAGAGCTGGAAGAGTGTTTTCACACTTTCCTCACTTCCTTCTACCCTACCAGGGGACCCAGCATAAACATGCTCATAAAATCTCATTATGTTGCACCTACACATTGCTCTCAGGGTAAGGACCAGATCCTTCTGCTGACCCTACCAGTACACAGATAGGTTCCCCTATGGAGAGGGCATCATTTTGTATGTTACATGTTGTTGTCACTGACTTGGCATTATTCCAGGAATTACTTGCATCAAGAGCAGAACCAAAGAGGAAAATTTGTAAATGTACATAGTCAAAGGGATTTTTGGAAAGTCATTTTCCTCTGATGAAATACATTTATAACCCCTTTGCCTATATTTAGAAACTATAGCTTCTGAGAAATAGCCGTAGGGTGAAGCCCTGTGACTTTACCAAAGTCACACTTGAGAGAGTAAGATGACAGAAGCAGCAATGAATAATGATTGAAAAGTATTTCATATAGATGATCTGACAATCTTCTCAACCAGTTTATAAATGGAAAATTACTATTTTCCCTTTACAAGGATGGAAACTGAAATTTTATGGTTATGTAACTAACTTCAGCAGGCGTATAAATCTCGTAAGGGCCAATATGACAATCAAGTTTTATCTCATTTCAAAGCATGTTCTCTTAGAAACTTTACTATCCTTCTTCCTTCTAGAGAATGCAGAGTTGATACTTCCTGATAGACAAGACATTCTTAGTACTTTAAGTTATAGATTCAGCAGCCTTCAAAACTGCATCAGAATAACTTCCGTTTGACATTTTTACTTTCTGTTCTTCGTGTTGATGCTGGACATCCTGTTCTTGCTCCAGGTATTTACAAACTCAGACCCGCCTCTCCCTTCTCTCTCTCCTCTTTCTCTTCCTTTTTCTCTTCTTCCTCTTTCCTCTGTTCTCTCTTGACTTTAAAAAAAAGTCCTTATTATGAGGAACTAGATGATGCATGGACCCATTTACTTATCATGGGGGGTTATTTCTGTATCCAACTCTGAGCAGAAGCCTTCTTCTCTCTATTTCGTGCAGTGTAAGCAATCCAAGGGAGAATGTATTCCACTTGCAGGTTGGGAAAGTGCAGAATCAATGCAATGCCTTCAAGACTAATCTCTTCCCAAATTCTGATGTAAATGAAATTATCTTATCTATCTTTTTTTATCATTGTTTGCCTTCCTAGGTTTTTGCTTAGGAAAAACCTTAGCATTGTTATCTCTTTACTTTGTAGTAATAATTGCAGGCATTGTTGGATGGGAGATTCTTTAATTAAAAAGAGATATGTAACCAATTTCATGAACATAAGGAACAGTAAACTTCTCCATATTTGAATACAAAGCAGCAAGAATTTATCACATTAACAAGACATGTTAGACCCTACACTCCCAGACTGCTGAACTAGGTGTTAAATACATACAGTAAAGTCTCTCAAGATTGTTATAAGCAGGGTCAAAGCATCAGTTATGTAAACTGTGAGGTCATGAAATGAAGAAAGCAAGCCTAATTAACTGCTAACTAACGGATTGCAAATTCTGTGATACAGAAAGCAAACGTGTAATTGTAGGATTTGCTTTTACTTGGTTTCACTGTGCCTTTACTATAGATATTATTTGAGATATACCTAAATAACTAAACAGTAAATGTGGCCTATTCTACCAGTAGAGATGTTTAGTTACAAGCACATAAAACTGTTTATCAGTCCACAAAATTAACACAGTTGTTTTATATCAATTTTAACATCATCGTTTCTCCATTCATTTTACTCTACAAATGTTTCCAGAGCCCTATATGTAATCATTCTCAATCCATTTTTCATTTTCCTCCAATGGCCTATCTGAGAAAACATAAACATATCTATAGCTCAGAATCTATTTCACATCGTTCAATTAAATTTGAATCAAAATAATCAGAAATCTGTATTTCTCTTAATTTTCTGGTGTGCTGATTTATTTATATTGTTTCATAATAGCTAGCTATTTTATGTATGAATTGTAGAAATTTAAATCACAATTTATCAATTCTAATTTGGCATCTTATTCGGTATCTGAAGGAGATGATAAAACATTGTCTTTGGTGAATAAATTCTTTCATTTCCGGATGAATTAATTCAGAACTTTTAAAAATTTCTGGGACAATTATAATGTGCGCCAGAATTTAGAATCACTGATAGCTCAAGTGACCAGTGAGAACAATTTCTCTGAAGCCTTATTCCTCAATGCCTTGTGTCTTTCTTTAATAATAGAAAACTATGTAGGTTTCCTGATACTCATTTCCTTCAAGCCGTGCCATTCATATAAAAAGACAAGTCTCATTCAGCTCAAATCTCTACCACTCCACTCTTATAAGATGAATGAGAATTGAGAGTTTAACCCAAACATCTCTATCCCCATAGCTAAAAGATTTCCTCAAATTGTAATACAAAAAGTTAGTGTAGTAGGAGATTTATATGAAAATACTTCTCACATGGCACCACTTTATTTACTTTCTAGTTCTAACCCTGGAAATGAAGCACGTCTGGATCTGGAATAGTTTTGAAAATAGTGTACAAACAGAGAATTATTTTTAGTACTATTATTAATTAGTAATTAGTTTGTATTAAATTGAGAGTCAATATACTGTAGCGATGGGCTAACACCATCTGGTCAGCTGCTTTTGTAAACAAAGTTTTATTGGAACACACACGCTCTCAGTCATTACCTGCTTTCCGACTGCAACAACACAGTTGAGTAGTTGTGACAGAAAAGGTATGACTTTCCAAGCCTAAAGTATTGATTATCTGACACTTCATAGAAAGTTTGCCAAGCCTATATTAAATGGAAACACACATGTATATCCGTAAGACACCTCAAATAATGGGAGAGATTGTGCAAGCCAAAAAATGATCAAAGTTTAAGTGGGAAAAATTAGTTGGACACATCAAAATAATTCCCTAAGAAGGATGATTCCAAACTGATCTCCTAGATCTGGCAGAGATTTTTGGAATGTCTTGAGGGATTTAAGACCATAATTTAATTCATGGCTAAGGAGCCATTTTTATACTAGATGGAAAATGGATTGGAAAAAACAATCATAATAGAAAGTAAGACAAGTTTGAGAGTGTGCAGAAAAGAGTTAACAAAGCAGGTTTGAGGTTGCTTGAAAGTTTGACCCTTGGCCAGAATCTCAGAACCTGGATTTGAGAGTGTGAAATGATAAGAATGTTTCATTGTGCCTAGACTGTTTGTGCAAATGATTTATTCTTAAAATATTCTTGCTTTCATCTTGGAGTCTGAAATATTGATACATTTTAAGTAGAGGGTGCCTATATGACTGATTCCAAATAATAAACGTTGACAGTGAGTCTCTAATGGGCTTCCTTGGGTAGAAACATCACACACGTGTTGCTGCATTTTCCTTGCCTGAGTAAGAGTTTTCTCTGTATGACCACTCATAGGAGGGAGAGAGCATAAGGTAGCCTGAATATGAATTCCTCCAGAATCCACTCATGTCTTTTCCCCTTATGATCTGCCTGTGTAGCCCTACTATGTTGCTGTAATAAACCTTAGTCATGAGTACAATTATATGCAGTCTTGTAAGCCTTCTAAAAAGTCTTCAAAACGGGGTTGATTTTGTGGACCTCCGACACAAGGGCTGTTGCAATAGTATAGCCAAATTATGAGAAGGATAGAACCAGGGCAGTGGTATAGAGAAGGAGGATCCATTCATGAACTTGGAAAACAGACCATCTCCTAATTTCTTACTGGAAAAATATTGCCTTAATGAAAAGCATTGGAGAGAAAGTGAGGTATTATTATATTTCCATGACTCACCAGAAAGAACTATCAAATCAGGATTCTCTAGATACAGTTTATTTATGTGAAGACAAGAGTTAGCTGGAAATAGGTCCAGAAAATGTACAAAAGGGATGTGGAAACTTTTAAGCTGTGGTTTTAGATGGCCAATTTTAGGAAAAAAGCATGTAAGTCTAATTCTACTGCCAACAAAATAGAAGCAAACAGGATCTTGCGATCAGGAGTAAAGTACACCATAGAAAGTGTAAAATGTATCACAGAAGCAATAGGTAGGGAGAAAGTCAATAGATCTGTCATAAGAACTATTGCTATCACCCATCCTGAAAATTGCCTTAACCCTCAAAATTGGGAGTATGCATAGTAAAGGATGCAAAGACTTCATCTTACTTCTTAATGTCCCTCTTCAGAACAGGGCAATTTGAAAAACTTTTTATAGCAGTAAAGTAATTTCTCTAGTTATAAGATCATACGACATGACAGAGAAATACGGAAGATCAAGTAGACGCTGCAGACCTCCATCTTGTAAGGCCTTGAAGTTTGGGTAATTGTTCCAGCTCTTAGGCATGAAGTAGTATGTATGAATGTATATAATGGATAAAGTGCACACCTACCTGCCTTAAAATTAAACATGACTAAATCCTTTACAGAATGAAAGGCTTTTAAAATAAATTCTTGATACATTCCATTGACTAGAGACAAATAATATTAGGTGAGGTATATGAATAAAATTTCCAATCCTTAACTCAGAAGTATGAGTGAAAGTCAGAACCACTTGTTACTCAGTAACAGCATATGAATCGCCTCTGGCTTAGGTTTGGCAAGAAGAGTTGGCAGGGGAAGGGATTCTCTTCATTAGGGAAAATGTTTAATTTTACCGTTGGTGTTAATGATAATATTGTCTACCATTTGACTTGCAACCTAGTAAAGTAATCTAGTATAGCTAATACATGATTGTTATGAACCATTCAGGGCAAAGTCAATATTATGGAGATTTAAGGAAAATCCTCTTTCATAGGACTCAGTTTATCTACCCTCCCAGAATTTCTCATCACCTTCTTCCCCTGAGCTGTGTGTAATCTGATTTCAACATCAGGTGATGGGAGGATGAAAGGAGGGTCAATTAAGAGAACCTAAAAGTGCCAAGAATGGAAAGTCCAACAAGTCCCATTCCTGTCATCTTTATCCCCACCTCTTCACTAGAGTTACCGTATAAAAGTCAGCAAGACTGAGACAACACTAAGTGTCAGATTGTTAGGTCATTTTTACTAAAGTCAGATAGCTTACTAAATTTTACTAATCATTTCAAGGATCCAGGTTACCATGAGACACAGAGAAAATATGCATACTTCTGGGACCACCAATACCAAACTGCAGGTCTCTTGTATTAGATTTAACACACAAGGTATTTAAACAATGCATATGGTTCTATCACTTACTAGAAAGACATCTCAATCATGAAACATTGCCCTTTGGTATCAGTTATATAATGATAGAACACTTACCCCCTGCTTAGGTTGGCTTTATGATGTGTCAAGTCAGGTAGGCTGAACTACTGTTCCCAATTATTCAAACACTGATCCGGGTGTTCCTGTGAAGGAATTTTTCAGTTGTCAGTAAAGCCCCTAATCTGGTGACTTTAAATTAGGGGGATTATCCTAAACGGGCTGATTTGGTCAATTGGAAGGGAGATTTCCTGGGTGGACCTGACTTAGCCAAGTAAAAGTCCTTCAAGGAGAGCTTAGAATTTCTCTGGAAAGCAATTTCTTGTGGACATCAGATAAAATATTGGAACCATATTTATTTTAAGTAGTAAATACTTAAGGGAGTTCCAAGAACAACCAATGGCACCATCTTTGTTCTCCTGGGGACAGGACAAGAAATATTTAGGGCCCAGAAAGTAAAATGCAGTGGCTCTGTGGGGCTCTGACCTGTATATTTCTCTCCTCTACATTTTCTATGCATCAGAATAGGGCTAGTGCCTAAGAACCCTAATTCTCCCAAAATTGTTATATAAAAATTGGAAGCTTAACTTTCACAGGAATATATTCATGTAAGACTCAGTCAGTGGAGTGTGGTTATTATTAGTTCAACGAAATATACCCTTTCAATAAAATTCATTTGGTCAATCCCAACATCCTTCTAGTCAGACTGTGTTTTGAAAGTTATGAATATTTAAATGAGACAAAATTGTATTATTATCAGTGTATTTTTATTCACTTCAATGTCATAGTTATTCTGCCTTTATTAATAATGGAAGTTATTTAGACAAAACTTAGACTCATCAAAGTATAATTCCTGGAAGACAGTTCTCTACATGGATAGAAACAACTAGTCCACGGCTCTGACTGTCCCGCAGAGTCTCAGCTTGATCTTTAGGTTCCCTTTCTTTGGTTGATAATATTGTCACCAATGAAATGGCTACAGTCATAGGTTGACTCAGAATATGCAAATGAAAAAAGACAGGAAGAAACTTCTGGAAGAGAATAGATTTTCCTAAATACTCTAGAAAAATAAAAGATATATAAGTAATGGGAGACAAAGAAAAAATAACTACTTGAATTATGAGTTCAGATTTTCCATCCTACATAACGAATTTTCTCCTGGGTCATGAAAGCCCTTGACCATTCAAAATGCTTGAGGTGAAAGAAAATGAGATAAACAAACAAATAACCCCAAACCTAACATTCTCAATTCAAATGGGCATTAGCACTTTGGAGGCATATTGCGCAAATTCCATATTTCTTAGGTGTCTGCCATGCTCTTTTATGATGATGTCATCTTAGTACTCTTCCTAGAGCTCTGATTTGCTTTTGGTCAAACCGAAAAAGAAATTGAATATTGAAAAATACATATTTTTAAGCCGCCCAAATAGTCCCAGCCACCTAACGAGGCTACAGATTAGAAGACAATGAGTTCCAGTCTGTAGTCGCAGTGACAAATCAAACACTGCACGTTCTCAGGCAGAAAAGTTTGAGGATAACCATTAATGGATAAAGATTTTTAAAAAATGTATTATCAAGGTTCAGCTCCATGGCATAGTGGCTGAATTTGGGGTGCTCCACTTCAGTCACCTGGGTTCACGGGTATGGATCCCAGGCACAAACATACACCACTTGTCAACCTTGCTGAGGTGGTGACCCACATACAAAAGAGAGGAAGATTGGCACAGATGTTAGCTCAGGGATAATCTTCCTCAAGAAATAAAGAGGAAGATTGGCAACTGATGTTGGCTCAGGGCCAATCTTCCTCATCCCCCCCTGCAAAAAAAAATATATATATATATAATCAGTTTGTTATATTGTGACTTTCTCCCACCTATCTATATCACTCATCATTACATGAGCAAGATATAGCTAGCCTGACTAGCTGTTTAAGTAGAAATGTGAAACATTTTTATCATCATCAAAATGCATGAAATTCATACTTAAATTTCCAGAGGTTTGTACTTAGACACCTGCAAAATTTTGTGCAAAGTACTTGCTTATTGTTACTATTTTAATCACTTGAGTCTCATTGAAGACAGAGCATCTTGGAGAAGTCTACCAAAGTAATTCTTGCCACTATCTTTTGTAATAATTTTAGTATGCTGTTCAATCAAAATTCTAAACTGATCTAGCCAAATAAATTTTAACTTGCCTTGTTACAAAATAGTTGTAATTAACTAAAGTGTAATTATTAAAATGGAAAATATAGCTAACATTAATAAAGTTTTAATGTATGCCTTCAGTGACAAAATAGCAAGGCTTCAACAGATATTGAAAGTCATTTACTCATGAAAACAAAATGTAATGTGAGATCTTAAATTAGTTCCTGGCACGGATAAAATACTTCAGTGGAAAAAGTGTGTGAAAGCCAAATAAAGTCTGTAGTTTAGTTCATAGCATTCAACCAATATTACTATTTTTTTCGTTTTGGTCATTATACTGTGGTTATGTAACATGTTAACATTAGCAAGTCTGAGTCAAGGGTATGTGGAAATTTCTGCACATTTTTGCAACTCTTTTGTAAATCTAAAATTATTTCAAACTAAGTTAAAAAAACGTCACTGCAGTTCAGCTCTGTCTTTGGACATTTTTAAAAGTAAAGAAAAAAAGTTTTTATACTGAACCATTATTTGTCTTCCTGCAGCTTCCACCCATACATTCTAATCTTATCTCTTGAGACTCTAGAACATGGTTAATACCTTTTCCGTGATGGATGGCTTCAGATATTTGAATGGACTTACCACATTGCCAAAATGTTAACTTTTCCAGGTTAAACATTCTCTAGTCCTTCAGCTTTTCATCATGTAAAAGGTTTTTAATACCTTCACCATCCAGTCACTTTCTCTCTAAAAATGACGGAACAGAATCTACTCCTAAGGGCTGTGCTTGACAGCAGTGCCTCTTGGCAGATGTAGACACACTTGACAGAAACATTTCTGAATGCAGACCCTCAATGGCTAGGCCTACCAGCAGTGTTTCCATCAGCTGTCAAACTTGCCTAGAGACAGGAGATCCTGGCAGCTTGTGAAACTAACAGTGACAGCTCTTGTTAATGTTAGCTAGTAATGTAAGTAGCAATTTCTAGCAGTATTCAGGGCTTCTCAAAATTTCCTTGGGGTGACTGGTATTTTGGAGTAGCTCTTTTGCTCCTCACCATTGCTGTAATAATAGACCTAGTCAGAGGTTTCTTGGATACCAGGGGAGGGGAGTCACGTGGCTATGAAACCTATTGTCTTAGTCTGCTCTACTCAGGCTACCGTAACAAAATACCATAGAATGGGTGGCTTAAACAACAGAAATTTATTTTTCACAGTTCTGGAGGCTAAGAAGTCCAAGATCAAAGTGCCAGCTGTTTAGGTCTCTGGTGAGGGCCCTCTTCCTGGCTTGTAGATGGCCACCTTCTCACCGTGTTCTCGCATGGCCTTTCCTTGGTCCATGCACTTGGAGAGAGGGCTCTGGTGTCTCCGTCTCTTCTAATAAACACACCAGTTCTATCAGATCAGGGTTCCAACTTTATGTCCTCATCTAATGTTTATCACTTCCTTAAATTCTCTGTGCTACCAAGGTCATACATGGTGGGGGTTTGAGGTTAAAGCTTCAACATATGAATTTGGAGGGGAAACAATTCAGTCCATAGCATTCTTCTCCTGGACCCCCAGGAGGGTCCTTCATGTCCTTCTTGCATACAACATTTGTTCCATCTCAACAGCTCCAAAAGTCTTAACTCATTCTAGCATAAACTCTAAAATATCTCATCTAAATATCATCTAAATCAGATACAGATGGGACTCAAAGTCCAATTTATCCTGAGAAATACTTCTTCTCCAGCTATAAACCTGTGAAACTGGACAAGTTATGTGTTTCCAAAATGCAATGGTGGATAAGCATAAGATAGACATTCTCATTCTAAAAGGAAGAGGTGATGGGTGCCAAGAAAGTCCAAATCCTAGAAAGGCAAATTCCATTAGATCTTAAGTCTCGAGAATAATCTTCAGTTCAATTCTCTGCGCTCCAGGCTCACAGCAGTGGGAGAGTCATCCCCATGGCTCTGTGGGTGGCTCTGCCCCTTCAGCTCTTGCAAGGGTAGTCTCACAGCTGAGACACTGGGCAGGATCATCCTGGCTTCCTGATACCACAGAGGCAGCCCCACCCTCTGAAACCAG
Organism: Equus quagga; assembly: GCF_021613505.1. Classification (NCBI taxonomy): domain Eukaryota; kingdom Metazoa; phylum Chordata; class Mammalia; order Perissodactyla; family Equidae; genus Equus; species Equus quagga. Next base: position 100,094,788 of record NC_060275.1, read on the forward strand.
GGAGGAAACAACTTTGCTCTCTAGGCCAATGGTGGGAGAGGCAGTCCTGATGATGTCGGAATCATCTTCTAGGTCATTTTCCCCTTTCCTTGAAGACTAGCACATTTTTGTAGCAAAATAACTAAGTTATATGGTCTAGTCCTGCAGCATTCCAACAGCCTTCTTTTAGTCCATCCTGCTTTCTCTATCCCTTTTAGCTCAAACTGGCAGTGTCTTTGCTGGTATAATCTCATCTTTATTCCTGGCATCTGCTGAGATGGCTGACTAAATTCATGAGCCACACCCATGATCACTTTATCAAATGGTTGTTCAGCCACACATTTAGTATTCTTTTCAAAACAAGCTTTCTCATTCTTTTTCAATATGGACAGGCTGAAAATTTTCCAAAACTTCAAGCTCTCGTTACTTTTTAAATTACTTATTAAACTCAACTCTTTCCTTTTGCATTTTACTATAAGAAGTCAGGAAGAACCAAGCCACTCTGGCAAAATTTTGCTTAAAAATCTCCTCAGCTAAATATTAAATTTCATCACTCACAAGTTCTCCCTTCCAAAAAACACTAGAACACAGTTTGGCTAAGCTCTTCACCACTTAATAACAAGCATTGATTTTCCTCCAATTTCCAATAAAATTTTCCTCATTTCTGTCTGAGACCTCACCAGAATTGCCTTTAATGTCCATATCTCTAACATGCACCTCAAAATTCTTCTAGCCTCTACCTGTTCCCCAGTTCCAGGCATCTAAGTGTAAATTTCTTATACTTGTTTGTCTGAAATTCATTGTGATTCTGGAATTGGAAGATGCCTGACTTAAATGTTTTTGGAATATTATCAGAGATTAGCAGACATTTGATCTTGTCCAAAACATCCATAAGTATATTTTGTCCGTGCCAAATGAGTTTGGACAGGACCAAATATAAAGGACCTCTTGGCGTGGACCCAACATCTCCATGGATGCTTTGGATAGGATCAAATGTGGCCAGATATCAAGAACCTTTTGGTATGGACCAAATGGTCCTACAGATATCAAGGGCCTTTTGGCATGGATTCAATCTCTCCATAGATGTTTGGACAGGACCAAATATAAAGGATATAAAGGACCAGATATAAAGGATCTTTTGGTGTGGACCAAACGTCTTCTGAATGTTTAAGACAAGACCAAATGTCCTGAAAGTTTATCAGATAACATTGCTTGGAATGCTACCACACCATATTGTCTCTATTCCTTTTGTCTGCAACTCAGATTAGATGTATTTTAACTTTAGTCTTCATAGCTGTTAACTTTTTAAACAATTTTTCATATTTTCACTCCAAGCTTAATCTTATGTAATTCCTCTGGATATGCATTTCAGCTAGGTAATCTCATCTTCATCTGTGTTTAAATTACAGATTGACTCAATTAGGATTTTACTTTCCATATATTGTTTTTAAGAAATACTATTTGCTTTTACACAAATCTATCTTGCATTTACTATTATCTTGTCTTTTATTCATTTTTAAATTTTTTTAAAGAAACAAAACACACTAATTGTATACTATTTAATTGATAATTCTATTAACCAAAGTGCTGAGTTTTATTTTGCTCTTGTTCAAACTTGCTCTCAGATATATAGATTTATGAATTGTATGTGCTATGTTGTGTTCTGTGTGCACGCTTATTATTATTATATGTATATCTATGTGTGTTTGCTTTCATATGAAGCAATCACTTAGAGCAAGTTTAAGGCTTTAAGCTATTAAAGATAATCTATATCTGTTTTTGCCATATTCCTTGAAATTCTTTACTAACACTCAGACTCTATTATTATTAGAGGGCACCCCCAAGCAGTGAGTAGGAATTCAAATACCAATCCTGTGTCTTTTTTTTTCTCTTTTGTATTTTTTATTGAAGTAACATTAGTTTACAACATTTTGTAAATTTTAAGTGTACATCATTATATTTTGATTTCAGTGTAGACTACATCCTGTTCACCACCCAAAGTCTGAATGCCATCTTTGAATTACCATGCACACGTTTGCTTTTACCCCTTTTGTACCTCTCTCTTCCCCTCTGGTAACCACCAATCTATTTTCTCTGTGTCTATGTGTTTGTTATGTTGTTGTTGATCTTCCACATGTGAGTGAAATCATATGGTATTTGCCTTTCACGGTCTGACATTTTGCTTAGTGTAATACCCTCAAGGTCCATTCATGTTGTCACATATGGCACGATTTCATCTTTTTCATGGCTGAGCAGTGCTGCTCCTGTGTCTTGGCAAGGTTGATATCCCAAGTTCTCAAGGAAAGCTTATGATTTGTTTTATCTTTTGTATGTTTCCTTTTTTTTGTTTTATTTTAGATTCTATTCCACAAGCAGCTCAGAACAAGCTAACATGGTACATTATATTGACTTCAACTAATTAAATAGCACAGGCTTAGAGCTTTTGAGTGTTTGATACAATTCCCTGTGAAGCCAGCTAGACCAATTGCATTTTTGTGACCTGGTTCATTAAAAATTTTGTGTATTCCTCCCTTGGAAATTCATCTGTTTAAAAATTTTATCTTAAGGGACGTTTTGAGAAATTACCTTTTTTAAGAAAAATATACATTTAAAACAATTTGAAAATATTTGCATAGTGTTTTAGAAATAAATATTTCATAATCATTCTAAATTATTCTCATTATAATAATTATTTCTCCATTGTAATTTCTTGTTTGTAATTCTTATTTTTCCCTCATTAAGTTGGCAAATGGTTTGTCAATTTTGCATATATTTTTTGACATATTTAGCATTTTCATTCATTTAACAGCTCCATTTTATGGGTGTTTTATGTCATCAATGTTTGACTTTTTGTATTATCCCTATTTCTGCTTCCTTTTGGTTTACTTCAATGAAGTTTCAGATATTTTTGAAGTTGTTACTTAATTAATTTATTTTTCATCCTTCCATTTCATTTATATGAATATTTAACATTACTCTCTACCTTCATTGTCTCTCATGATTTCTGGCTTATTTTATAAGCATTAACTTTTTTAAAAAACTTATTTTCCATCTATTTTTATGTTATTACTCACCTAATATGTTGAATTGAGTGGGGAATTTATTATTCTTTCTCATTTATGTCTCCTTTTTTTGTATTTTGGTCATACACTGAGTCTTATTAGATTTACTTTACGGTCTATTGTGACTTTTCAACAAATTACTTAGTATAGGTTAATACAGTTTTTGTAAATGCTCATGTTTCCTAAAAAACAAGTTGTGTTTTTTAGCATAGGAATACAAATGCACATTAATATAAACATAAAAAGAAATGCATACGCATATGTGAAATATCTTGTTGACTACGTTAAACTTACTTCATACTAAATCATTTTTTTGTGAATATGAAGAATTGATTCTAGTATTCATATAGGAAAATAAGTAAGAATATATAGCAAGAATAACCCTAAAAATGATGTGTTATAGTGAGGAGTTAAGAGAAATTCTACTAGATAATAAAATATACACATATGATAAAGACCTCATGTTATGGATTGAATGTTTGTGTTCCCACAAAATTCACATGTTGAAGTTCTAACTCCCAGTGTGATTGTATTTGGAGATAGAGACTTTACGGAAGTTTAAATGAGACCATGAGGAAAAGGCCTTTATCAGATAGGACTGGTATCCTTATAAGAAGAGACAGCAGAGAGCCCTCTCTCTCTCATGTGTGCACTCACAGAGGAAGAGCTTTATGGGAACATAGAGAGAAGGTGCCCATCTACAAGCCACAAAGTGAGGTCTCAGTAGGAACTGAACCAGCCAGCACCTTGATCTTGGACTTCTCAGCCTCCAAAACTTGAGAAATTAATTTACCTTATTTAAGTCATACATTTTTGTGTATTTTGTTCGAGCAACCGGAGTAGACTAATATATCTCATAATAAAACATGCTTTGGCATTGGTGCATGATGAATATTGAAACCAATGAAATAGAAGAGAAATCCAGAAATAGAACCAACCTATTATGGAGACTTATTATATATTGAAGAGAGTATCTAAAATCATTATAGTTAAGACAACTTCATAAAAGATGTTAGGGAAGTAGAGAGTCCTTTGGAAAAAGATGAAATTGGATCTGTACCACTAACATACACCAGAATAAACTCAAGTGGAACCAAATGTAAAAAAAAAAAAAAAAAGAATTGAAATTATGTAAAGGTTTAAGGGGTTAAGTAGAAAATGAAGATATATAAGCTTTAATAAAAAAAACTGGGTGAATATTTTCATAAAAATAATTTTATATGAAGGATTTGTTAAATTTTACCTATATTTGGACATTTTATCTTGTATGTGGAACACATATTTTTGGATTTAGGACTCAGATCAAGCTCATTTTCCATCTATTTTCTGACAAGTTTCTAAAACTTCTAGATTTTAGAGTTATAAAATAGCCTAAACCCATTCTGGGCTGTAGAGAAAGGAGTTAAGCAACTGGCTTAGAATCCGTGTCTCTCCAAATTACCAGGGAAAGTTGTTGGAGAAAGTTGTCCTGGGGAAAGAAGGTTGGTGTTTCGGTCTTATTTTCTTGTAAATATACTTATATCTTGATCTTCTGGTAAATAAACTTCTGATATTTGCTTGGAGGAGAGTACGATCTGTGAGTTAGTTTTAGCAGGATGACCATGCTGTAGGATTACTTACAGTAAACAAACCTAGAATCTGTGGATTTATGAGTCATGAAACCCTGGAAAATAGCACAAAAGCTCTGCAATCATCTGGGTATAAAACAAAGAGGCTTCATAAGCTAAACTCTCCATCTTGGGTGAGGTGACCCACAAATTATGCTTAGTGACCTCACCTATCGCGCTGGGCCAGAGGGAATGTGTCCACTGTGAGACTAGAGTAACATGGAGCTATGCAGAATGTGCAGATCTCTTCCACCTTTGCCTTTGCTTCTTATGTGATTGTATCTTTCAGATTGTTAGTAGACTTTAATGCTGGGTAATGGCTCTGATGTGTGTGAGTCAGATCTGTCAACTCAATTTTTGTGTTAGCTTTCATCAGCATTGTGAACAAGATTGCTTTACAGACTCATAAATCATAATGGCTAGGTCATAATGGCTTGGGCACTTTTTTGAAGAAAAGGGTGGGGATGGAAAGATGTGATGAGGCTCTGATAACAGAACTACTACCTCCTCATCCTTTGTGTGAAGGAAATGATGGGGTAAACTCATGTGGAAAATCTTCATCCGCAAACTTTGGAGAAAAGAGGTGCAGTGGAACTGGCTAAATCGATTGTTAGGCAATATAAGACTGAAGGGAAGGCAGCAAGATTTTGATTCCTTGGCTGTTACTAACAGCGCTGGGCCAGTCTAAAAATCTAAAAGAAGAGTGGTTGAAAGTTGGCGAAAAATCTGTATGTTAGACTAATTTGTCCTGTCAATGAACAGCTTTCTTCAGCCTTTGGCTTAAGCAGCCTTATGGCTATGGGGAGATGTGATATTCACTTACAAAGTAACTCAGTTAAGGTCATCTATTATCTGTAAGAATATGCAGATACCTGGAAGCCAAGGAATGTATTCTTTTAAATAACTTGCTTGTTTTATAAAACAATAGCAAGGGAAACCTGGTGAATTATGCAAGTATATATTCTTAGAATTAGTGTTCAGAAGGCACTTCACTAATTTTTGATTCTACAGAATGGAATGGATTATTCGAGTTGATAGATCCTCAACAGATTGCAAACTTTTACAGGTAGGAGCTTCCAGGCATGTGCCAGCTACTCTGCAGCAGTGGATAAATGCAACTATTGCTCACATCTGCCCAGAGGGGGGTAAATGCCCTGTCCTTCCTCACACACAAATGGAATGCTTCCTAAGTGGTTGAAATGTTAGCAATGTAAGTGACTTTATCCTGTTTTTATGATGATCATAGAGACAAACTTAATTTAATGCCATTAGCAGATATGTTGATCAGTGTAGTGATAGGATGGGCTTCTTGGTCTTGGTGGCTTGTATAAACTTGCTCTTGGAAAGCCAGAGGAATATTCAGCAGGCAGAGTCTTTACTGACTCAGTACTATACCGATGGACTGCATAGGAGGAAAAAAACACACCTTACAAAAGAAAGAGAGCATGAGGAGGAGATGAAAAGGCAGGTGAGGAAATGATAGCCAGATCAGCTGAGTGGACTTTTTTATTTAGCATTTAAAAATGGAGTGGAAAAAGTAAATATATGTAGTCTTTCAATTAAGGGTTTGACAGCTTATTATCAAAGTTTGGTTGGTGAAGGGAGCAGCTCCAGTCCCACTCTCCATTCCTTAAAAACCTTGGCCAATTCATTCTCTATATCCTAGTTTGAAAGAATTCAAATCCAATTATGAAGATCATGATTTATAACAGATAATTCTCAAATAAGGGGCTAAATTTATCACTTCAATTAATGCCAGGGAATCTGAAAAAAAAAAAAAATGACTGGATGAAAGGCCAAGATCTTGCCCTACCGCTGAGAGTGAGTGCAGGTGGAATATTCAGCTGTATTCAATAATTTGGGGGAAATGGTCTTTGGGTAATAAACAAGAGAGGGAGCAACATAGCAAAGCTCACTCATAAAGTGGTTTATATTAAAGAATACGCTAAAGGGAGCAGAATTCAAGGGGAGTTTACCACCTTCAGAAGTAGGTTGATTAACTGCCCAAATTGTCAAGGATAGAAGCTTCCGAGGACGCTTTGCTCTCATCACTCTTTGATCCCAGCCCTATGATTCTGTCCCAGTCAAGACAAAGCTGGACACCTGATTCACTGTTGAGAATTTCTGGATTGAGAAATACTTTACTGTTTAGAAATCAGCAGCAGTATACCTTAGAGATAGTATAATCTTGGTGAACAGGGCAAGGCCACGTTTTTACCATGTTCAGAGTTAAGAAATATTTTTTAAGCAGTGGAAGAAGCACCAAGCTTCCAATCTCAGTGCATCGTTTGAATATTCACAGAATCTTAGGATAAAGACAATAGCGTTTATGTATAATTATGCTAATTGGACCAGAATGAATGGAAATCTTTGTTGGAATTTGAAAAAGTAAAGTGGATAATGTAGATGACCACCAAAAAAACATAGCTGCAGACTCAGAAGGAATTGTGAGGCTAAATCAGATGCTTTGGTCATATCCCGGAAAGTGGCTGCCTGGTTCTAGGTGGGTGAGTAACTAGACTCTGCATTTGACGGACTATGAGATGACACAAACCCATGGACCAAATCACCAAACTATGAGGTTATTGTGCCAAGGATCTGTGCCCCATACCAATAAGAAAGACATCACTTGAAAACAGCCGTAAGTAAAACTCTCCCAAAACAAAGTTCAGGGCATTACAGTGAACTCTCCTCTAGCCTTAAATAGGTGTTAACCTGAATGATACCTTTTCTCTACCAGCCTTCATTCATCCTGTAATAGAACCAGCCTTGAAGAATGCAATTTAAGGTGTTTAATAGCAAATTCTATCAATTTGGCCTACCTGGATGAATTTCTTTCTGATTAACATACATCAAAGTAGGTAATTCACAGCTACCAATTTACATAAATGCACAAGAAAACATGGCATTATATGGATATACCATAGGCCTTACCACCCCCAGAGCAGTGACCTCATTGAAAATGGAATGGGCAATTGAAATACTAGTTACTTAAAACAGGTTGTAAAAAGTTTGGTTAAATTAATGTGCCTTGAAGTTGAATATGAAAGGGACTAAGATTTCTAAAATCTGGGTGGAAAAGGATGCCACTGCACAACTATGTAACTTTACCTCCTCAAGGCAATTTTTTCTTTTGTTTCCCTGATCTAGTGGTCCCAGGCCTGCCTGAGATTAAATAAACATTCCTGGGGAAGTTGGTGCTCCAAATATTATATCAATAACATTGTTTTTGATAGTGTGTATTACAGAGATACTCTAGGTTGGGTCATAAATTTACTTCATCTAGCCTCATTAGGCTAATTGTGAATCCCTCTGTTACCAAGTGGCGGAGGCAGTTCTTTGATTATTTGTCAAAACCCATGCTATGTGCCTGGGAGTGGGGCCAAGGGCAACTTCCGATGAAAGTACTGTTACTGTTTATTAGCGTTGTGGAGTCAATTTCAATCCCTAGTTGATTTTGACTCCTAGTGACCCTGTACAGAGCAGAACAGAACCCTGTCCTGTCTTTTTGCACCATCCTCTCACCTTCTGGCTCTATATCAGACAGTGTTCTACTGCTATTCGTAAGGTTTTCATAGCAAACTTTTTGGGAAGTAGGTGGTCAGTCCTTCTTTCTTTGTCTTAGTCTGGAAGTTTCACTGCAAGCTGTCCACTGTGGGTGAGTCTGCTGGTATTTGAAATCCTGGTGGCATAGCTTTCAGCATCACAGCAACAAGAGGCTGCCACAGCATGACATCTGACAGACTGTGGTGTTGGTTGGTTTCCTGGCCAGGAAATGAACCCAGGCCTTGAAAATAAGAATGCTGAATTTTAACCACTGGACCACCAGGGCTGGCTACTGTGATTAATAGCTTTGTAGTAAATTGTACATCTGCTGAGCTGGAAAGTCTGACTTAGGGAGAAGGTAGAAGGCATGTCGTCAAAATTACCCTTATTATAGGGGGAATATTTCCAATTGATAACTTCAAATCCTGGTTGTTAATTGGCTTATCATTTTTTAAAGGGTTTTGGAGAAAATTTTGTAAGACAAATAACAACAACAACAAAAAATCATGAAAAATATAGGGCAAGGGATATTGGACTGAAAGGGGTACGCTTGGAAGAAAAGAGCTAAAGCAGCTGGCCTGCGATTCATCTCTCTCCTGAATACTGGAGGGATGTTCTGGGGTAAGAGGCAGGTGAGCTGGTTTAATCTCCTTGTAAATGTGTTAACTGAAATTCTTCCTAAATAGACTACTAATATTGTCTAGAAGGAAGGAGAGTCTTTATCTATGGAGACTCTTAGCCGAATATCCTTAGCTTAAGACTCCTTGTGGTAAACAAAGCTAAATCTGGATCTGGATCTGAGGCCACACCTGAGCCTCTTTATTTGCCTGCTTCTTTCATATTATCAGTAAAGCTTGACCCTGGGTAAGAACACTGATTTGTCTGAATCTGATTTGACAACTGATTCTCTGTGTTCGCTCACATATCTGTTTCTTCCATTTTCTGAATCGTTTCTTCTTCTGTATGCAAATGGAGTTTTTCTTGGCCTTTGCAATTTAGATATTGCAATCAGATTTTCAAAATTTTGGAGTCACATTTAATGCAGAGTGCTTTCCTTTTTTTTTTTTTATGTTTTTTTATGAGGAAGATTAACCCTGCTAACTTCTGCAGCCAATCCTCCTCTTTTTGCTGAGGAAGCCTGGCCCTGAACTAACATCTGTGGCTATCTTCCTCTACCTTATATGTGGGACGCCTGCCACAGCATGGCTTGACAAGTGGTGCCATGTTTGCGCCCAGGATCTGAACCGGCGAACCCAAGGCCCCTGAAGCAGAACATTCGAACTTAATCACTGTGCCACCAGGCCTGCCCCCATAGTGACTTACTTTTTGTGAGGCTTCTTGATTTGGAAATCTAAGTTTAGTGTCCTTTTTTATTTGCTTCCACATCATAAATGCTCTTTCTAAAAAGTTGTTTTGATTCTTGTAATCTATTTCCTTCTAAATTCCTATTATACAAATTTAGGTTTGCTGTATCTTTATTCTTCCTGACTTTTCTTATTTCACCTCATTTTAAAATACCTCCTTTACAAAAAAAATCTTGACAATAGTTGCAACTTCACTACTTTGATTTGTTGCATCATTAAATCGATCACTCACCATCTCCAATACGTGTTTAACTCACTGGTCGTATTTTCTGACTTGTGATATTTTCTGATTTAAAAACTTTCTCTTTTTATGAGTAGTTCTCTTAAATTTTTGATAGTAAAAATTGTAAAACTATCCTAACCATCCTAAATTTTGCATTAAACTCAGCTATTGATCTCTTTCCCCCACAGATATTTTTTTAAATAATATTTTTATGTGTCTCATTCTTTTGTGTATTTATTCATCTTTTCAGAGGAAATCCTCTCTTTGATTAGTAATTAAAATTGAGAGGAATTTTGTTAGCAATTTGATCGCTGTACAGATGGATCCGGGCTAGGTAACATAAAGAAAACAGTGAAATACGGAATAGTGTAATTTTGCCAATTCAGCGAACCAGCTAACAGGAGTATGTAGATAACACTTTGCAGGGACATTTGCTGCAGAACCATCGCTTATATGAAAAATGATTTAAAGTTCCGTGTAGCTGTTGATCAATGGGTCCTATTGTCTTTTATTTACCCTCTCTGTGTGGTAAACATGAGATGCAGTAGGCTTGCTGGGTATGGCATCCGATATCAGTGCAGTGCCCACATCCCACATGTACTCCCAAATGAATAGTGCCCAGTGGCCTCCCCCACTCACTCACTTTAGAAAAGGTTTAGTGTAGAGTCTCTAGTCTCTTCTATGTACTTCTCAGAAGTCTTTGGGGAATAATTGCAGAATAATTTGGCTCTTCTTTCAGATAATCTTTTTTGGCAGGTAGTTTTCTGAATCGTTGGGTGGGTGCACTAACTTCTTCCAATATGTGCTTCCAGCACAGAAAATCACTGTTTTCAATTGTAAATTAGGAAGGGGCTCAGAATTAAATACCAATATTCAAGTACCAAGTGTCATAGAAGTAGATTTAGTTGCTTCAATGCATTTCTATATTGGAAATTCACATCCTGAGAACATTGCATCATCGTTACTGAAAACACGCTTGCTTAATAGGGACCATATATTGTGCAAATGACTCTACATGCAATATCTCATTTAATTTTCACAACAACTATATGAAATAATATAGTTGATAATCGATCATTGCCCCCTTAGCAACAATGAACCTCTTTGTCTTTTTGGTGAACTCAGTTTAGAAACTAAACATCTTCTTTCAGGAAAGCTACTCTACTTCTGGTCCAAGGTGTGAAGTCTTTAGCTAAGTTAAGCTAATCAGAATTGCCCATTTATTTAACTGACAACATTGCGTTATTCTGGGGTAAATATTTGACCTTACCTAGTCCAATCATAGTAAATATAGATCATTTTCTGGGAAGATAGAAATTGTCCTAGGGACATAATATGGTGTTTTAAGGTGTAAAATTCACACAACCTTTTTTTTCTTTTAAGTGAGGAAGATTCACCCTGTGCTAACATCCATTGCCAATCTTCCTCTTTTTTCAGGGGTGGGGGGAGATTAGCCCTGAGCTAACATCTGCCTCCCAATCCTCCTCTTTTTGCTGAGGAAGATTGTCCTTGAGCTAACATTTGTGCCCATATTCCTCTACTTTATATATGAGATGCCTGCCATAGCATAACTTGATAAGCAGTGGGTAGGTTCGCACCCGGGTTCCAAACTGGTGAACCCTTGGCCACCGAAGTGGAGCACCAAAATTAACTACTATGCCAGGGGCCCAGCCCCACACCTCCTCTTTTTTTGCTTGAGGAAGATTAGCCCTGAGCTAACATCTGTGCCAATCTTCCTCTATATCGTGTGTGGGACATTGCTACAGTATGGCTGATGAACAAAATATATTCATGCCCGGTATCCAAACCCTCAAAGTGGAGCATGTGGAATTTTAATCACTCAGCCACAGGGCCGGCCCCACATATTCATTTTTGCTATTATAAAGAGTACCAGTCTCAGAGTGAAGTCAAAACTCAAAGGAACATGGAAGTGAGAAGGAGGCAGAACTCTGATTGCATTGTAAAACTTTGTATCAAAATTTGCCTTATTTAGCTCTACCTCTGGATTTTTGAATTTACGTTATCAATTTTCTCTTTGGAAAAATATTTGAGCTGTATTTTGTTTGTGATGGACATAAATAAACTAAGTGTTAGAGAAAATGAATAACTCACTCAAGTGTGCACACAACAGTTTGCAAAGTTGAATGTTGAATTCAGGTTGATTCCTCCATCCGTTTGTTTCAATATTTTCAAATACTATGTTTAGGTAGAACATAAAGTTCTTGGAAATGATGCAAAATAAATAAAAAATAAATAAAAATAAATAAAATAAATAGAATAGATGTATTTATTTATATCTTATTTAATTTATATTTTTATGGGCTCATATTGTACAAGGTAGTACCCATTTCACTGATGAAGCCTTAATCAATTACTTTTGGAGTTCCAAGGGTTTCCTCGCACATGGGGAAAAAAAATCTACTCAACAACGTAGTTTTCTGACTTGGTTTCTTTCCTCTCATGCTTTTTAAGAAACTCTACCTGTCTTCTGCCATTGTATGCCAATAAATTTGGTGATTATTGATGTGGATTAAGGCTGCCCCAGCTAAAGAAGCCCAAGGTGACCTGGCCTACATGCCAAACTATACGACCCAGTGGACTTTTTTTTATGGTATGAATTAGGACTGCCCCAGGGAGAGAAGCCTGGGGCATCCTCACCTGCATGCCGATCTATATGGCCAGATTCGTATCTAAAGTTATATGACCGCACAATAACCAGACCCCATCTGCACTGAAATCATTTAATGACTTTTTACATCATCTTTTCTTTTTTCCAGTAAAAATAAGTCACGTACCCATGCCTTATAAAATTAGCCCTATCCCTCAACTCAGGGCAGCAGCAGGAGCTCTGACTGCCCGTGGGTCTTGTCCCCACACACCAACTCTGCCTGCCCATGGGTCCTGTCCCCATGCCAGCGGGGACAGCAGAAGCGGCGGCAGCAGAAGCTCTGACTGCCCATGGGTCCTGTCCCCATGCTATTCCACACTATTCTCTAAATAAAAGAGCACTACTGCCAGATCTTGAGAGTCTAAGAAATCTTTCTTTTGACTCCTCAGCTCACCGACCCCGCATCAATTATTATCATATTTCCTGAATGTCTTTGGTGATTTTCCTTGTTTTCTGCCAGCCCATTTGGTACTTTATATCGTAAGAGTGGAAATGTCCTTTTTATCCCTAAAAGAATGCTGCTTGGGATCGTGTGCCTTATAAATTTTCTCAGATAAATGCAATACCCCTTAAAATTATAAAAGATCAACTCAGTTTCATTCAGATATACCATCTATGACAGATGACATGTTTCCTGCTCAATCTCATTTTAACCTAATGCACCAGAAATTTCTCTTATTCTCCTACAACAAATTCTCACATAGACAGACTCCTTAAGTACTCATCAAAAGACTTGTCAGATGTGACCAGAAGAGTGATTCACTTTGGGACCCTTGCTTCATTGGTATAAAAAAGAACAAAATATTCTTGTGATATGTAGTCAAGAAAATTGAAACCTCAAGTTGACTTGAGAAAAAGAATCTTCTAAAATGGGTATTGCGCAAAACACTCAAAGAATCAGTAAATGTGGGCAGCTTTTGTTGCAAATATATGCTTTTGAAATGCCTCAGCAAAATTAAAATCCACTACATTTCATATTTAAATAAAGAAAGCTATAAATAAGCAAAAGGATGCTTCAAAATTAAGTAAATAAAATATATTTTAGAGAAAATTTTGACCTTAGCAATACCCTAGGATTTTATGAATTTGTTGAACAGGAGTAATCCTGATATGCACTAACATGATATGGACCAACAGTAAGACCACAGAGTCTTTCAAAAATTACAATTTATAGTTTAAGGGGGAGTGGACAGTGAGAGTGTCCTGAATAGACACATGTTTTGTTTTGTTTTGTTTTTTTGAGGAAGATTAGCCATGAGCTAACATCCGTGCCTATCTTCCTTTACTTTATATGTGGGATGCCTGCCACAGCACGGCTTGATAAGCAGTGCACAGGTCCACACCCAGGATCTGAGCAGGCGAAACCTGGGTGGAGGGTGCGAACTTAACCATTATGCCACTGGCCAGCGCCAGCCACGGTCTTTAAAGGCAGTGGACTATAAAGTGAATGCTGCAAAAAATAAAGGAGGCAAATGGAAGGAGAGCAGCCTCCCTATTCACCTGTAAATGAAGATTATGCTGGCTAAATACATACTGTCAGCAGTGCGCATAAAGATGCAATAGGAATATTGAACAGCTTTACAGTTTTATGCAACATAAACTGTTTTTCATCGTTAACCATTTATATATCTCAATAGTTATAAGTATTTTCTAGCACTGGGCAGTAATATGAACTAGTCTAGCACTGATGGGCGAATCAAGATCGCTGTTCTAATTGGTGCATTAAAGATACCGATAGGGCTTACGTAATTAGTCATTGTGAGCCTCAGTCTCCTCCACTATTGATTTTTCTTTAAATGGTTTTATAATTCCTACACTGCCCGCTTCATGTCTAATTTTGAAAAATAAAATACAATAATTCATGTGAAAAGGCTTTTTAAAACACAGATTGTTACTTTGGTAGATACTTTTTGTTTCAAGATACTAAAATAACGCCATAATGCTGATTCGAGGCCTCTTGGCCAGACGACATTTTGAAAAATTTTAGATGTGTTGCTGGAGAATTATTATTAATGCTAGCTTCATATTTGCACAAAATTGAAATCGATTCCACGTTGTGATGGGAACAGGATTTGAATGACGCTAGAGACCAAGGATATGGAGAGTTCTCCAGAAATACTTTTATAGTAATGGGTTAAGCCAACACCTCGACCCAATAGTAACATAAGAAATACTAAGAAATAATGGATTTGTCAAAACATATTCAATTATAATTAAATGTACTTTTACACAACTATTTTGTCATGTTAATTATTATATTTATATGTTCATTAAAATGTGTTGTCTAGCATTCATTAATTCATTTATTCAATAACATTAATAACAGCACACAACAGCCAGTATACAGACTGAAACCAGCAATGCATAGGCAAAATGCTCTGTCCTTGGACTCAGTGCGGTGGGGTAGCTATAAATCTTCTCTTCTCATACGATTTACATTTTCCCTCCAATGAAAGACATTTCCATGATTTCCCAGTGAAATATTATTTTTAGGGATACCTAGACCCCATCACCAACACGAATATTGCTTTTAGGGGTAGGAGATTAGCTATCCTAAGTAATGAATCAGTTCATCTCTCAGAGACGCACAGGCTCAAAAACCAATCCTAAAATGGCTTTCCAAGTTTCAAGGTTGCACAATGGGAATTTTGTCAAATTTAGCCTTCAGCTAATTTTATTAAAAGTAAATCTTGGCAGCAGCAATATTCAGATTTCTAAAATTCTTCCTGGCTATTCCTACTGGTTGCATCAGTTTTCTTTTTTTTTTTTTTAAAGATTTTATTTTTTTCTTTTTTCTCCCCAAAGCCCCTCTGGTACATAGTTGTATATTCTATATTCAACTTTCTCTCCAAAGCCCCTCTGGTACATAGTTGTATATTCTACGTTGTGGGTCCTTCTGGTTGTGGCATGAGGGACGCTGCCTCAGCGTGGTTTGATGAGCAGTGCCATGTCCACAGCCAGAATTCGAACCAATGAAACACTGGACCGCCTGCAGCAGAGCGCAGGAACTTAACCACTCAGCCACGGGGCCAGCCCCTGCATGAGTTTTCTGCTTGAATAAAGTCGAAGATATTCTAAGCTTCTTCGGAACCTAGGGAAAATCTATTGAATGATTTCCTTTTTAATATTTATCAGCCCTGTTTGAAAATGTTTGAATTCACCATAGTATTTGCTAAGCATTGTGTATTTCCCAAAGATTGGCAGTTTAAATAGGTTTGTAAGAGCCAAGTTCCTTCTCAAATAGGACAAACTTCTTTTGTTTTCTCCTGAATCTTTATACGTTTTCAAAATAATATAATGTTTTCAAGAAAGTCAGTAAAACAGTGGTTTTCCCATACTCCGTGAGTGAGAATGGTGGCATGGGAAAGGAGAGTACTTTAGGCATAGAGTCTTCTTCTAGTTCAGTGGTAGCTTTTGAGAGTCCCTGGAACTGTGGAGATCTGTACTTTACATAACGGAACTTCATTCCCTCAGACTTTGAACCCAATCAGCCTTTTATGTGCCATCTCTTAGGACAGGAGGTATTAGTAAATAGAGTCCCTTTGGAATCCTGGATTCTGACTAAAACCTGTTCCTTGAATCCAGCAGGCCTCAGTATTAAGGATGAAAACAAAATTGATCAGGGATCTGTAGTTAAATGACTTACAAGAAGCTGTCGAGTTAGTCAAAACCACCAGCCTAGCAGATATGCCTGGATTAATGCCTAGCAGATAAACGAAGTAGTCTACCATAAGACAAGGAAGCAGAAAATATGGTATATGAAGCATTTAACTTGGGTTAATAATCAATTATACTTAAAGGTGACTTTAGAAAATTCTACAGCACTATATGGTCCTAAAGATTTAAAGACTGCAATTATAAATCTGATGATTTTTCATTTTACTATCACATTATGTGGGATTATGTGGGCTTTTCATGAATTTTGACAACTAGGGACACACAACATGATTCCTTTTTGCAGAATTACTGCCCCTTGTGTGTATTATTCTGCTTTCACTCTGCAGCTCAGATCTGGGCTGTGCAGCCTGACCAGGTGCAGAGTGATGAGCTCTTCAAGTGGCTCTCCACACATCCCAGGACTGGTTGAGAACCATTGGATGGATATAGCCCTACCTTGCCAAGAGGAAAATCTCCCCAAACAGGAACAGATGTTAATGTGGGCAAAATGTTCTGTAACAATAAAATTTTTATTTAAACATTTATAGGAAATCTTTTATTCCCCAAAATGTTTCAGCTTTCCACTTTAGGCAAAAATGATTTTGCTGCAGAATTTCTCTCATTTCAAGGGAACTGACAAACTGCTACATAATAGAGACTGATAATAACTTAGAAAATAAATAATCTCTTTGAATTATTGAATGCGGATCTCACAGACTCATGCATGTTGATTTGAAAGGTTTGATTTAAAGTAATCTTATAATAAGAATTTATGCAAAATTAAGTTGAATAGATGGATAGATTTGATGAATCTCTGAAATAGCCTTTATAGATAAATTGATCTTCAAGGCGGTTCAAACTGTCAGGTGAACTCCTAATGTTTTTTCGACTCTTTAAGAATTTCGACTGCTACAACATTTTGGATTCATTTAAGTGCACTCTTGAAAGTGAAAATCACATTTTAAAGCTGTTTTTCTAATCAAACATAAGTTGATTGAATAATTTTCGGGGCACGATGTTAATATTTAATTGTCACTAGTTCTCATTAGCTTTGTAATACTTCTTGTTTTATATGATCCTTTTCCTTTAATAAATAAAGGTATCAACGTTAATTAGTGACTAACAAAAATGGTGATTTGGGACTGTTTTTATTTGCAGAACACCAGTTTAGCACAAAATGTTTTGAAGACAGTTGTTAATTTAAATAGGCATTCCAGAAACTGCCATGTATGCAGTTTTAGATGTGACATGATTAAAATTTGATTTTAGAAGTTGATACTTGTGTGCATGTTAGTACATATATAAATATTACAATTACTGCTTTCTTTTACATTCATCATATTTTCTTTCATTTGGAAAACACTTGAATCATTGAAATAAAGAGAAATTTTTAGAATTTCAAAGATGGTTTCCAAATGTAAATTTGTCATTTTTTATGAAAATGGTAACTATACACTGTATTGCTTATGTATTTAAATATAAATTCACAGGAAATACTCGAATTCAATACATTCTGTATGGCATACAAAGAGTTGAATTTCAAGAAAAGCAAATATATAAATTTAAAAGATTTTTTTCATCTAGTATGCATTGTAAATGTGACTAATTGAAAGCTTAATTACTTACTTAGTGTCATTATCATATAAACGCAAATATATTTCTTTAGAGAAGCAATGATAAAAATGACAGTATGTCAAATGTTAGATAGTTGCCAAATTATGGTATGCATTTAATATCAGAATGTGGCAAATAATCTGAACAATCTAACTCTGACCTTCTGGAGCCAGGGGGTGTATTAACTATTACTTGACTGCAAGCATGTTAGGGCCAAAAGATTGTCTGCATTAGGATTCCTTTTAAAGAACAGCCTGTGGACATCTTTGACAAGATCCGCTTATCCACAACATGTTAAGAAAAAGGAAAGCCCTTCTCTCTGAGCATATAATTCAGAGAAACATAAAGAGATGGAGATCCAGGACCCTATAGTTAGTTCCTGTGGGTTTATTTGAAAAATTGTATGCGGACAAGATGGACACATAACTTCTTAGTAACCAGCAGCTGTGGGTAGTAGTCTCAGTTTTCAGATTGGTTGGAAGTAACGAGATCTCCTTTTATTTTGCCTTGAATGCAAGAAATTTCAAATTGAGTAGAATAAAAGAACACTTTTGGCTCTAGAATTTCAGCAATTGAGCATATTGTATTTAGAGTATGGATTCTGACTAAATGAGGACAGATCAATATGCTATATAATTGGTATTTAAGTGTTAATAAAAAGGAAAAACAGATATGAATCAATGCGGGATTTAAACACAAGGGGTTTAAAAGGTCAATAAATGCTGAACCTCAGACAACAAGGGAGGGGGTCTTGACCATGCTAAGTCAGTGTTTTTATCCACCCGCACCAAAGAGTTTCGGCAATTCTTTAGTGTTTAAGGATTACATGTTAGTAGCAGAACCACACACATATAACATTTTAATTTGACATTTATTAATTCAGGTCTTTGTTAGTCACTAGTAAATTGCATATTATTTATTCCCTAATCATAATTGTCATTCTCAATAAATTCTCTATTGCCTTTCTAAGTCCTGAGTTATTGACCTTGCTCAGATATGATCTGATAATTATTTAAACTGGGTTGATTAAGATGAATACCTCAAGAGAAGCAAATTGAATTTAAGAGAAATACATAGCTAATAACTATTACACCCTGAGCACACAATGTATTATAATGACATTAATATTTTCCTTCTATTTTGTCTGTTCTCAGTTCCATTTTGAACCCTATCATTAAATGCAGGAACTAGGCATTGCAACCTACTGCAATAAAGAAAGAAGAATGGATTAGTGGAGCCTAATAATCTTGAGGCGAGGTAACTTCAAGTGAAAATTTGAAGTTTACTTGAGGAATCTTGATGAGAGAGTGAAATTTGATGTGTTAAAAAAATAACGATAATCAGTGGAAAGGTTTTTTTTTGTTTCCCCTTTTCAGTCCTTTCGTCATCATACCAGGTTAGTTGATTTCTGTGTGGCACTAAGAAGACATAGGGTAGAGAAAAGGGAGACTATAATGGAGGGGACATTTCCACTAGGCAAAGCAAAGAGGAAATACTATGGCAAGAGGAAGAGACTTTGGAAGTAGAACAAATAAGATGATTATAGTACTCAAAGACACTCAGGTAGGTGAGGAAATATATAGGACCACATAAGCTGAGACCCCATGTCCCCACCACATCCAGCAGAGTGTTGGAGCAAAAGAAAAACCAAAGTTTAGGATACCAAGTGGTTCCTTATCTCCCATAGCCTCCATCAGCTGTGCAAGAGACCAGTACGGCACACAAAGGACACGTGGGTGCTGAGAGAATTAGTGGCTGCTCAATAACATGAGGTCACCCAAGGAAGCCACAAAATACAGCCACCTCACATTTGAAGGAAAAAGGCAAGCACCTGGACTTGTGTATTGAGCACGAACATGATGTCCAAAAGGAGATGGTAATTATGGCCGCACAATGAGACTCCTCTTTGTGGAATCACAGGGATGCAGTTTGGACCATCCACTGTGGAGCAAATTCCAAAAAAGACATAGAAGAAATCATTTGGACCAAGGGCTTTGTCTTTACCATCAGAGGGTGCTATTCTTGAGAGAGAAGATCAGAAAGATAACACACTCTGATAGGGAGATGGGATATGAATTGACTATTTTACTAGTAGGAACGGAGATAACATGAAAGACAGCTTTGATCTCTTTACAGTAAAAAGTTTCAACTTGTAAGACACTGGCTGATGGATTTGTCAATTCAATGACAAAGATCAACTGGCAATTTGACCAAGTTAACTGATAAAGTCAATCTAAATGTACTATTTCATTGTGTGCATACTCAACTCCAGGTAAAAGAGATATAATAAGTTGAAACTACATTCAAAGTTTTATCACGGGAAATTATATAGGAAGAAGAAAGAGTTAACCTGTTTCTACTGAGAATCTTTGGCACTGATTTTTTTTAACAGGGAAACAAAATTTAACAGTTGTACTCGAGTAATAGCTTAAAAAGCATTCATCTATTTTCTAAAAAGTGACCAATTATAGATAATGAGTGGCTTACTTTTATCTTAATCCTCCAATATTGTAGGTTTTAGAGGGCAACATTTAACTACTATATCCTGCTAAATTTGTTCCAGATCTCAACCCCTTACTATGTAATTACTTTGTTGCCCCTTAGAAAAGCAATTTAATTCAGTCTTCTGTTTCTTCTTTCAACAGGCCAGTAATTTCTTCTTTGCTTTTGGAGTCAGGGAACTTTTCAGATATTTTTAGAAGATACAGAAAGTGTTTCAGAAAGTGTAAACAAGACTGTTAAATTGAAAGAGAAACACATGAGAACTTTTAACATGGTCACAATTTACTATAGAATCTCTCTAAAGAAAAGAATTTTGTGATTACCAGTCACCTAACTTGCAAATTCATTTACTGCTGAGCACCATGGTTGAAAATATCCCCTCTAACAAGGAGCATCTTGAAAGGAAAATTCTTGATGTTTTGAAGGCAGCGTATAGGGAGCAAAAATGAATTCACACTTCGTATTTTTTCTCATCAAATCTTTGTCCATGTAACTCTATCTTTACCGAAAGTATACTTCATTTGAGTTACTCATATTTGAATGAGAATGTTTCTCCACGGCATGGATATTTGTGTAGACACAGCTCCTCTGAACCTAAGAACCCAAGCTGGTACAGAAGGGCTTGTGCAGCTCCCACGCTTTCCTCTTGTCTTCTCGGGCTACTTCAGAGGCCACCATCACCAAGAGACACTGCCCTTGATTTCCAAGGCGATGCACTGAATTTATTTTCATGAATTTTATTTTGCTGGAACTTTCTGAAAATTGAGATTTGGGTCACTCTGGGTAAGCTTCTTGCCTTCTCGATTGACTTTCACTGGCACCTGGGACCTGTGTGATCTCCACCCTGGAGATTAGCAGTTTCCTTTCTGAATGGGGTCCTCTCCCTCCTGGAGTGACTGTTCACTCCACCAAGTCTGGATCCTTCCTCTCTCCCAGTTCTTCCCTACCACAGCCTGAGGGGACTAGACGTGGGGTTCCAATTCCAGTAGAACTTACGTGAAGTATCTCAGGTTGCCTTTGTCTCCTAGTTACTCTGAAAATGGAGACTTTTAGGTTTGTTGCATTCTGGAAAAGTTGCAAAATTCAGAACCAAACTGTCTCATGTTTTACAGATATCAAAAATCTTTATAGGCATGACTTTATATGAAAATCTATGGGGAAAATTGCTTTCCAAAGGATTCGTGAGATATTATAGGGATCTCGAGTTTTAAAGATTGAATTCTCATCTAGAATTTGGAAACATTTTCCTATGGGGCCACATGGGATCTTCATTTAAATCATAGGGTCTCAGAAGGGTAGAAAGGTACTAAGGTATTTAATTAAAATGCCTAGGAAATATTTGAAAGTTGTCAACTAAAATATAGTTTACACACATTCTAGAAATTTTCAGAGTCTACTTCTGGCATTCCTATATGTTTGCTTAATAACCTACACTTTATTTTATGCTGTTTTGCGCCACAAATACTTGTTAAAATATGGTCTGATTACATGTATGTCAACTTCACCAATTAATAAGCTCTTAGAGAGTAAACATCATATCTTCTTTAGCCTTATTGCTCTAGTACATAGGATACTGCCTGGAATAAAGGACATGCACATGAAACTCCTCGACCCCACCACTCGTTTCTAATCTTGCATTTTCTCCATAATTTCTTCACTGTTTTTTTTTCCCTTTTGGTCTTATCAACATTTATATTGCCTGGATGTTAATTATTTTTTCCATATATCCTGCTGCCAGAAATGAACATCATGTGGGTTGGGATATTTTTGTCTTTTTTGCACCTTGTGTCTTAATTGTGTCTGTCCCACAGCAGATGATCAATAAGTATTTCTTTTTATGAATAAATGAATGTAGAGAAAAAAATGAATGAATGCGAAAGAAAGTGGAAGAGTTTACACATGGACAAACATTGGCAAAAATAATGGGCTCCTGCTGACTTCTTTTGTTTGGTCCACACAGATTTTTTTTTTTTGGAAGGGGATAGGGTGTGTTGTTGCCAACTGATTCCATGTTAAACAAGACCAGATTTTTTATTTGTTTTAAAAAGTGTATGATTTGGCCACATTCAACATCATTGCCAATTGCTGGGTTAGAGCTGACCCTTCAATTTGCCACACATCCTACAATTCTTTATGGTCTTCTGTATTCTGTACTCTTTACTCAGTTATGTTACTTTGCTTAGTACAGACATTTAAACTTGTTATCCATACTCTAGAGAGAAATCGACTTGTCACAACTACCAAATTTTTGAGAACACTAGTTATCATTTTGTAAGACACTTTTATTATTTTTCTATTGCTGTGTGATAAGTTGTCACACACTTCACAGCTGAAAAATATCATATCTTTATTATCCCATAATTTTCGTGGATCAGGAGTCCATATATGAATTAGCAGGGTCCTCAGATCAGGTTCTCACCAGGCTAAAATCAAGGCATGAGCTGGGGTCACAGTCTCACCTGTGGCTTGAGTCCTCTTCCAAGCTCTTGCAGGTTTTTCACAGAAGTCATTTCCTTTTGGCTGTAGAACTCAGGCCCCACGTGTGCAATTCTCTGTGTAGTTCATAACATAGCTATTTGTTTTCTTCCTGGAGAATCTCTTGGCATTTCACCATCTTTTAAGATGTCACATGATTAGGTCAGGCTCACATAGAATAACCTCCTATTTGATTAGCAAAAAAACTTAACTCATTAGTAACCTAATTATGAGAGGATTGTATAAAGATGTAGGTCAGGGAATTATTTTGGAAGTTTGCCTACCTCAAATTTTAACTCAAACTAATAAGACTAATCCTGAGACTGGATATTATCACCAAGTTCACAGACCTATAAAAACTATAGAGGCCAGCCTGGTGGCATCAGTTAAATTCACGTGCTCCACTTTGACAGCCTGGATTCACCAGTTTAGATCCTGGGTGCAGACCTACACACCACTCATGAAGCCATGCTGGGGTGGTGTCCCACATAGAAGAACTGGAAGAACTTACAACTAGGATATATGACTATATACTGGGGCTTTGAGGAGAAACACAAAAAGAGGAAGATTGGTAACAGATGTTAGCTCAGGGCCAATCTTCCTTACCAAAAAAAAAAAAAAAATCATGAACAAAAGAAGTATTGCTCTAAGTCTAGTGTTTCTTTGAATAAACTTTTCAAATAAAAATCTTTTCATGTGGTAGTCATTTGAAACTACACTAGGCATTGCCTCTGCTCTGCCCGACCTAAGTAAGATCATGGTTAGCATAGGATGGTTATGCTGAGGGAAGTTTTTTGTGTTACATTTAAAAGTTGTACAATATAATTGCACTAAACTGGTAATTTTGCATTTATCAAATGACCCACCGGAGATAAGTTGGTTATTTGTGATACCACCACATTCTTTAGATTACCCTTGTCATTTTCACTTAGATTTGTCACTACAAAAGTTTATACATACCCTCTGCCACCTTATTTAATTTACAGTGTAAATTTGTTGCTGCTTCTTACCAGGTGCAAAGATAGTTATCATCCTCTTTTCCAGACTACACAAATTTTTCTTTGAGACACTTGAAGAGGGTTTTCTCTGTTTTATTTTCACAGATTCTGTCCCATCTCTTACAAGTCAAACAACCATTCTGCAAGTTCAAAGAATCACTCAAGCGAAGACTCACTTGATTTTATTTTTTTAAAAATATGACTTTATCCTTGAACCACAGAAGAGACCTTATTACTGCTCTCTTCCCATAAATGGTAAAGGATGAAGGACTTTAGTCCTTGTTAACTAGCAACTTTCTAATAACTCAGTGCATTCTCTAGGAAATTTTACTTTGGAATACTTTCTCTTTAGCTTTTTTCGTTATTATTATTAATACATTATTCATAGATATAAGCAAACTGCCTGTTTCAATGAAGGATATGTGATAAGAATAAGATTTTTCAACTGAATCTACAGGCAAAGTACAGGCTTAGGAATTATGGTTCTGGAAACCATGCACTGAATTATGCTATGATGCAAAATTTGGAAAGATCATAACTTAGTTCCTGTTACAGGTGCTAAGAATCTTACAGTGAAGGGAGAAAAATCATTTCAAACAAATACTTCTTACAGATTTGGAACAGACTTTCTTTTTTCTGTACTGAGATCCAAAACATATAACCACTTATATTGACCTCTCTAAACAGGTAACTTGAGAGTTGAATTCCATAAAATTACGGTGCAATTTAATATTAATAAGTAATATTATAATATAATATAATCTGTCTAAAGTTAACTTCTGTATCAGTAACTTAGGATCATTTTGAAAATTTATCATCCAGATTTTACTGGTTGGAAAAGTATTTTTGCACAAACGTTATCTTGTGTATTCTTACTAATTGTTTTTAGATTGGAGTATTCTGGAATGTCTTACTATAAAGATGGTGGAGTTCCATGATACCAGAAGTAAGGAAAAGAAGACATTTAATAGAAATAAGCGTAATTTTATGAAAGGCTTTTCACTGATTTGTGCCATTTAACAACTGCTAGTTTAAGAATATATTAAAGTATTAGAGTTTGTGTCTGCCTCCTTTTTTAAAGTTGTTGTTAAAGGCCTACCTGTGTTTGGACTGTTTTCCATATAATGACTATTGCTTTCCTATGATGTACACCTATGATGCTTTCCTTTGACACTTGGTCTCAAACATTATCAATCAAATATCTCATTCATATATAGAAACCATAATTTAAGGAGTTTGGTGGTGTCATCATCTGGAGCCATCATAGTGGAGTTTTTGGCCAGTAACCCTGAGAGCAATTGGGATGACCTGAAGAAGCTATAGTGTTGATGAGGATGGGCAACAAAATTGGTACTGTTGTTAGTAGTGCCCCGGTGAATTGATCTTGCTGTGTATATTGGTTCTCCAACTTTTCTGGAGACTCTGAAGCTCCCAATATCTTTTAAAATGTTTAAAATATGTCTTTTCTGTTTTATCTAGTCAGAGTGAATTCTGTTGTAGGTAACCGAATCTTAACTACTGGAAGCATTTATTAAACAAAATATGTGTCTACAAATATTTTAAAAATGTAGTGTCCAGCTCTGAACATCATTCTTTCTCTCTCCATTTCACCTCTTCCATTAAAAAAATAGATTTATATTTATATGTATAATTGCCAATTGCTTTGATATCAATTTACCATGAACCAAGTATCTTAAAACTACGTAAATTTATTATTTCACAGCATGTGGGTCAGAAGACCTGGTATGAAGTGGTTCGCCTGGGTACTTTGCTTAGTGTCGGACAGGCTGTAATCAAGGTGTTGGTAGATTTACATCCCTTCTGTAGGTAGACCCTCCAGTTGAGCCAATTGCCATGGGTTCTAAGCTCATGTGTTGGTTTGGTTACTGATAGGCAAGTTAGCAAGGTCTTTGGGCTTCAGGGCTTGTATTAACCAAACTTGATGACATGTAGGCCTTAGCATTTGCCATGTGTGGTTGAAATAATGGCTTACTTGGAGGGTTTGGACCTCTAGATCCCAAACCAATGAAAGCTCCCAGACCAGTAGTAACAAGGTCAACAGTTAAAAGAAGGGTATGCAGCTATGCTTGATAGGCTTTTGTTGTCTAATGTTGACTTTTCTCCAGATGTTTTATTGCCAAGGAAGTGTTGTCTGCTTTTAGAGTTATTGGATATGGTCCTGGCTTTATTATTATTTCTGAATGTGATTTCTATTTATGAAGTGAAGTTTTTAAATCTACCTTTTTGGTAGTCTACACTGTCTGTGGGAATGGCTCTAGAGAACTCGCTTTAATTTCCTGGAGGGAACCTGAGGGAGAGACTGGATTAATTAACCACTCCTTAAAATCCAAATACCTAGGAGGTTTTTTAAGTGGTCAGAGTTTAGGTTGACATGAATTCCGTACCAGATAGACAGCTATGGGTAACAAGTCCCAGGAAATTATTCACTCTTGGTTTGACCTCTAGCCCTGGAGGATGGGAGCAGGATGAAAACAGGTGGAGATGTTATTAAGGGCCCTCATATATAATCAGTCTTTATATACATGGCAGTGACTTATCCCCCTTTAAATAGAAGAAAAGGCAATGGGAATATATTTTTTTATAGTTGGCATGAAGTGTGAGTCAATCAAGGGGCCTTGAAATAAGAGAGATTAAGGCCTTGAGCATGATAGTGACCCATTTAGCAATTTATTTGTCAGAATGGAATTTAAATAAAGGAACTATTTATGTCTCTCAATTAAACTGGCTGCCTGGGACTTACTGGGGAAAGTTCTATTGAATGTTTTTTAAAGAGCCCAGCATTGTGTATTCAGAGAAGTGAAATGTGTGCCTTGGTTACTATTAGCAATGTCTGAAATGCCAAGGGGATAAGGAGTGTCCTTTGAGGCCTTATATTGTGGCCTTGGTATATGTAGAGACGTGTGACCTTGATTTATATTTTGAATGTCTGTGGGGCGAGAGATTCCCAGGAGGTTTTTTGTCCTGAAGGGAAAAACTTTTAGGCAATGGCCCAAGAGTTTGTAAAAATGTACAGATGGGGCCATTTGCTGACACCCAGTGCTAGAATGAATGCTTGACGTTTGGCCAATTGTGATGACCTTGGGTCTCATCTTTTATTCCAGACATCCTCATTAAGGGATGAAAAACAGCTATATTTCACTTAGCTCCATCATAAGAATGATGTTGACTCAGTTAATCCCAAGGGGTTCTACAGGTAGCCAGTGTTCTTCAGGAGGGATGACCGCTTCCAGCACATAGCGTCTGGCCAGAGACTGAGAACAGGGGAGACCACTCCCTCCTGCAGGTGGAATATACCAGAGGGCCCAAGTTTGGCTCCATCCTGAATCAAGGAGGCCTTGGCAGCCTTGCTGAGCTCGTAGGGTGCTGCTTCTACAGTCCAAGGCGTAATGGGCAGCTAAGTACACAAGGTCACAGGCACAGGATCTGTGAAAGAATCTGTTTTCAAAAGAGCCTAGTATGTGGCCAGTGATTTTTACTTTAATAGTGTATAGCACTGGGTTGAGAAAGGCAATCTCTTGAGTCAGAATCCCATGAACAACTTATAGTCATCATGGGTGATCCAGAGACTCCAGGAAATGTGACAGGAGGTTGCTAAAGTTTCCACAGTGAAGGAGCCTCTGGGGCACTAATGGGAATGTCTGTTGATTTTAATTTGGACAGATTTTAAAGCCTTTGTTAGACAGCTCCATTTATAGTGGGTTTATTTGTAAGCAGCAACATCAGTGAGATTAAGTAAAACTTGTAAATAAGGAACGTGTTGCCTCCAGAACTCAAAAGGAAGTAAAAGATATTGGACATATAGATCCCTAATGAGTGAGTCAAATGAAACTCCTTGGAGGAGGATATGATCAGTGTACTGTCATAACTATGTTCCAGGAGAAAGTTGGATGCAGTTAAAATTCTTCCTTCAAGAATCGTGTGCCACGGCAAGGCTGTTAAGGTAACCCAAAGGTAGCCTGGAAAAAGTATATTGTGTCCCTTTGGAGCTGAAGGCAAATTGCAGCTGAAAGACTGTTGAAGAAGGCACTGAATAGAATGTATTAGCCAAATCTACAGTAGCAAAATATTTGCCAGTTGTTGATTGGATGGAGTCAGTAACTTCAGTAATATTGGGCTTTGGGTTTGGGGGCCCCGGTGGATGGGACCACAGCATTAAGCTTGCAGTAATCCACTGTGAGGCACCAGTCTTATTTTTTAGGTTTAAGAATAGGCAAAATTGGACTATCAAAAGGAGAAGCAGTAAGGATAATCATCTATGTATTAATTAGGTTTTATATAATAAGTTTTAATATTTGAAGACCCAATTTTAACTTACATTGAGCCATCTTAATCAATTTAAATGGCGGTGTCCGTGGAATCTCATTTTGGCAAGCCAATTTGTAAATGCCAAAGGCTTAATTTAATTTTAGTTTAGCACTCATTGCATCGACTGTTTATACCCAAGATGAAATATTGTAGGACAATGGGTACCATGACTATGGGAAATTTAGGCAAAGCTATGGTTAAGGTGAGGTATACTTATTTTTCTGTAATGTATTTAATTACTCTCCTCAAATTATAGGAGGGCTCATGTTTAAATTCAGTGGGATTGCCAGGTATATGTGTAATTGGAACCCTAGTATTAATTAACCCATGAAACTTTATTAATTGGTGCATTTTAGCACATGTTAAATGTAATTTAGAACCTCCACTGTAGAGGCACAAAAGCCAATCAGTGCTCTTTTAATCTGTATGTTACATAAATTCTTCTAGTAAATTTCAGATTTCCAATTCTATCAAATTGTGCATATATATGCATATAATTTATTTTTAATTTAAAAATTTTCTCCCCTTGTATCTAGGTTTTTGTTGTTGTTGCTGTTTTGATAACTCCGTATGCAGAAGTTCAAGGTGGTCATAGGAAAAGGAGGAAGAGGGAGGAGCCCAGTTGTCTGTCTCTCATTCTAAAGCTTCCCAATCCACCTCCCAGGGATTAAGATTTGAATTTAGAGAATTACAGCATCCTCTTCTTGAGACAGCGCAGGTAACCCCCTTGTCCTAAGTATCAGTCCCTTGGCACATCAATATATGGAGATGCTCACTGAGGCTCAAGCATCCTGGCTGGGGGCTTGCATTGTCAAGCAATTAGGATACTTTGGCAGGTGCTGGGGTTGGGGTGGGAGGTGCAGGGGTGAGATGTGTGCTCCCTTGCCCCAGAGGCACGTTTTGGATTAAACATTGGGCTACTGGTCTCCAAGGGTGTAACCCACTGTACTCCTGAGAGTCTGGGGGTCCTGTATTTTGCTGGAACAGCAGCAAGGTATGTGGCAGCAAAGAAAACAGGTAGCTACTCCTACCTGGGCTTCATTGCCAACGAGACTAGAGAACCGTTTCCCTACTGTGGGGCAGCCCAACCATTACCTTCCTTTACAGGGGTCGCTGAAAACACGTGAACAAACCAGAGTTCTGCCACAGATAACAATAAAGAAACTCCAGTGCCGAAGACATGACAGGCCGCTGGAATAGACCTCTGCCAAATACAAGCTGTACCCAAAACCCATTGGTACAGGACCCCAGAAAGTGCAGCTCAAGTGGCCCATCTCTCCTCCTGCCCTGAAGCACCCTATCTGGGTGAGTGTCTAACCCCCTGAGTTTATAAATTAGCACTGGTTCATTTTGAATATTCCCACCCTGAGGAAATTTGAGATTTGGGTCAGGGAGACATGGCAAGCACCAGTAGACATAGCAGCATGCAACAAAGGCTCAAGGGCGAGATTGCCCTCAGCGGGTAGTTCCCACCCAAGCTGCTTTCAGGGTGGTTCATAGACAATGAGTAATCCAAGAGCTCTGTTATTTACAATCCAAGCAGAGAAGGCTACAGGCAGGGCCACATAGGGGTTGCAACTGGTGACAGGGTAACAGCAAACTGAAGCTTAGGGGACAGTTCATGTATGGTGAACGAGGTAGGATTAGCTACATTTCCTCTGGGCTGCTGGTGGTTGGGCTAGTTTGCATAATTTTGTGGGTTCCTGGGCACAGGGACTATCCCTAGTTTTCTAGTACCTGGCCCTGGGTTGATTGAGATGGGTGCATAGTGGCCTAGAGGGTGAGAAGCAGATAAGGGGAGTGGTTGCAGTGTGGACTAAATCAGTTGCTCAAGGAGAGGAACTGACAAGCCTCTGGGTAGGGCCTCAAAACTGGGTGAAGACAGCATTAAAACAAACAAACAAAAGACTATACCACACACAAAAACATGGCTTTAAAGGAAAAGTGAAAAAAGAAGAAGGTCTTTTCCAGTAGGATATTGGATGTAGCCTATATACACAAAGAGTTACAAGACTTCAACAAATTATATTGTTCCATGGAGGGAGAGGGTATATAGCAGGGAATTCTAAGGAGTTTATATAAAGGAGGATTAACTGGGAAAAATCACATAGGTTTTCATCTGGAATTCATGCTTTAATGTAATGGCTAAAGTACCTGAAAGTCACTCTAAGAATCTGTTAAATTGGCTGAATAAATTCTGATTTCAATGGTAGCCTATAGTTAATGAGATTGAAATTCCAATGTCATTCTATACTATAATGTAATTGGTCCAAAGTTTCAGGTTTGTTGGAATGTATCTATTACATGCAATCTGCTCAGCCACCCCTCCTTTTTTTTTAAAAATTAGCACCCGAGCCAACATCTGTTGCCAAACTTCTTTTTTCCTTGCTCTCCCCAAAGCCCCCCAGTACACAGTTGTATATACTAGTTGTAGGTCCTTCTGGCTCTGCTACGTGTGTGATGCCACCTCAGCATGTCCTGATGAGAAGTACTAGGTCCGTGCCCAGGATCCGAACCAGCAAATCCTTGGGCCACCGAAGTGGAGCATGGGAACTTAACCACTGGGCCATGGGGCCTCCCCATCAGCCACCCTTCATTCGTGTGACCTGAGAGAGAGATCCTGAAAAAATTCACCCTTTACCAAGTAATGGAGAATACCAAGTAATGCTTTGATGACGGGGCCAGCACAGTCCTTGAAAGGCTATGGTGACTGAACTCTGTAGGATGAAGATGTTGGTGGGAGATGCTATAATGGAATTGGGTTGCTTGATCTCAGTGGGAATAATGGGATTCTTTATCGGTAGAGGCTGAGTGGTAGCCTGTAACTCTTAGAGGCATGATGGGAACAATCAGAGTCATAAACCACATCTTGTGGGTTATTGATTGACTGATTGATTGATCTGCAGGGATATAGGGGGCTGGGTAATTTATTCACTGGGATTTTAAAAATGAATGAGATTATCAAACTAATATGGTGTGTACTGACATATATACGAAGAACAATTTTAGATCTGGAAGGAAGAGACGTTACTTGACTCACCATAGTACAGATTCATGGCTTCACCCAACTTCAAAAATGAAGACAGTTTGTAGACTTATAGCCTCTTGATTGAGGGGAAGCCAGAATCTACTCGAGGAAGAATCTCGCAATATGGTCACAGATATATACTTTGAATATTCCTTCAAACCTTCTCAGAAAGGGAAATATCAAATCATGGAGGGATTACTATCTCCTGACTTTGAACTGTTTCTGGAAACTAATGATGGAGTGGCGGACTTAGGGAGGTCAGATGATAAATGGAGTCTTGACCCAACTCCCTTCAGTGCAATCTTAGACTAATTCTATAGTTATTTCTCTCAACTCAAAACATATAGAGGGCACAGACACAAGAAGTAACTGTCAAAATCCCTACATTGGTTCTCTGATCCACGGTGGTATGATTGTTATGGTAGGAAAGGCCAAGTAGAAGTTACTAGAATTGCACCTGCTCTGCCCTGACTTGCTAGAAAACAAAACAAAACAAAACAAAAATATCATACCACTAGAGGAATTAAAAAGATTAGTGCCACCATCCATGACTTGAAATATGCAAGAGTGCTAATTTCTACCAGATCCCCATTTACTATGCCTATTTGGACAGCGTAAAGCCAGATGTGTCAAGGAGAATGACAGTCGATTATCACCCACATAATTAGGTAGTGATTCCAATCACAGCTGCATTTTCAGATACACTATCTCCCCTGGAGAAAATTAACACAGACCCTGACACCTGGTATACAGCTATTGAAATAGAAATGCATTTTTTCCCCTATCTCTGCCAGCAAAGGAAAACAGAAGCAGTTTACTGTCACATGATAAACACAAGCAAATACCCTTCCTGTCCTGTTTCAGGGCTATGTCAACTCCCCAACTTTCTGTCAGAAAACATTCTAGGTAAGCACATGCGTTGTCTTGATATTGCACCAAATACAACACTGGTCCATTATATTCCTGATGGTATATCACTCCAAAACAGATACACAGGAAGTAGCCAGCATCCTAGATCCTTAAAAAAACACAGGGATGCTAAAAGGTGATAAATAAACTCCTCAATATTCAGGGATTTGAAAAATAGATAAAATATCTCAAAGTCAAGTAATCTGGGGCATGTTTTCTTATGCTGTAGAAAGAGAGAAAAATTGTTGCACCTTTCAACAGTCGTTATCAATAAACAGGCATAATACTTAGTGGGCCTTGTTTATAGATTTTTGAAAGCAATATAGATCACATTTGGCCATATTATTCCAATCCACTTCCTGGGTAATTTGAAAGGCTGCTAATTTTAAGTTGGGCCCAGACAAAGAAGGGCCCTATGATAGATCCAGTCTGCTGTGCAAACTGCCCTGCCACTTGGGCCTGATGACCCAGAAACCTATTGCTATTGGAAGTGTCTGTGTCAGAGAGATAATTTTTATGGAGCCTTGACAAACCCCAGTGAGAGATTAGGAGTCCTAAATCATAGGATTTGGGAGTAAGGCCATGCCCTTTTCTATTGACAAATTATTCTCCATTCGAAATGTTGTCTAGCTCATACTGGGCTTTGCTTGTGAATATGTTACCTAACGTGGCTAAAAAGGACTCTGCAGATGTAATTAAGGATCTTGAGATGGAAAAATCCTAGATTATCCAGGTTGGTCCAATTTAATCAAAAGGGTCTTTAAAAAGAGGAAAACCAGAGTTTCAAAGTCAGAAAAAAGAGATGACAGAAGTAGAGGTGAAAGAGAGAGAGAGAGGAGATTGGAAGGTGCTACACTGCTGATTTTGAAGATGAAGGATGGCGCAATGAGCCAAGGAGTACAGGTGCTTTGAAAAAACTAGGAAAGGCAAGAAAATCCATTATCCCCTAAAGCCTTCGAAAAGAATGCAGCCTGTCAACACCTTGATTTTCGGAATCCTGATGTCTAGAACTCTAAGAAAATAAATTTGTATTGTTTAAGCCACTAAGTTTGTGGTAATTTGTTACAATGGCAACAGGAAACGAACACGATAAGACCCAAAATCGTTATTCAAGCTCAACTGTTCATTATGCTGTGGTTGTTATCTGATCCACAAAATAAATACCTATGTAAAAAATACATAAATTTATACATATGTAAATACTTTCATAAATTAAAAAATGAACATGCACAATGGTTTTAAATTGTATGATAGAAATGGTATTTAGGAGACTGAGCCTGAGGTCCTAAAAAGTCCTAAAAGGAAAAAAAAACTATGTGAGCAGATGTCACAGATTCCTGCCCTGGTGCTCCTTTTGTTTTACTTCTTTCCTCAAAGCTCACACCTATGGCCTCTGCTCAGATTTAATGGAACCGAGAACAGCATGAACCTGATTTGTGCATATGTCTACACATTCAGCTGCCACCAGCCAGAGGTGAATGACTTCTTCACTATAGCCCCGCTCAGGGGTAGCTCTAAAAGACAGTGGAAAAGGGAAAGTATTCTCGTGGACAGATCTTTGGGTGGTACACTTGGTTCTTCAATATATGGAAAAGAAAAAACCTACTATAGAGATCTGTAGAAATTTGTAGGTAATACCTAGTGCTTTGACTAGGTGGTTAGCGGTGCAAAAAACCCCACAAATATTGGAACACGGTGCAGAAAGTCTGGGGGCAAAGTGTGTGGATGAATGGGCATGGAGTGCAAAGATATTTATGTTGCGTGTAAATGCCTACCAAAGAGCATTGACTGCAAAGAATGCACACAATTATCGGACGTATAAGATGACTAGCACTATAAATATCAGCTTCTTTCTCCAGACTCCTCAGCACTCACTCAGTGGCCTCATATATAAAGTTGTAATGGAGGCAGAGAGCAGGGATAGGCAAGAGCTGAACAACATGGACTTCTTGTCAAAGCTAATCTGGATAGTAACACTGCTGAGTGTGCAACATGCTTAGAGCAGAAGCCAATGCCAAAACCATGAGGTGTTCCCACTTACCTGGGGAAAAAAAGCTGACCATGGAAATTTGATTTGATCTTTGAGAGAGCATGGAGGAGGAATTTGATTCCATAGCAATTGCCTTATCTATTTCTGTGGTTTCACACATAGTATTTCCTCTGACCATTGGACACAACTCATAAGAAGTGAAGTGTGACAATGGATTCACACTCACAGAATTAAGCAGCAGCGTACGTTCCATCACCTAGAAAACACTAGCTTCGTGGAAGGGTAGAACACCCTGCTGAAGTGTGAGGCAGAGTGCCTGCAAAGTTGGGACGTCATTCTATAGGATATGGCAACTGACATAAAACAGCAATTAATATGAGTTATCTCTTCCATAATCTGAATTCATAATTCTGGGAAGCAAGGGATGGAGGCGACATGACCAATTATACCATTACCCCTAAAAAAATCATTTGCAGAATGTTTTTTCAGCCTCATGACTTTAGGCTTGGTTAGCTCAGAGATCTTTGAGCCTAATACAGGAACGCTTTCCCTGAGGAATATGGTCAGAATTCTACTGAATTACAAATATGTCACTATCATCTGGCCAGACTGGGTTTCTCCAGTTGTGGAATGAACATGAAGAGAAGGAAAATATGTGCCAGCCAGGAAGTTCGATCCCAATCACCAGAAGAAAATTGGTTTCTGATGCATTATGGAAGGTAGCAGGATAGCACCTGGAACCCTAGGTAGTTACTGGGGGTCCCTAATACAACTTTCTTGCTTAATAATCCTAGTTAATGGAAAACTCAAATAGAAAATAACTCCAAGAGATGAAGGTTGAGTTCACCCCATTGATTAAAAAGTCTATCCAGCTGATTGACTACCTGAGGGAAAGAGGCGTAGTAGAAAGAGTACTAGTAATATAGAGACGTGATTACAAATTCAGTTCTTCTGATCAACTAAAAAAATGAAAACTGCACTGTGTTAATGATTAGTTCTTCCTGCCACCTTAACCCCACTGCCTTATATGGAGAAGACTAACGATGTCTAATGTATTCAGTTTCAGGTGGAACGTGACACAGGAGCCAATACCAATGAATGCTTATGTGGTAGCTGCCAGGACTTCAAGTTCTCTTGTGTTATAAAAATTGTTTTCACTAAAATAAAATGTAAGGATGAACGCTGAGGAGTAATGGAGTGCACGTTTTGGAGATCTTCCCTTTGCGTCTCTTGTTTCATTCTCTACTTTTTTCACCTGTTCTCTGCTCTGAGTGGCTGAATTGTATGAGAAACACAGTATTTGTTGCTATGTAGGGATGTGATGGGTAGAACAACTGGGAACACTAGGAGATCTGGGAGATAGAGTGAAGAGTGAGGTTGTGGTACTTATTCTCTTGAATTACTACCTTCATGGTTGCTGCAGGCCTGCTGTAACCAGAAGAAAACCACAGCTTCTGGAAAAGTGGTTCTCTCCTACAGCTACTTGCCCTGGTTTCCAGGGCCCTTCCTGTCTTGTTGTAGAAATTTAACCACTGGGCCACAGGGGCTGGCCTGAAATGGGGACATTTCTAATGGTGTTATTTATCATTAATGTGTTTGTAGTGTTTATTTAATTGTTTTTCCATTGTATTTATTTTATTTTCTACTCTTTTTTATTGTGGTCATAATAGTTTATGATATTGTGAAATTTCAGTTGTACATTATTATTTTTCAGACAGCATATAAATGTGCCCCTTCACCCTTTGTACCCCACACCTACCCCCCTTCCCCCTGGTAACTACTAAACTGTTCTCTTTGCCCATAAGTTTGTTTATCTTCCACAAATGAGTGAAATCATACAGTTATTGTCTTTCTCTGTCTGACTTATTTCACTTAACATAATACCCTCAAGGTCCATCCATGTGGTTGCAAATTGGACGATTTTGTCATTTTTTTAGGGCTGAGTAGTATTCCATTTTATATATATACCACGTCTTCTTTATCCAATCATTAATTGCTGGGCACTTGGGTTGCTTTCACGTCTTGGCTATTGTGAATAATGCTGCAATCAACATAGAGGTGCATAAATCTCTTTGTATTGTAGATTTCAAGTTTTTTGCATAAATACCTAGCAGTGGAATAGCTGGGTCATATGATATTTCTGTTTTTAATTTTTTGAGAAATCTCCATACTGTTTTCCATAGTGGCTGCACCAGTTTGCATTCCCACCAGCAGTGTGTGTGGGTCCACTTTTCTCCACAGCCTCTCCAACATTTGTTATTTTCTGTCTTGGTGAATATAGCCATTCTAACGGGTGTAAGGTGATATCTAGGTGTCATTTTGATTTGCGTTTCCCTAATGATTACTGACATTGAGCATCTTTTCATGTGCCTATTAGCCATCTGTATATCTTCTTTGGAAAAATGTCTGTTCATATCATCTGCCCACTTTTTTATTGGGTTGTTTGTTTTACTGTAGTTCAGTTGTGTGAGTTCTTTATATATTATGGAGGTTAACCCCTTGTTGGATATATGATTTGCAAATATTTTCTCCCAGTTGGTGGGTTGTTTTTTCATTTTGATCATAGTTTCCTTTGCCTTCCAGAAGCTCTGTAGTCTGATGAAGTCCCACTTGTTTATTTTTTCTTTTGTTTCCCTTGTCTGAGTAGACATGGTATTTGAAAAGATCCTTTTAAGGCTGATGTCAAAGAGTGTACTGTCAATATTTTCTTCCAGGAGTTTTATGGTTTCTGGTTTTACCTTCAAGTCTTTGATCCATTTTGAGTCTGTTTTTGGGTATGGAGAAAGATAATAATCTACTTTCATTCTTACACATGCAGCTGTCCAGTTTTCCCAGCACCCCTTATTGAGGAGACTTTCCTTTCTCCAGTGTATGTTCTTGGCCCCTTTGTCAAGGATTAACTGTCCATAGACGTATGGTTTTATTTCTGGGCTTTCAATTCTGTTCCATTGATCTGTGTGTCTGTTTTTGTACCAGCACCATGCTGCTTTCATTACTATATCTTTGTAACATATTTTGAAGTCAGGGATTGCGATGCCACCAGCTTTGTTCTTGTTTCTCAGGATTTATTTGGCTGTCTGGGGTCTTTCTTTGTCCCATATGAATTTTCAGATTCTTTGTAGTATTTCTGTGAAGAAAGCCATTGGGATTCTGATTGGGATTGCATTGAATCTGTAGATAGCTTTAGGTAGTGTGGACATTTTAACTATGTTATTCTTCTAGTCCACATGCATGGAATATCATTTCTTTATGTCAATATTGATTTCTTTCAGTAATATTTTATAGTTTTCCTTATGTAGGTCTTTCACCTCCTTAGTTAAATCTATTCCTGGATATTTTATTCTTTTTGTTGTGATTGTAAATGGGATTGTATTCTTGAATTCTCCTTCTGTTCGTTCACTATTGGATTATAGAAATGCCACTGATTTTTCAAAGTTGACTTTGTAATGTGCAACTTTGCTGTAGTTGTTGATTATTTCTAATAGCTTTCTAGCGGATTTTTTAGGGTTTTCTACATATAAAATCATGTCATCTGCAAACAGCAAGAGTTTCACTTCTTCAATGCCTATTTGGATTCCTTTTATTTCTTTTTCTTGCCTAATTGTTCTGGCCAAAACCTCTAGTACTGTGAGTAGGAATGGTGAGAGTGGGCACCCTTCTCTTGTCCCTGCTCTCAGAGGGTTGGCTTTCAGTTTTTCATCATTGAGTATGATGTTGGCTGTCTGTTTTTAAAATATGGCCTTTATCATGTTGAGGTAATTTCCTTCTGTACCCATTTTATTGAGAGTTTTTATCATGAATGGATGTTGGATCATGTTGAAAGCTTTCTCTGCATCTACTGAGGTTATCATGTAATTTTTTTCCTTGTTTTGTTAATGTGGTGTATCACATTGACTGATTGTGGATATTGAACCATCTCTGTGTCCCTGGTATGAGTCTCACTTGATCACAGTGTATGATCTTTTTAACGTATTGCTGTATTCAGTTTGCCAATATTTTGTTGAGGATTTTTGAATCTATGTTCACCTATGATACTGGCCTGTAATTTTCCTTCTTTGTGTTGTCCATGTCTGGCTTTGGTATGAGGGTGATGTTGGCCTCATAGAATGAGTTAGGAATTTTTCATCTTCCTCAACATTTTGGAATAGTTTGAGAAGGATAATAAATGTTCTTTGAATGTTTGATAGAATTCTCCAGAGAAGCTGTTTGGTCCTGGACTTTTATTTTTGGGGAGAGTTTTGATTACACTTTAAATCTCTTTACGTGTGATTGGTCTATTCAGATTCTCTATTTCTTCTTGATTCAGTTTTGGGGTGTTGTAAGAGTCTAAGAATTTATCCATTTCTTCTAGACTGTGCAATTTGTTGGCATATAGCTTTTCATAGTATTCTTTTATAATCTTTTGCATTTCTGTGGTATCTGTTATAATTTCTCCTCCTTCATTTCTAATTTTATTTATTTGAGCCTTCTCTCTTTTTTTCTTAGTGAGTCTGGCAAAGAGTTTGTCAATTTTTTTTAAGTTATCAAAGAACAAGCTCTTTGTTTCATTCATCCTTTCTGCAGTGTTTTTTGTTTCAATTTCATTTATTTCTGCTCTAATTTTTATTATTTCCATCCTTCTGCTGAGTTTTGGCTTTGTTTGTTCTTCTTTTTTTAATTCTGTTAGGGGTAGTTTAAGATTGCTTATTTGAGCTTTTTCTTGTTTGTTAATCTGGGCCTATATTGCTATAAATTTCCCTCTTAGGACCACTTTTGCTACATCCCACGTGAGTTGGTGTGGTGTGTTTTGTCTCCAAATATTTTTTGATTTCTCCCTTTATTTCTTCAGTGACCCATTTGTTGTTCAGTAGCATGTTGTTTAGTCTCCAAATTTTTGTTGCTTTTCAAGCTTTTTTCTTGTAGTTGATTTCTAGTTTCATAGCTTTATGGTCCGAAAAGATACTAGATATGATTTCAATCTTCTTAAATTTATTGAGGTTTGCCTGGTTTCCCAATATATGGTCTATCCTTGAAAGTGTTCCATGCACACTTGAGAAGAATATGCATTCTGCTATTTTTGGATGGAGTGTTCTATATATATCTATTAAGTCCATCTGGTCTAGTTTTTCTCTTAATTCCACTATTTCCTTCTTGACTTTTTGTCAGGATGATCTATCCGTTGACGTAAGTTGGGTGTTGAGGTCCCCTACTATTATTGTGTTATTTTTCATATCTTCTTTTAGTTTTGTTAATAGCTGTTTTATGAATTTTGGTACTCCTGTGTTGGGTGCATATATATTTATGTGTTATATCTTCTTGGTGAAGTTTCCCTTTTATCATCATATATTGCCCCTCTTTGTCTCTCTTTACCTGTTTTGTCTTGAAGATGGTTTTGTTTGATATAAGTATGGCAAAACCTGCTTTCTTTTCTTTGCCATTATCTTTGAGTATCATCTTCCATCCCTTCACTCTGAGCCTGTGTTTGTCTTTGGAACTAAGATCTGTTTCCTGGAGGCAGCATATTGTTGGGTCTTGTTCTTTAATCCATTCTGCCACTCTGTGTCCTTTGATTGGAGAATTCAATTCATTTAATTTTGGGTGATTATTGATATATGAGGGCTTAATACTGCCATCTTATCTCTTATTTTATGGTTCTTCTGCATTTCCTTTGTTTCTTGTCCTATGTATTTTAGACTACCAATTTGATTAGGTAGTTTTCTATGACAGTTTTCTTCATTTTCTCCTGTTCATCATGTATGTCTGTGCTCTAATTATTTGTTTAGTGGTTACCATTATAAAAAATCTCATAGATGAGGTACAACATTTTTTGATAAACTCTGATTTCCTTAGGCTATGCCAATTCTGTCCATTTCCTCTTCCCTTTCTAAGTTAGTTTTGTCTTATCTTATTCAATCTTGTGAGTTTGTGGTTAAAATGATGAGATTATTTTTATTTTTGTGTTTCCCTTCTCTTTATGATTAATCTTAAAGTTAAGTGTTTACTAACTTGATCTGGTAGAGAGCTACTGTTTTCTGATTATTGCCTACCTTTTTGTCTCCTTGCCCAGGGCTTTGTAGCCCTTTTCCTATTTTTTTTTTTTTTCAAGTATAAGGGCTTTCCTGAGGATTTCTTCTTGGGAGGGTCTTGTCAAAATGAACTCCCTTAACTTTTATCTATCTGGGGAGGTTTTTATTTTTCTGTCATATCTGAAGAATATTTTTGCTGCATAGAGTATTCTTGGCTGAAAGTTTTTGTCTTTCAGAATTCTGAATATACCATTCCACTCTCTCCTAGCCTGTAAGATTTTTGCTGAGAAATCTGCTGAAAGCCTGATAGGCTTTCCTTTGTAAGTTATTTTCTTCTGCCTTCTGCCTTTAGTATTTTTTTCTTTGTCATTGACTTTTGCCAGCTTTACCACTATATGCCTTGCAGTAGGTTTTTTTACATTGATGTAATTAGGAGCTCTATTGGCTTCGTTCACTTGTATTTCCAGCTTTTTCCCCAGATTTTGGAAGTTCTCAGCTATTATGTCTTTGAACAAGCTTTCGGCTCCATTCTCCTTCTCTTCCCCCTGTGGAATACCTATAATCCTTATGTTGCATTTCCTAATTGAGTCAGATATTTCTCTGAGAGTTTCTTCATCTCATTTTAGTCCTAGTTCTCTCTTCTCCTACATCTGAAGCATTTCTATATTACTGTCCACTAAGTTTCTAATTTGGTTCTCCATAATGTCAGCTCTGTTGTTTAGGGAGTCCAGAGTTTTCTTTATCTCATTCATTGTGTTTTTCATCTCCAACAAGTCTAACTGGTTCTTCCTTATATTTTCAATCTCTTTTCTGAAGAAGCTCCCGAATTCATTGATTTGTCTTTTTGTGTTTTCTCGTAACTCGAGTTTTTTTGTGATAGCTATTTTGAATTCTTTGTCATTCAGGTTATGAATTTCTGTGTCTTCTTGGTTGGTTTCTGGGTACTTGTCACTTCTCTTCTGGGATGGAGATTTAATATACTTTTCATACTACTTGATGGCATGGAGTTTTGCCTCCACATAGTGTTATTATCTGGTCGCAGTTTGTACTTGCTGCCACTGGGTGGGGATCAGGCCCTGTGTATTCTGGGCACAGAAAAATCCAGGACTCTCCAGCTCCAGCCTCAGACTGCTTTTCTCTCTGTTCAATGCTCTGACCAATGGCAGATCTGGAGCCCTGGGCACAGGTAGGGGTGCTTTCTTTCATCTGCACTTCCCACAGTCACTGCTTTTCTCTCTTTGCAGAGCTATTGCTGATTGCAGAGATGGAGTACCTGACAGGGGAAGGGGCACGTTCTTTCAGCTGTACTTCCCCCAGCTGCTGCTTTTCTCACTCGAGGCACTTAGGGCGATTGGAGGACTGGAGTGGCGAGTAGGGAGAGGGGCGTCTTCTTATACCACACCTCCCCCAGCCACCACCTCTATTTCTGCCCAGTGCTCTGGGCGATCACA
Organism: Equus quagga; assembly: GCF_021613505.1. NCBI lineage: Eukaryota > Metazoa > Chordata > Mammalia > Perissodactyla > Equidae > Equus > Equus quagga. Next base: position 100,136,192 of record NC_060275.1, read on the forward strand.
GGGCTAGAGTGCCGGGTGGGGAAGCTGTGCCTTCTTACACCTGCACACCTCTCCCAGCCACCACCTCTCTCTCTGCATGGTACTCTGGGCAATTGCAGGGCTGGAGTGCTGGTTGGGGTAAGGAGACCTTTCTCTCACTAGCGGGCCTCCCACAACTGCCACCATGCTCTCTTTGTAGAACTCCCACCAATCTGCCAGGCGTGGAGAGGGGCACTCTATTTCTTCCATGCAATTCTAGCATTCTACCTGGGCCTTCAGCAACCGCTCTCCTGAGGTGCAGCTTCCACTTCCTCCAGAGGATCCAGCCCCACTACCTTCAGATATATGGCTGTCTAGTTCTCTTAGATGTCTTTTGTGTTGTGTGAATGTCCTCTGTTGGCGTATGAATGTCCTTTTGGTTGTATTTTAGTGGAGAGAATTCAGGGGGAGACCTCATTCCACCATGATGCTGACGTCACCCGACATGTTTATTTCATTTGATTTAATTTTTGTCATAGTCCCAAAGAAATCAAATGGTCAGACATGGCAGCATTTGGTGCTTGCTCTTGAATGTGATGCTATAGGGATCTAAGATTAGCTGTGAAGAGATGATGTTTGCCTACAAATGTGCTGGAAGCACATTTTGTTCACATGAAGTGACCTCTGGGTTCAGTTTAAATCCCTAAAAATATTCTAGCAGGCTTTTTGGTAGAATTTTACAGGATGATTTTAAAGATGTATGGAAAATAACAGCTTGGCTTGGAATAAATACGGAACTACTTAGGGCCATAGCCAAAACACTCTCGAAGAAGAAAAACTAAGTTGGGGACTTATACTACCATATAATGCAATTATCATTAAATATCAATAATTAAAGCAATGTGATGAAGATGTGAGTTTAGAAGAAATTTACCAATAGACCAAAATAGATGGTCCAGAAATAAATACAAGTATAGTCATCAAATTTAAGATAAAATTTCTCTGAAAAACAGTGAGGGGAGTTTTTTTTCTTTCAAAAACAGTGACAGATGAATTATAGCAAAATAAACTAGGACTTTTATGTTGTTATATAAAAACAGTAATGATTTCTAGATGGATCATATGCTTAGAATGTCTTCATAAACTTGGGATATTCAAAATTCCATTAAGAATAGGAATGATTTTAAAGGAGAATATTGATAAATTTAACTTCATTAATATTAAGAATGTTCATTAAAATATACAATTAGGAGAAGGAAAAGACAAGTCACAAAAATGGAGGAGATATTTGCAATACGGATATTTGAAAAAGGTTTTCATCTGTAACATATAAACCAACTCCTATAAAAAGCTAAGAAGCAAATAACCAAACCAGTTAAAAATAGAAGAAAGACTTGAACATGTACTTTACAAAAGATAGTTATAAATCCTAAAATCATATATTTTAATTTAAGAAATCTGCTTTCTTTGACAACGCTTCTTGAGGTTGAATCTTTTTGTCACCAAAATGGAGACCATTTTTTTGGTCTGTTAAACAAAGAATTGCTTTATTAATACAAACTATTAATACATACACAAAAATTATAAAGTGCTAAGAAATTTAGATGTAGAAGTCATAGCAAAAGGGGGGCAATTCAACATCCAGGGTTGACAGAATACTTGAGGGAGACTGCAAAAGATTGGACTCCCATCGTGGAGAAAGCATCTTCAGAGGGGAAGAGGGGCCCAGGCGTAACAGCTTTTCAAGTTCCCGTTCCTCCTCAAGGATCATGAGAGGCACTCCATTCAAGGGCAGGTGTGCAATCTGGTGCTCTTCAGGCAGGTCGAAACTCTCAATCTTTTTTGTATGGGCCTTTCTCTCTCCCATACTCAGGTCTTATGTTGTGACTTTAAAATCAGTAGGAGTACAAGAAATATTTACTGAATTGAGGTGAAACATTAAGTATCGTGTGGGTACTAAACTGTTTTAACTACTGCCATTTATATTTGATTTTTTTCACTTTTCACTCAGATTATCAGTGTTTAGATAGACAAAGTCTCACTTAACATTGGAATTTAAGAAATTCAGTGGAACAGTTGACCTCCTTCATGAACTCTTTTGACTACTTCTTGGTATATTTCAGGATGCCTTAACTTATACAAATACAGATAATAGCCTAAATATTTAAGTCAAAGATGCAGAACAAAGGCTTCACTCTAAAATTATATTTCCTGTTTGGAAAAAGAAACTTAACACAAGTAAGTACATCTTACTGAAAGAACTGGGAAAAAGTTTAAAATTAAATAGTCAGTGAATATAGAAGTTAATTATAATAATAGGCAAATTACTGTTAATTAAACAATAGACTTAGAAATTAGTGATTCTTCACAGTAAATAAATTCAACATGGAAAGAATTTATTTCTCCATGTCAATTATCACAGGACTCCAAAATAGTAGTTTTTCATTTTTTAAAATATTATGCCACATTTATTTCATTGTGCTGACTTTCAGTTTGTTTTTAATAGCTTTCTAAAAAGTTCTATGTCACATTCTGCTGCAGGCATAGCTTGAGGAGAGAGATGAAACGTTTGACATTCCACCATTCCATATATGTACATATAATTTTTGGGTTATGACATCATGAAACAGGAGACATCAAAGTAACTTCTAAATGTGAAAGTGGCAGGGAGCTCCAAGAAAAAGTAGATTGTCTGCTATAGCCTATGAAATATGTATTAACAGAGGAGTCTTCTATTGAAGATGAAATTTATAAAGAATCTTTTCATTCTCTGCCATAAGAAAACCTCATATATCACTCATCCATAAGAAGGAGGAAGAGTTCACTGGAATCGCATAATAAAATGTCAGTCCTGGATGGTGATTAAAAACACCATCTAAATTCTATTTGGGCAGGGCACTTGAGAATCCAGATCAAATAGGCCATGAATCAAGAGAACAGAATAAATGTCACAATGTTCCATAGTGACAGATTAGATAAGTGCCAGAGAAATATATAGCCCTGAAACAAGAATGACTAAGCGACATCTTAAAACATGCTTCATAATCATTATTCTAAATAATCAGGAACATTCTAAATGGTGGTATTTATCATTAATGTGTTTGTAGGATCTTTTCAATTTTATTTAATTTTTGGCATAACCTCAAAAAGAGCAACCTATTGGATTTTCCTGCACTCGATGATTTCTCTTGAATGTCATGCTCAAGAGGGCTAGGCTTAGATGTGAAAAGATGGTGTTTCTCTATAACTTGATGCTTTGCATCCTAAAACATTTTTCCACTATCATCTTTTTCTTTCTTTTGTTGCCTTGTTAGTCTCCAAAATCAGGTTTTACAATGAAATTTTATCCATAACTAATTTAGCATACATTCAGATATGAACTTAGAATTTTGAAGATGTTAGAGGATAACCAAAGAATGCTTGACTAGGGCCAGCTATTTTTGAGGATGAAAAAGAGAAAATTTATAATGAGAAAAATAGATGTGGCCGTCATTCTCTCACCACCCTATGCAAACTCAGAATCTCCTTAAATTCTTCATACTTATTCCACTCAAAAGTCAAACAAGTGATTTATTTTCATTCATCATTGTATGTGTGAATTCAGGTATTTCTTCTCTTTTTATTTCCCTACAGTGTTGCTTTCTCATATCTGCTGCATTTCTGCCCGCTACATCAGCTCAATGGTGCTTATGTAGGATTAATTTGATAGAACAAAGTATGTAATGATATAATCTACTGTAATTGTATTTTGTGAATGGAGCTAATAACGATGCTCTTTTTTTATTGGAGTAGTATGAGTAAAGTGTACTGATCTTAACACTGAAAATTTTATTTTGCATACATCCACATGTGTAATAATTAGGGAAAAAAATAAAAATAATTTCAGGACCACAGATGGTTGCCTCTTGCTTCATCTCAGTTAATATTCATGCAAAGTTAACCAATATTCTGGCTTCTATCAAAATTGGTTAATTTTGCTTTGGGACTGGTCCAGTGGCATAGTGGTTAAGCTCGGTGAGCTCTGCTTCAGTGGCCTGGATTCATGGGTTCAGATCCGAAATGTGGACCTACACCACTTGTCAGCTATGCTGTGGCAACCACCCACATATAGGATTGGCACAGATGTTAGCTCAGGGCTAATCGTCCTCAGGCAAAAGAAGAGGAAAAACATTGATTAATTTTGACTGTCCTTGAACTCATATTAATTGAATCAAAGAGTGTACCATCTTCTGCCTGCAGTTGTTTCAGTCCACAAACTTCTGTGAAATTCATCATTTTATTCTATGTAACTGATTTTGTCTTAATTTTCTCTGTAGTATTCTATCATTGGAATACACCACACCATATTACAATATTATATTTTTTATTAATAGCCATAATTTTTATAGCAGTTTTAGGTTTAGAAAAACTGAGCAGATTATACAGAGAGTGCCCATATAATCCATCTCCCCTTTGCCCTCCTACATTTCCCTGTTATTAATAACCTGCATCAGTATGGTACATTTGCTACAATTGATGAACTAATATTGATATATTATCATTGACTAAAGTCCATAGTTTATATTAGCATTCATCCTTTGTGTTGTACATTCTATGGTTTTTAACAAAGCATTGCGTATCTACATTTATGGTATCATACAAAGGAGATTCACTGGCCTAAAGGCCACCTGTACTCCATCTGTCCATCCCTCCGTCCCTCCCTCTCCCTAAACCCCTGATAACCACTACTGATAACCTTTTACTCTCTCTCTAGTGCTTCCTTTCCAGAATGTTATCTAGTTGGAATAATACAATATATAGCCTTTTAAAACTGGCTTCTCTTACTTAGCAGTATGCATTTAAGTTTCTTCCATGTCTTTTCATGGCTTGATAGCTCATTTCTTTTGATGACTGAATAATATTCCATCATATGGATATATCCTATTGTTTATCCATTCATCCCTTGAAGGATATCTTGGTTATTTCTATTTTTTCCAAATGATAAATAAAGCTGCTATAAACATTCATGTGGAAGTATTTGTGTAAACATGAGTTTTCAACTCATTTAAGTAAATATCTAGGATGGGACTGTGGGATCATATGATAAGACTGTGTTTAGCTTGTAAGATCCACCAAACTGTCTTCTGAAGTGAGTGTACCATTTTGAACTTCTACCGGAATGACTGAGAATTTCTGTTGCTCTCCAAGTTCACCAGCATCTGATATTGTCAGTTCTTTTAGATTTTAGCCATTGTAACATGTGTGTAGTCGTATCTTACTGTTACATAATTTTCAATCCTCTAATGGCACATGATATTGAGCATCTTTTCCTATAATTATTTTCCATCTCTATATCTTCTTGATGAGATGTCTAATAAAATCTTTTTCCTACTTTATTAGGTGGTTTTTTTGTTTAATTTTAAGAGTTCTATGTATATTTAAGATACAAGTCTTGTATAAGACAAGATGTTTTGCATATATTTTTTCCTAGTCTGTGTCTCCTCTTTACGGTCTCTTGACACTGGTTTTAGCAGAGCAGAATTATTTTTAATGAAATCCAACTTATCCTTTTTTTTCTTCATGGGTTGTGCTTTTGGTGTTGTATCGAGAAACTCATGACCAAAGCCAATTTTTAAAATGTTTTGTAGCAGGACTGGCCCAATGGCCAAGTGATTAAGTTTACGTTCTCCACTTCAGCAGCCCAGGATTCACCAGTTTGGATCCTGGGTGCAGACCTAGCACTGCTCATCAAGCCATCCTGAGGTGGCGTCCCACACAGAGGAAGCAGAAGAACCTACAACTAGATACACAACTATGCCCTGGGGGGATTTGGGGAGGAAAAAACCAGGATGATTGGCAACAGATGTTAACTCAAGGCCAATCTTCCTCAAAAAAATAATGTTTTGTAGTATATTTTTCAATGCTTTACCTTGCACTTTATCTTTACATTTAAAAATATTTTTTTGTAACATGCAAAGAGGTTCTTTCCTCTCATATTTTTTTGGCCATCTTTGGTTCTTGTTTGGAATTTGTATTAGTAGGCTATTGCAATCCACCTTGTTGGTCACAAGGATTTATAAACTCCTTACTTGAAAAATACGTTCTCCCCTTTCTCAAACTACAAAATTTTCACCCAGGTATGAAATATGACTAAATGCTAAGAATCTTACTATCTTGATCAGGTTTGTTTTGGTTCATTTTGTTTTAGAAAACTATGATAAAAGCTATTCTAAAACTATTATAAAAGTATAATTTAGGGCCAGCTTGGGTGGCCTAGTGGTTAAATTCGGTGTCCTCCACTTTAGCTGTCTGGGTTCAGTTCTGGGGCAAGGACCTATGCCACTCTTCTGCCTCTGGCCATGCTGTGGGGGCAGCTCACATACAAAAAAATAAAAGAGGAATATTAGCAGCAGATGTTAGCTCAGGGTGAATCTTCCTCAGCAAAAAAACAAAAGGATATATATATATATAATTTTTCTCTCTTCCCACATATCCAACAAACAATGGTGGAAAAGGTAAACCATAAGCAGAACCTCCATTTGAAAAGGGAAAGATTGAAATACACATAGTAACCATTTTGTACAGTGACTTAAGCAGTCACTTGTGTCCAATTGGCAAACGTGCCCAGGTCTCTCCAAACTAGAAGCAGGAAATATTCTTTCAACAGATGTCAGTTCTATTTCCTGAGAGCAGCTCCATAATTCATCTTTCTCCATCACACTTGCTTTCCGTTTCTGAGGTACTCTTCCATTTTTATCATAGTATTTGATCATTTTCGAAGACCGTTTTGAAAAATATATATTATTTGACATCTTAGAAGTTTTCTCAATCTATTTCTTGCTGGTAAATAGAAAGATAGGAGACTAAATGTCTTTTTGAACTTCAAAAAGACTCATTTTTTTTAACCAAGACCAGTGACACTTTTTCCTCTGAAGCTCTCTCAGGACGCTTGTGACCTTTTCCCCTGTATTCATTTATTTTCCATATGTCAAAGTCACACCCAAGATTGTTTGAAGACGTGCCTCTGTCTTAAAATGTAATTACAGGTAGATTGGACATATCAGACTTCCCTGAGACCATGTCCTTAAGCTTCTAGAAGCATTTTATTTAAGAAAAGATCTACTAGGCCATATCTTAATGATTTCAGACACTATAATAAAGGTAGTCACAGATACTCTTTGTTGCCTAAAAATAACTAACAATCTCGCTGACATAGAACGTAAGCATTTGGTTTTTTTGTCCCATTGTATTGGCTGAAGAAACCCCACATGGCCAGGCTGCCTATCACTGAAGCAGGTAACGTATTCTGTCTGGGCTGGACTCAACTGAAGACATGTGATGACAAGAAGTAGACACAGGAAAGAGTGAATAATAGTGAGCAATAGGAAATATACCATGCAGTGTTTTTTCCATTTTGACTTAATATAGTCATGGGTACATTTGTGGTTTAAATCTACAACATAGGTACTTATCCTACTTTATTCTTTCTGAAATTTGCTCATTTTCTTTCCTTTCCTGAATGTCTTGAATTAATTGAGAAGTTTTCTCTCATTGTTGTATTTTCTCTTCTATCAGCTTGTTGATTACACACTTCTTTACTATTCTTTCAGCCTTTATCGATGAGGTAACAATATGAATCCTTGACTTATCTTCCTGTATTTTAACTCAATTTTTTCACCATTTCTCATGCTGAAACTTCCATCCTAGCACTTCAAGAACCGCAAGACCACATACTTACTTACCCACATTCCACTAGTAATGCTATTGTCGTCATATATTTTAATACAATATATTTTTAATACACCCACACATCATCATCATTATTTTACACAGTTGTTATTTAAATATGTCCACATATTTTATCTTCATTATGCTTCTCATTCTCTACTATTCCCTCATTTCCTGGAATATTTTTGATTAAGGCTATGCTTTTCATAACTAAATATTATTCCTCTGAATTAAATTCTCACAAATCTATCATAATTATTACATTTTGATAAACGTTGTTGAAAATTCTATTGCAGACTTGGGTAGCCTTGAGGCTGAGGTTAAATATTTTTTTTGATTTTTGACATCTGTAAATAAGTTATTAAAATTGGTAAATGGTATTTGAGTAGCTGTATGAATCTGTGGAAATTAGAGGAATGTTTAAGTAATATATGTGCTATTGGCAGAATATATGATCTTTTAAATGACAAAAATCAAATAAATTTGTAGGATAATTTTATAAATCATTATACATATATTTGCGTATCTATTTCATATATGAGGATAATCATTCTTAATTTTCTTTCAATCATGGCAGGTTTTTCCACATTCTCATCCCTCTCTATGTCACCTCAGGATCCCACAGAAACCCTCTGTTTCTCTTTAGCAGAAAGAATTTAACTTTAACTAACAGATAAATTGTTGTAAGCCTGTTTCAGCTATCTTCATTAAAGAGCTTCATGGGTAAAGGGGATTTGATTTGAAACAAAAGGAAATTCTGAATGATGCAATTGCTGGTGAAATCTTCCAGGAATGCTCAAAATGCAGAAGCAGGCAAGATGCTAAATCATGAACAGGTCAAGGAGATTAATGGAGGTCTTCGAAGCACAGAAATGGGTGAACTCAGACTGAGGCAGAGAACATTGCCTTTCTTGAGCAGAGCCTTTAACTGCAACCATGTTGAGGAAGTGTTTTAAGATCGCACCTTGTAATGAGTAAGTTGAAAGCAGAGATGTGGTGATGGGCTTGGCGTATTCCACTGCTGCTTCATATGAGTCCTAGCCCTGTTCACGCATGATCCTAGAAATCGAGAGTTTAAATGGCCTTGCATTACAAGCCTAAATCCCTGTATATACCGCGGGTCTTTTCTACAAAACCCCGTGTATCATATAGCATTTTCTTTTATTTGTATATATAAGATACCACCTTAGTGGTTTAACCAAATAAAACTTGAGATTTCTCTCACTGTGTTCAACGGTTTGTGAACTACAGCTGTTCAAAGAACAAAACTCCTTTCTGTCTTCTCTGCTCTTCTTAATATATGATTTCCTCCTCATAATTTTAGGGGGGTTGCTCCACCTTTGGGTACTATATCTAAATTCTATCAGGAAAAATAGAGAGAGAAAAAGGACAAAAGACACGCACAAATTAATCCTGTCCCTTTTTATATGGAAAAATGAAATGTTTTAAAAAGCATAGTACATTTTTCTTCCCTATCATCAGGCAGAAGTAAACACGTGAACAGATAAGGCTAACAGGAAACTCAAGGAAATTGAGTTTATAAAGCTGGATGCACTCATTTTGTCTTTAGGCAAATCATTGTTCACTTAATCAACCAGACAAAGCACTAAATGTGAATCAGTAACTAGTTGTATCTATACAACCCTCTCGATATAAAGACCTGTTGCTTGCCATCTGCCTCTTACAATTCTTGCCCGGGAAACCCAGGTCCTAGCAACGTGTACTCCAGTGATTTAGAGATTACCATCATGGAAACCAATGTGTACACACACAAAAAATCCTTTATGATATGGTTTGGCTCTCAGTTATAGACACTGCAAATACAGTGCTTAAACACGGTGCAGATATATTTATTTTCAGTTACTCTAACCTGGATTGACATGGCAGCATTGCTCCAGAAGGATCTCAGGTTATCTGACTCCTTCCACTTCACCATTCCTAGTTATGACCTTCATATTGATAGTCCAAAGCGGAGCTCCTTCTCCCAATAGTCTAGGCTGAGTGTCAACTTTCTCTTTCAGAAGGTTCTGTAAGCATCTAAATAGCACTACTGTTCACCTTCAGTTTGCTGAGATTTAGTCACTTGGTATATTCACCCATCAAAGGAGGATGAGAAATGAAGTTTGGATTATTGGAAATCAGCTAATAAGTGAATATGGATGGTCTGAGGAAAATTAGTAGTCTCTACTATGACAATCTTTTAATACAAAAGTGATCACTCTCATCAAGCTCCTGGGATAAGTAGCACATGTTAACTTCCAAGAAGGTTACATCCTTGCCAGTGCTATGCGAGGCAATCATCTATGAAGATGGGAATGTCCTTCTGTACAGTCCAGTGTGGCAGCCTTCAGCCGTATCGGGCTACTGAGCATACGGAATGGGTTTAGCGTAACTGGTTAACTTAATTTTCTTTTTTGTTTGATTTTAGCTAAATTAAATTTAAATTTAAATAGCTACATGCAGATGGTAGCTACCATACTGAACTCTGCGGGTCTAGACCTCCCCAATGTAGGCATTATGTTCCTCGATGTGAGTCATCCTTTGGCAATAATGGTAAATCTTCAAACCATTTTTACTGGAACAAAGGAAACAATTTAAATATACATCAAGATATTTTTATACCAACAATTGCTTTCACATTTTTATTTTGTCACTGAGTTATGCTTTCATGTGATGGAAAACTAAATAATCACTGGCTCCACAGGTGGTTGACTCAGTAAATTTTAGAGGAGAACAAATGGAAAATGACATAAGAAAGGGGTTTTTTTGCTCGTTTTTAATTTTTAGCTCTATGAGTGTGTGTGTGTATGTGTGTGTGTTTTAAGGCAGAGCTTTAACCCAGGTTTTCAGAGACTAAGGACATGTCCACAAACACCCTTCCACCTTGTCCTCTCCACTGTAAGATCCTTGTATAAATCTGCTGCAAAGGTGACCTGCGAAGCCATAACTTACTGAAATGAGCCCTCAGAGTCTTGCTCAGGATCTAGAGCCCACAATGAAAGATTATTGATGTTTTCAGCAGAAAAGCTGTCAATTAGATGTACAGTTTGCCATAACAGCTCCAGGGTACAAACCTGAACTCATCTGTGAATTTACTCAACCTACTTTGCAGCCACAGGGCCAAGCACACAACTCTCCCTTTGCTTCAGGAGATCCACATGTTCACCTTATTTGGATATACGCCAGAAACCGGATTGTGCGTTTGATGCATTTTGGCCTTATAGCATTTTAAGGTTTTAGCCTAAATGCTTATTTTTAAAAGTATGTTTATTTTTTCTGACTATAAAGTGATACATGTTCGATGTGGCTAATTTAGAATGTATGAAAAATATGAGCAAAATTATAGTTACTTGTAATTCTACAACATAGTGATAATGACTGTTATCATATTTTCTCTAAGTTGAGAAAACTGCTATTTTCATTAACTTTGCTTTACTATGTAACATTTTAGAAGCAATTTCTTCCCTCTGTCTCTGCTGCCTCGTTTATCACTCACACTTCTCAGTGCACTGCCATCTGGCTCCCTTCCTGTCAATCCGTTGTAGCTTTTGTTGCTAAGGTCACCAATGGTTTTTTGTTACTAATTTGAATGGACCCTATTTAGTCTTTATCTTACTAGAATTCTCTGCAATAGTTCAGAATCCTGCCACCTAGGGAAGTTTATGAAAGCTGCTGAGTCAGATTGCTTCCAAGTTATTGCTTAAGCTTTTGAGACTAAACTCAGTCAATTCTTTGTGCCAAGAAAGAATTAGGACTAAGTCTGTTTTGTCTCCTCCTGCTAGTTTACCTCAAAAATTCCCAAAGGGACAAGTCTTTCTGCTCAATTCTTATAAAATAGCCATCTGCAGCATTGCTTTTTGCTCATTATCTCCCCCATGTCTGTCTTGTGTCCCAGAACAGGTCATTCTGGAAAGGTAGTCAATCCAATGATCAACCACACTCGATACAGGAATGGATATATAAGTCAGATCAGTCTTCTTGAATTACAATCCACTACAGGCTTGAGCACACATCATGAGCAGCCAATCAGAGACATTTGGGGCACTGATGTAAATGTGATAAATTTTAAGGACTTAAAGCACAGAGAAACTGAGGCCCAGTTTTGCCAATTGGAAGGGACTTACTGGAGGTTGAAGCCAACATAAAAGAGAGAGAAGCAGAAACAAAAGAGAAAGACTGACAAAGTAGTTTGAGCCCTGGAATCTAGCTACCTCTTGTTCTTTACCTTTATGAATCAGTAAACTACTTTTCCTGCTTTCTTTCTTTCTTGTTTGTAGATATATATGTATGTTTCTATCATCTATCTATCTATCTATCTATCTACCTATCTAATCAAGGTCCTAAAGCAAAAGAGCCCATTTCTCTCCTTTTGCCACATTTCCTCCATTCCATCTGGAAACTTTGAGCCAGGATTACAAAAATCATATTCATTTTAGACTTCTCTATTCAATTTCTCTGCATTCTCTTCCTTCTTCTGAAAACTGGTTGTTAATTTGAGGACTTGCAGCTGTCCTACCCTGCTTACTTTGGCCAGCATTGTAATAACCAGGATGGCTTGTTTAAACACAAATTGCTAGCGCCACTCCAGATTTTCTGTTTGTTCTGAGGTGAAAGCAAAGAACTCATATTTCTAAAAAAGTTGATGCTCCTAATCTGTGACCACAGTTTTGCTTGTTATTAGGACAGAGTGATGACTTTCAAGCTTCTTGTGTGCCAGACCGGAAATCTGAAGTCTAAATCAGACTTTCAAATGTATGTGAAGGTTGACCAAAAACTTTCTCTTCTCTGAAGCTGTCCTGAAGAAATGATCTCAAATGTGGAAAAACGTCAAGAATAACAATAGCTCCTATAAAACTAAAAAGAAGGTAATAATAATGTGAACATAAGGAACAGTTAAGAAACACCACGTTTATATTGAAGCAAGAGTAATAAAGCAATTAAAATAAAAATTATGAAGATCTTTGCAGTTATTTGAAAATATATTCAAATATTAATAAAACACAGCCTTCAAAATCGATAATGATTAAACTGTATAAGGCAAATAATAACAAGCAAACCAACAAATTCAACCCACATAAACGCATACCTCCAAAAATAACATTTATTATACTAACCATCCTTTGGGTTTTGTGATTAGAGTATTATTTAAAGCAAAATCTTTGTATAATTTCCAAATTTCCTGTACTGAACCTGTAGCTGTTGCAATAAAGATTATTTCTTTAGTTAATATAGTAGATACGATTGCTTGCTCCTTGCATATCTCCAAGGGAACCTGGAATCATGATTGATCCTTGGTCAACTCCTGGGAATGCTGCCTTCAGAAGGTTCTTAACGTTAGTGATTGACGATTTTGCTGTTTACACCTAGAACAATGTACCCTGCTGCACCAGCTTGTCAGGCTTGCTTTGCACAAACCCAAAGATTGATGCTGTGCCCTGTATTTGGTTGTTGGGGGCCTGACTTTCTGTTGCCATGGCTGGGAGTATAATAGGATATACCCATGTGACCTGCCCTCCATAAATGCCCAGATTCTTAACATAAAATGGATTTCTATGGAAGTGACATTCGACACATCTTCCTATACTGTAGTCTGCTCCTAGAAAGAAAGCATGTTCTGCCTGGCCCTAGATGGGGAAGAACTTGAAAGCCTGGGGTCTTTTCTTTCTGGACTTCATCCAATGTACACTTGTTTTCTAGTGCTTTTATTCTGTATCTGTTACTGTAATAAACCTTAGCCATCAGTATAACTTGCTGTTTATGGAGTCTTATGCGTCCTTCCAGCAAATTGTCAAATTTCATTAAATCTCCAGACAATATCTATGTGTGTTTGCATGAGTGTATGTATGTGTGTGTGTGATGAACACACAGCAAATAATTATCCAATAATTTATTCTATCTCTATCACAGGTAAATTAAGTGCTTTATTAGAAATATAAAAGATCAAATGTACAAATTATTAAATAATTTAATCAGTCACACCTGTAAATTCCCTGACATATTCCATTCATTTCTGCATGCATTTGTTCATTTATTTGTCAAATATTTTGTTAAATAAATATACTATACACTATGTACTTCGTGTATAATAAAGACTAAAATAGTCCTGTCTTCCTTTTTACTGTTCTTGCTTTCAAAAGATACAGACATATACATAGAGCACTGCAATGTGGAGTTAAAACTTAGATCAATAAAGGAAATTATTGTCATCTTCATTATTTTTATTACTAATTTATATTTGTGGAGCAGTTACTCTGTGCCAGCCAACATTCTAAGCATTACCATATAATATTTCATTTAGTACTCATATAAATCTCTATGATATGTGTCCAGTTATGATTCAAATATTGCAGCTGCAGAACTGAGTTGCTGAAATACTGAGTGATTTGAAGAACATCACAAGGCCAGTAAACTGGGTACTCTGATTTGAACCTGGACAGCTTATTCTGATCCCAGAAACTGTACTCTTCACCCTCATCAATACTGAAGTTGGTTCAGAAATACAGAGATTGCAAGCCTTTTGAAAGGGCTGGTTGAGAAAGGCAGTATAGATGAACTAACCTATACATTTTCAAAAAGCCAAAGTATGACTAGAACAAATTTTACATGGGATATTGGGGTTTGAGGGAAGAAAGAAGATAATAGTATTCTGGACAGAGGGAACAGCATATACAAAGACCCGACTCTGAAAGCATGGATGACTTCAGGGACGCTTTCTTAGAGGGGACTTGTACTTGGATTTTAATGATCTGAGGTTGCCATCTTGAAATGCTTAGTAATTTCATTTTTGAATTTATACTTTAAGAGAAGTCTAGTGAGACAATCGAGCATTTAGAGTGGGCTCCCATTGCCTCCCATCTCCCTGGAAAGATTCTCCATAGCCACTCCCCTATCCCTGGGGCCCCGGGCACCTCACTTGGCTTCACTGTCACAGTCCTGATTCAGTTGACTTTGCCTCATTTAGTCTTTGGTGTGGACTGTGCATGGTACAGGGAGGGTCGGGCTTGGCAAGCGTTCCCTGCAGTTTTGGGGCAGAACATGATGACAGCCATCTCTGCCATGGGATAGCTGTGCCACACATGTTCCCAGGGCTACGTGGAGAAAGTTAGCCTCTTGCCCACCACTGATCCAGGTACGTGTCCTGGCATGGACATTCCAATCTCTTGGGTATTCCTCTGTGGGTGGGGAGGTGGAATCATGGGAGATGCCCATGTTTGAGGCAATTAAATAGCAAATAAAAAAAGACCATGATGTGTTAAGAGACAGGTCTTGGAAGAAAGGAAAACTTTTCTATCTTAATATCATCATCAACACTGTTAACCAGCTTTTTGAACAAGGATACTGGCGCCCTTTCATTTGCACTGAGCTCTCAAATTATGTGGTATTCCTGTATGAGAGCCCATGGTATGCTATGTTTTAATAACTCAAACTATTTCAGTTTCTGTATATCAGATGGCCTTTAATAACGTGACTAAGTTCTGAGTAGAAAAGATAAAAGCAAATTAGATCATATCAGGAAGTTATATTCTAAGATCAATGAAGAGTGAGTGATATGTTTTAAGTATAAGAATCCTGTGAAACAGAAGGCTAATTTTCAGTTGCATCAAGATGAAATTTATGAAACCAAGACTAGAACCAGGAAGGCCTACTGGCATACCACTGCTCTTGTTTAGATAGCAGATTGTCATGGCCCGAATGGAGTGATGACAATGAAGGAGAGAACTAGATGGACTCAAAAAATTTTTTGGAAGTATAGCCATTTAGACACGTATAAATGAGAAGACATAGGGGATGTTACAGGGTCATGAAACATGACTTTGGATTCTTGCTTGGCCATTGAAGTCTATGAAGATATCATTTATTAAAATCTTACCTGGAGATATGGTTTTGAAATTACTCAATATAAAAATGAGTATTTAAGCAATGGGAATAAATTAGATGATCTGGGAGTGTGCGCTCTTTGAAAATGGAAATAATTGAATTATTACCTCTAAAATTATGCTGTCCGTTACAGTAGTCACTAGTCACATATAGTTAATTTTTTAATTAATTAAGATTAAATGAAATTAAGAAATCACTTCCTCAGATGCACCAGTCACATTTTAAGAGCTCAACAGCTGCATGTGGCCACTGGCTACCGTATTGGATAGTGCAGATTATAGAACATTTCCATCATTTCAAAATGTTCTAATGGGTAGCACTGCCTAAAACTTCTGGGCTTTAGGGATAGATGAAGGGATAGCAGTTGTACAAGACTGAGAATCAGTAGCTAGAAAATGAGGAGAAGAATAGGAAGAAATTAACGTGAAAGAAAAGAAAGAAAGAGAATTTTTCAAGGGGAGAATGACCAACCACATCACATGCAGAGGGGAGCTCAAATAACATTAGGATTAAAATGGTCCTATCTCAGTTCTAAAAGATTCAACTGGCTTTATTACTGACCGTCAAAATCAAGCATAGTAACTGACTAAAAGATGCTTAAGCAATTAAAAATGTAAAAGTTACCTTTGATATATATATATATATATATTCTGAAAATTTTTGCTTCCTCGCTAATTTTTCTGCATTCAGTAACCACTAGTATTATACACTTCAAGGAGGTGTGCAGAG
The DNA here is from genome assembly GCF_021613505.1 of Equus quagga. Lineage (NCBI taxonomy): Eukaryota > Metazoa > Chordata > Mammalia > Perissodactyla > Equidae > Equus > Equus quagga. The sequence goes on from NC_060275.1 coordinate 100,152,464, forward strand.
CAAGACATAAACAGATTATGTTGAAATCCTTAGCCAACAAATTTTCAAAGGTTGTTTCGTTCCTCTAAAGCTTGTTAAGATATACGAACAAAAGATCATTTCCTGGAAAAGTTAAGGGTCATTAATATTGCTAAATAGAAATGATACAGTTATCACAGTAAGAGAAGAGTGGGCCTTATTAACAAACACTCATTTCCTTTCTATACTTTAAAAACTTTGCTGCAGTGGAGGCTGAATTTCTCATCTTTTACTCTGTAAAATATTGGTTTGTAGAAAATAGTTTTGAGAGGCACTAAATTATATTTCCCTTGCTTTTATTTTAAGGTAAAAGTCCTTGAAAATGCTTTATATATCTCTTGTTACACACAATTGTTTTATTCCCAGAGACTTTTGCTCCTTTTTTATTATATTGGTAGTATTTTATTTCCGTAAAGGCTTTACACATTTCTTCTTTCAATATATAATATTGAATATTTCTCCTTTCTTTAATATTTGATATAGAATTACCTTCATGGCTGCCTGCGAATGCCAAATTCTCCTGACATTTACCAACCTTCTTCACTTTTCTGCCCTTCTCTTTTTTTGGCTCGAAGAGCTATTTATGTTAGGAAAATATTTTCACATTTGTAAAATGATAACTTTTTGGGAATGTGTTGAAATAAGAGACGCCAAGGAGAAAAAAAAGAGACATGATCACATTAATAACACATACACTTCTAGAAGCAAAGACACAGATATTTCTGGGTGTTCACACACACACACACATATGCAATTCACATACATACACATAAACAAGCACATTCAAAATCAATACAAAGGAGGAGTTTTAGTGATAGTAATCCATTTTATTGGAAGTAAACTTCCATTTCATGGAAGTTCTTGAAGACAAAGAAAATGCAATTAGGGTTGTGAAAACTAATTTAGGATTTATAAGGTGTAAATATAATTTAATAAGATTTATATTAAGTGATACTTATTAAAACTGTTTATGATTTCTAGAAATAAAGTTGTATTCAGCATGAAAGCAAAACATTAAAGTTAATGAAATTATAGGATCATTTATGAGAAATCACTTTGGAGTTGACATGGCAAATAAAAAGTAAAAGCTAAGAAAATGACGTGTAATCTACCATGTTTATTTGACTTTGAAAAAGCTGCTCAACTTGGTGAACACTGTAAATTCTATTAAAAGTTTTAATTTGTTTATGTACATGATTTTTTATATGGAAATTATAACCTTTCTCACTAAATACACAAGCTTTATGTTAGAATGAAATCATCAAAACATTTATGAGTCTATACTTCATTATTTTTCTTAATTGATTTTCCGTTATTGGCATAGTGGAAGAAATAAATGCTGTAAAATATTTATTATGCCAAAATATATCTTTTAATGCAGCATTACCTTTGAGGAAATCTATCTAAAATAGTGATATTCTTTGTGCAGTATTACGTAAAAATTAGCAAGAGATAAAATTCCTTCATGAATAGAAACTAATAGATATTTTTTAATATTTGTCCTGTCAGAGTTATTCAGATGAAGGTATTCTCATCCAAGAAAATTTCCTCTTGAGTGATGTGCAAATTTTTTGTACTACTGTATACCATGCATTGCAATGCTCCCCGGAATGTCAGGGTTAAGCTCCAATCATTTTGCTCACTTGTTACATGTGCCTTTGGGAAAACTTCTTTGCCTTACTTTTATCATTTCCAAATGGGGTAATAATGGATAACCTGCAGGATCATTGTAAAGATATTAAGTAGTAATATACTTAAAACATTTAATGCAGAATATTGAGTAAATACCTGTATGTTATTTCTCTTAAGGATATTCAAAATGTGCAAATATGTGGGTAGAGTTTGACATTAAGGAAATGTTAAGCAGGCATCTTTCCTAAGTCCAGTGTACTTTTGTCATGCCTACTACTGTTAATAACAGAAATGTTTGTATTCAGTAAAATGTCTACACTATTTGTGAAAGATACATTTGTAAAGTAATATGAAGGTAAGAAATAGTGGCACAAGATGGAGATTATGTTAATATCGTGAATATTTTAAAATATTTATATGATATAAATTCAACCATGTTTAATATATTATTTATTCTTGAGAGGTCATCTTTTTTTTATTTTAAACTGGGGAGAAAAAAACGTTAAACATAATCTCACTGAGACATGATTTCCCAGATTAAAATTTGAATCTGAATGAGCCAATTTACCAAGTTTCCTTTGGCTGTCCTTCTGAAAGGACTGTTTATCGTCATTTTATATTCATGAAGCAACCCAATTTAATACTGAAAAAGGAAATCTAAATTCTCAAAGGTACAAGAAAGCAGATTATTGATGAGGTTATTTGTATATGAAACACTGAATATTTTTTCTACTAGACAGAATAATCTTCATTGTCTTTCAGTACTCAAAGTGACTTTTTATTCTTTATGTTATTTGAATAATATGCATATGCACAAACTAAAGAAAAATAATTAATTACTATATAATTATTGGATGTTCTTATGTTGTTTTAAATGGTCAAATGAAGAATTCATTAATTTTCAGTCTCCCTGGATGGAAATGCTTCATTGAGTAAATACACACTTTTGGATATTTATGTGACCTATAATTTCTATGAAACATCAATATGAATTCCCAGATTAATCATTCATTCCTTAGTCAGTGTCATGAAGCGTTTACATTCTCCAAGCTCTGTAACATTTTAAATAGATCTGCTTAGGGAAAAAGACAATTATCTTGACAAACTCTTTGTATACTTTGAATTTAGTAATTTGTTACTGTCACATCTTTCACAATTCTTAAAGAGATTATTAGACATAAAATTAGTGTCAAAAAGTGATGAAAACATCTTTATGAGAAATCCAGGTAATTAATTCCTTATGTTTAGATATGACATAATTTGTAATGAAAATGTTCAATGAGTAAAAATAAGAATGAGTGAACGAATAAAGAGGAAGAGGAAATACAATGAGAACTATGTATAACCCAGTGTTCCCAAAGAAGGCTTCTTAACATATTGGCAAATATATAATAATTATATATGTAATTTTAAAAAGATTTTATGAATACTATGTACAAGGACGGTACATATTTTATCTTATTTGATCATTAAGAAACATATCAGAAGTGCTACTACATTTTAAATATAATAAAATAAAAATCTTTCTCTACATAGCCAAAATAAGATGAACACATTTAATACAATATTAATAATTCCTTAATATTACTAATATTCATGTTAAAACTATCTAACATTACTGAGACCTTTCCTTTACAATTGGTCTTGTCCAGACAAGGATCCTATTCAGAACCATGTTGCATCTTGTCATGTCCCTCGACTCTCTTTTAAGTGAGAAAAGTGCTTTTCTTTGTAATGATACTAAGTACTTGAAGACACTTGAGCTAGCAGAATTTACCATGTTCTGGAACTTTTTAGATGTATACTCATGGTGTCATTTAGTTACTCTTCTTTCGTTTCCTTTATCTACAAAACAAAAATTGTACCTACCAGCTGGCTTAAATCCAAGTGAGATATTTTTGACAACAATGCATCATATGATATTATATCTATACTGTTCCACATCAGGAAACAACTAATATTTTTGCCCCAATATTTGTGTCCTAAACAATTCGTTAGAAATCTGCAATTTTTTCTACCTTAAGACAAAAAATAGTCTTTGTGATATTGTGTTGGCTCTATATAAATGTTCAATTCCTCATCAAACATTTGACTGTTGGATTTAATACCAATTTGATAATACCCATCTGAAGCAAATTTTAATTAGGTTTTCCAAGTGATCCAGTGGTCTCTTGTTTGTCATCCTGCTGACTCTTGAACTCCAAGGGTAGGTGATCTGTGTCACTATTAGCATTTTGTGCAGTTAACATTTGCTAAGGGAGGTACAGGGTGCAGGATAGTGAGTTTTGGTTCAACAAAACCACAAGAAAAATGGAAATATAGAGCGTTATTACTCAGGTTCTGGAGGAAGTACACGGCAGGCGTGGAGGGGCCACACGGGGAAGTCATGGAAGGGTGCAGGCAGACAGAGAGGCAGGATCTGGAGCATATTCCTTAATTAGGGTAGAGTGCTTTGGGTTTCCTGGGGTGAGGCTGGATTGGTCATTTCATACCAAAAACAGTAGGTTTTGGTAAGCTTCATGAGGGTCTTATCTAAGGGGCACACAAGGGGAAGGCGCTGGAAGGTGGGGGAGACTGTTTATCACAAGGTCTGTTGGGGAGTCCTACTGCTTTTGACTCTGGAGTCTGTTACCTAGGGCACATGCCTGCATGAAGAGGCTATGTGAAGTTAAGGCGCCCGCAGGCTGCTTAACCAAACAAAATAGATGCTAAGGCAGCAACACCATGGAACAGTTTAGCTGAAGTCTCAGCAGTCACCTTCTACTTCCGATAGCTTGCAGTCACTGTGAAGTGTTCATTTCTTTTTCCCTCTGGTAGCAACTTTAGAGACAACAACTTGAGATAAGAGAGACCAAGAAGGGAGCAACAGGATCCGATTCCTGAATGACATGATGAGAGATGGTTCAGAGAGTAGCACAACCCAAGACAGACTTGCATGAGGAAGAAACATTTTCACTGCACATGATAAACCACTGCTTATGTGTTGCAGTAGCAAACCTACGTAGCTGAAATAATAAAATACGCTAATACCACTTTTCTCCTGAGTTATTAGTGTTTCTTGCTTCCCTATTCCTGGGGCTCTTCTAAATGTTCAGAAGGATCTCTTCTGTCTCTCTGTCTCTCTGTCTCTATCTGTCTCTCTTTTTCTGTGTTCTAAGCTGAGCACGTTTTCTGAGTTTCTGATTTACCAACCTTTTATTTTATGGCTTTCAAAATTTTTTATCATAGTTAAAAAAAGTCGTCACCTGCCCATTCTCTAGTATTTTTGGTTTATAACTTTTACATTTAAATAGTTAATTTTTTAGAGTCAATTCTAGTAAGTTATGAGGTACAAATTAAATTACCATTTCTAAATCTTTGGAGTAAATTATGGAATTTTTATTCTTTTACCAATTCATCTGAATATTTATATTAATAGATTTTCTAATAATGCTAGCCTTTGAAATCATGGAATACATATCTCCTGATTATTTTGTGTGACAATTTTTAAATACAGTTTATCCTGTTTGAGAGTATTTAATTTTGAAATTTTATCTCCATATTATTATGTGAAATTGGTTGCTATTTTACATTTTTATGCAACCCCAAACAGCTTTGAGCTTTTCAATAGCTATCATTCACATGCTTTCCTTCATTAACTGTTCTCAAATAGAGTGTAAACGCAGCAGCATTACCTGCCTTTAACAGACTAAGGAGAATTACCTGAAATATTTTGGTCTGCTCTTTTTGGAGAGTTATTCTCTGAGAACTGTCTCTGTTCTTCATATGGTGATAGATCTATTAGACTTTGTACCTCTACTACAGTGAATTTTGATAAAATATTTCTCAAGAAAATTACGCATTTTCTTAGGTCTCCAAATTTATTTGAATAACGTAGTAGCAGTTAGTCACCTTTACTGTTAATTGCTCCTCTTTTAATGGTTATTTTCTCCTTGTAACATTTTGAATACGTGTGCCTTCTTTTTTCTCATGATTAGGCAGGTTGATGGTTTTATCTAGTTTTAAATGTTTAAAATATTGGCTTTTTTTCCCTATGAATTCTCTTTTTACTGTGTTCTAATTTATTGGTATCAGCTTAAAAATGTATTTTTCTTCTTTTTCTTTCTTTTTGTTTACTTTGTTGTTCTTCATTTAACTTTTGTATCAGATGGTTAAATCTAATGGTAAATATATATACATACACACACATATATATATAACGTGTACTATATAATACATTATATGCACATAATGTATAAATACAATAAAATGTAATATAGTATATACCATATCTATAATAATGATATTTATATTAAGTGCTTAAGGCATTAAATATACCCCTCCCCTGAGTACTGAACTATCAGTTTCACATGTATATTAATATATTATATTTTAATATCATTATTTTAGGAAAATTCTATGATTTCAGTTTTTATCCAAGAGTTATTTGATAGAGCATTTTTGTTTTGCTTTGTTTTGTCTCGCCTGTGTGTGTTTGAGTGTGTGTCTATGTTTCTGTTTTTAACCCAAGGTAATCAGAGAATGCTGTTCGTATGTTTTTACTAATTTAGTAAACTTAGTGAATTGCCCTTTTCTCCTTTGCAATATAATAAATTTCCGTGATTTCCATGGCTCCATGCCAAGAATGTATATTTTTAATGAGAATTACAGAGTTTCACACATTTTATAAGATCTATTTTTTTGCATCACTCTTCAGATTGTCTTTATCCACATTTTCTTGACCACTTCATTTCTCTTAACTTTAGAGAGATGTTTTAAAAACTACAATTAGTACACAGTGGGCTAAATTTTCTTACATATTCTATAGATCTTAGTAAATTAAAAAGGCTGCTATGATATTTGTTTCATTTATATTTCTAAGTTTTAAAATATCTTGGTAAATTGTATCTTTTTGCAATAATTTTTTTGTCATAAAAACCAGTAAAATTAATAAAATTTTTGGAAATTTGACTAAAGGAAATATATGGGAAAGGAAAAAAAACACATATAGCTATTGGAAACATAAAATTCTAAAACAATATTAAAGCAACTCTATGGCAAAACTTAGAAATCCTGGATGCAATGGTAAATTCTGACCAAAATATAGACATTGATAAATAAAAAGCAAAGAGTATAATTTATCTTGAGGAAATAGTTTCAAGTTTTGTAAACTCAGTTATTTCTCCCATGTAATCCTCCATATTTTCTATCTGAAAAATAGTAACAATTATGACATTGACTTCATATGATTTTTGTAATAATTGAGTAAGTTATTATATGGAAGTGCTTAAAACAGATTGACATTCTGGGGACCTGGAAATGGCCACCCCAAGATATGTCTCTTTGGCATCAGGATTATTTGAGGCTGACTGCTTTTGATAAACTGGGACAGGGAAGGAGGAATGGAACTTGCCCTTCCTTAGGACACATTTACATTTGTAAGGTAAATCTCTATCTGTAAAAGGTGCCTCCCTCTCTGTACCAGGAAGAAGAAAGGAGATGACCTTCTCTCTAAAAACTCTTAATCAATACCAAAGGCAAGGACTTAAATCTGCATTTTATTGTGCTTGTCTGGTAACCTCCTGTAGCTGACTTCCCTCCCCCTCCCAACGTTGGCATTTCTTTAAGGATTAAGCATCTTTCCTTAGGCTAGGAACTGATTGCTGAGCCCACCTGTGACCGCCCAGCTCCAGACAATCGACTTGCCTCCTGCTACGCCCACTGAGATAGCAGACCACTGCCTGCTGTGTCCATCAAGCGCTGTGCCGACAGGGCAAGCTCGTGACTATTGTGGGAGGGACATTTCAATCACATGTGAAACACCCCGTTTGGGGGTATATAACCACTATGTGCACCCCACTTCTTCGGTGCCCTTTCTTCCTTCGGGGAAAAAAGGCCCCGGGCCATGGTTCCTCATAAAGCTTTGTTTAATTTTCTCTTGCTATTCTGTCTCATGTGAATTTAATTCATTCTCCCTGCCAGACGAACCCCCATTTGGGAAGAGGAAATGTCTTCCTCCCCTACAACATATTTTAAGTAGTGCATATCTGCTAATATTGTCATTATTATTATATTTATTATTATTATTAGATAGATACCATTTTTTAAAAACTTAGAAACAAATGATGAATGTGTGGATTATATTTAAAGTTCCCAATAACATTTTATTTATATTTATTTATTTATTTGTATTTATTTATGACTCTCTAAATCCAGAAGATGATTGAAATCTCTCTTTTTTATTTTTATGAGGTCAGCAAAACCTTTTTTCAAAATCTACAGAGTTAGTGTTAAGAAGGAAACATTGAGGTGCCAGCCTGGTGGCTTATATAAACTGTTTCCTTTTATTTTTTTATTGTTTCGCCCTAATTGAAATAGACACCATTTTTTTTAGCCTCTTGTTTTCAGAGACTTTCCATAAATGCAATATTTTTTTCACACATATTTCATTAGATTACCTAATGTTTAGGAACGAGGAATTTTCTATGTACAATTCGTTCTACTACAGTGCTTTTTGCAAACAGGAATTTGCTACAACACAATTGATACATTAGGGAATATTTTGCACATAAGGCTAATTTCACATTTGCTTACGTGTGATTTCGTCTGCAAGAATCACTAGGTGATCAGAGACAATTCCACCCAGCAGAATGGAGCCTTCTAGAACTACACAAAAGCACACGCAAACATACGTACACACACAGCATCAAACATCTACTACTTACCTCAGTTCATTGTATGCGCTATCGTCCATGCCCATTCACATCTGGTGTTACAACTTCCCCTCTGATTTCAGGTAATTCTTTCACCACCTCGTCATAATAGCTAACAAGCTACAACTCTTCTGACAGTCACTTACAAACAAACTTCAGGGCTTTTTCAAGATGAAGTGCCTTATTTATTACATTTATGCATTGAACTGTTAACATGTAAATCTGTGCTATCATTTTTATTAGATTACTGTCAATTTTGTGTGTATGTCACCGAAAATGTTTCTGATTTTTTTGTCCTTAATTCTGTTTTCCCCTGTGCACAACAGTGCATAGTAGGGCGACCTTTAGAAGCATATCTTTTGGTATATAGTATAACTGACTTTAAATATAACTGACTCCATCTATCCAAATACCATAGAGAAAATGGAAAGCATCAGTTAGCCTAGCAAGATGGATAATTGGGATTTGGTTAAGAGAATTCTAATGTAAAACAAAACACAATGAGGAGAACAAGATAGTCCTGCTCACTTTGGAATATTTATCAATAGCGTCTATAGTTCCAGAGCTGATTGAGTTGTGGATCCTTCCTCAGTCATTCTCAGGTGTTGAAATTTGTCATCACATTTCAAGAAGCCACAGAAACCTTTTTCAGATGTTACTGTTCAAGAAGTTTGCCTTATAGGTATGTACTCCCCTGTACCCTCAAAATTCAACTCACAATATATACATATGCTAATAAATGTATAATATACTGAATACGGAAAGTTGTGATGTCAGCAAGTAACATAATTTGAGGAATTTCAGGACACCACTCATTGGGTTAGGTCTCGAGCTAACAACCACATTTAACCTTAATTACCTTTCAAAGACCTTATTTTGAAATACTATCACATCCTGAGGTAGCAAAGCTTAGGACCTCAACATATGAATTTGGCTGGAGGGGTGCAAAGTTTAGCCCATAATACTCTATCACAAAATTATTATTATTAATGAACATAAAATGAGCACACACTTTTCCAATGCAGGTGGGTTAAATACTCCACACAGTTTTTCTCATTTCTTTATAAATTAAATAATTTTAGAGATAACCTGAAGTAGATTGTGTGTGTGGTCTAGGTACACACACATTAACAGATGTTTCACCTTGACTGATTTTTATAACGTTGTTAGGATGACTTCATAAAAGGAATGAAAACAATTTATTTTGTTTACTGTTTAATCATGAAAAAACACCATGCTACGTAATACTTCTTGAAGGGTTCTTTTCTTCAAATGCCATTAAAATTTTCCCTTGTTTTCTGAACTTAAATGCTGCCACAAGGATATTTTGTCACTGAATAGCTGCCCGGAGGAACTCAAGGGTGGGTTTGGAAGCATTTAACTGTTGTTCCAAATTGTTCTTTTTCCTTTTATTATGTTAAGGGGATGCAGTCACCAACCATCCTGAACCAGCCCAAGCCTCATCACAAGAGGATGCCTATGACCTTTGCCTTATTTTGAATGCTGAGATCTCTCCAGGAGGAGCTTAGGTCTTATTATCACATCCTGCAGTGTATGTGGAAGCGTGTTTTCCAACTGAGCCTGTGCAAGTGAATATCCACCTCTCCCTTTCGAATATTCATTCCCCATCTGAAATAAAAGGTCCCTGCTTCCCTTTGCTCGGGACGTCATGACTCTGGAAATGATTCCTCATCGTCTCCTGTGTGCTGCAACTAGACCTTACTTTGTGAGACAACTACTTCTGTTGGAAAGTCTCATGTAATTCGTCAGGAGGGAACCCACTTTGGTTTCAGTAACAACATGAGGTCAACAGAATGTATTCTATCTTTTCAGAGATTCACTTCTTCTTTGAAGTAAAAAGACTATTATCTTAATTTTAACATTTATTAAGCTTGCTCATATTTTCATAACTGATTTTGAATGTCTAATTTTTTTTGAAAATATAGTTTGCACATTATGTTTATTTACCTAAAGAAAGGATTTTTTTAATGACATTGTAGACTATTTTTGTATATAATGTAATGTTATTCTGTTTTTCAGGAATTTCAATTATGCTTCTGTGGAATTCCCATTTGTCTAAATACAGAGATCATTTTTTCCCTAATGAGTTTTATATCTGTTTCTTTTTCATTTTGTGTCATATCCTGAAACATATTTTTTATGTCCATGAATTTATTTTTAGCCAAGTCTGTTTTGTTTCTTTCTGTATCACATGGCTTTAATTCTGTTAAATGAAATAATCAAAATAGGTGCATCTTCCATTTCTTTACTGAATCCTTTCAGTGCATTTTCATCTAATCTATTCTCTTTAGTAATTAATCCTTCTTTTGTATATATCTTACTTAGATATTTCTAAAACTATTCCATTTTCTTTATAATGAGTTGTGATCACCAGCTTGAAATTTTGTTGAGTCCTGAAAATTTGATCCTCTGTTACATATTTTTCATCTAGTCTTCTCTTGATTTTTTGTTTATTCCATTTTCTTCGTAACACCTGTGCATGGATGTACTTTTGCTTAATAGTACTATTGGAATAGGGACAGATGTTTTTATATCTCTATTTACTCAACAAAAATATCTTTGTCTGAGGCAGTGACCTGGGGATGGGTAGCTTGTAGGCTTACATTTTGTATATTTTTCAGAATAGATTCTCTCTCATCATTTAGTCTGCTTTCCAAAGGTCTGTGTAAGTCTCCCTGAACTTTGGGGACACCCTTGGGATGAGCATGTGCTCTTGGTAGGAGATCATCATGCCAACAAACTGTAGTCAGAGATCCTTGGTGATTTACCTACAGTGTGTTCAATACTCTTCAATTGACTCTGGAAAGCACTTACAGAGGGCATTGACATTTGATCTCTCTTCTCAGATGATCTCACCACCTAGCGATCTTTCTTCCTTAGTCTTGTCTTTGATGTGGTAATGGGTCAAACTCAGAGAACTTCAAACTAGGAAAGTTTCTCTTCTTTTCCATTTACATCTGTAAACCTATAAAGCATCATTGGTCAGTTTTATTTTTTTTGTTTTCAGGACTATTTCACTTAGCTTTATTTTAATTTTCTCCAAATTTTAGTTATTTGATAGATATTATTACATTTTACTCTTTACAGTTATAGCATTTATCATTTAATTTAAAATGGAGGTTTTTTTCTAATTTTGTGTTATCTGTGTTTGTTTTCAGAAAAATATAGAAAAAGTAGAATAAAAATGGCTATACTTGCTATCTTTACTAAAATATTGCATAGTATAATTTTAAGGTCTTATTTTAAATAGCTATGAACCGTATTTGTATTCATACCCATCAGTTACATTTTATGAAAACGACTATATCCATCTTTGTTAAACATAAGGACCATAGTATGTAATATTGATCCATATGTATAAGTAAATCTACATATTTTTCCATATCTGTCTTCTAATCTTTCCATTTACTCCTTGAAATGCAATTGAGTCGTGTGTACATTTTTTTAAAGTAATATTTCAAAGGCACTTTATTTTTAACAGGGTTTAGTCCATTTAACCTCTTTACTCTGTACTTTGTTATGGTGAAAAGAAACTATGAAAACTGGTTCTTTAGAAATTAGACTGCATAGAAAATCTCTCTCTTGTTATATCTAGTAATATAAGTAAATAAGCTCTAAAGTACTAATTACTTTAAATAGTGACAGAGACCAATAACTTAGTTTATTTAGATGTTCTTGTTTACTTAATTGTAGGTTGTTACTGAGATATGCAGCAACTGTTTGTTTATAAGCACACAATTTCCCTAGTCCTCATTTTCTTGAAACATCATCTATCTAATCAGGCAAAGAAATCAGGAAGTTTTATCAATCCAAATCTTAAAAACTGAAAGTTATTGTAACTGTAGTTGGAAAAGTCTTCATTTCCAATTACACCTAGATTTCTTTCTCCAAGGAAGCACTCATTACAGGCAGCAGAATCATTTCGGTGGTGTGGTATGGACAAGCATCTTTCTCTCCGGCCTGCCTTCAGGCCCACTGCAGGCCAGGTTCAGTTTGAAAGCTGTCACACTCTATTAAGAGATGTCTGAAGAAACCCTGTAACTGTGCTTCAACTACATGGTAGAAAAGCATTCTCTCAACATACTGATCCTATCATGACCAAGACAAAAGACATATAAACAATCTCACTTTTGATCTGTGCATTTGTAGGTTTTGGTTTTATCTCCTCTTTTTAAATGTTTTAAATGTAAATTTAAAAGCACAACCAAAAATGGAGAGAATGGTATAGTAAGCATCTACGTGCTTGTGATTTTTATCCAAGAATTATCAATCTTCTGACCATCTTATTTGCTCTACTTTCTGTGTTTTAGTCTTGTGCTAGCATATTTCAAAGTAAGCCCATGACTTTGTTATTTTTCCCCTATAAATGCCTCAATATGAATATCTAACTGATAAGGAATTTACTTTATAAAACCTACATGACATTTATCGTAAACCAATGGCTAAATCACGTCATTTCTCCCATAGACACTATCTCTTACCACTATCTTTCACCCTAGTTTGGATCACCATGATTCTTTCTAGTTTCCTGCAAGAAGTGGCTAGCTAGTTTTTTCATCTGGTACTGTTTTTCTCTAACCTGTTTTTTAAAGAGCACCTGCTGTGTTATTGAAAAGCAAATCTGAACCGTCACTCCCAAGTTTAATAACTCTTAAGAGCTGTCTGTTACTTTCTGAATAATATCCAAATTCCTTAGTATGTCTCATATGCAATCCTTCATAACTTGCCTCCTAACTACTTCTCCAGCCTTATCTTATAACTGATTCAATTGAATGGCAAAATAGTCAATACTTTTTTTGATGTTAGTCACTGGGTGTTTATATATACTATTCCTTGGCTGAAATAATTTTCACCCATTCTTTGTTAGTCTTTTAGGTTTAACTTAGATACCGTTCCTTGCAGGATATATTAACTGGTCTCCCCAGTCCTGGCTAGCTATCCTTTCTGAATGCTCACAAAGCACACTGCTCACAATGCTCACATCAGCACTATTACACTGCAAAGCAAGTTCCTGAGCACTTTCCCCTATCATTCCTGGTTTATCTTTTAATCCTATAGCTAATTAATCAGTAGAATTGGTTGATCTTTCCTGCAAAACAATTTGAATATGGTCTCTGCATATCCCCTGCTTCTAACCTAACCAAGTCACCACATGTTATGACAATTACTGGTCTCTGTTTCATTTATTACTTTAACTCTACAAACATTATCTGCAATATGATTTTTAAAATATCAAGTGAATCTTGCTATCAGATCATTTAAAAATTCCATGATAAGGATTAGTTTTGGAATAAATTACTTTTTTTCAATATGATCTATGTGGTCTGACCTATGCCCATTTCTCCTATGTCATCATTTTATATCATTGCCCCTTCCTCTCATATTGTTCAAGCCACACAAGCTTTTTTATTCCTGCAAAATGTTGAGATTCTTTTTTTTTTGGTCAATCCAAGGGAATTTTTAATTCTGCTTCCCCTCTAGAGTGTTCTTCCAACAACTTTTGCAAGGATAGCTCTTTCTTACCCTTCATGTTAAATGTTGGGATCAGGGAAACCATCCTTGAATTCCCCCATTTTCTCAATACCATTTTATATTTATAGCCTATTAAATTTGTGGACTAAAATATAACCTTTTCTTTGGTTTTTGTGAATATTCTGCAGATCCTTAAAAAAAAGGTGTACTCTCTTTTACTGGAGGTCTATATTAGTCAGGGTTCTCCAGAGAAACAGAACAAATAAGATCTATATATACACAGAAAGCTATTTACTATAAGAAATTGGTTCACACAATTATAGAAACTGGCATGTATAAAATCTGCAGCGTGGGCCAGCAAGCTGGAGACCCAGAAGGGCTGATGTTCCAATTCAAGTCTGAAGGCTATCTGATAAAGAATCCTCTATACTCAAGGGAAGGTCAGTCATTTTCTTCTATCAGGACTCCAACGCATTGGATAAGGCCCACTAACATTATGGAGGGCAATGTGCTTTACTCACAGCCCACCAATTTAAATGTTAATCTCATTTAAAAACAGCCTCACAGAAACACCTAGAATAATGTTTGACCAACTATTTGGGTACCATGGCCCAACTAAGTTGACATAAAATTAACCGTCATAGGGTCCAAGTTTCATAGTTATACAAGATCCTTACCTATAATGATTGTGTGGTTTGAGTCTACTCTACCCATATAGCTTTTCTTCACTTTCCATATTTAAATTGAGAAAGGTGTTTTTGAAGATGTGTATTGTTACTATGTTACTTGATTTTTCCCATGGATGGCCTAAATTTTCAGATTTATGAAAATTGGGACTGTGCTGGTTTTTGGATGAATAAGTACTAATATTCACTGTATAAACTTCATTGTTATTTGTAGCCTGTACCATGAAAAATTTCTCTTTGTCTCATTTAATGATATATAGTCCAACTCCATTTTGTCAAATATCCAGAGTTTGATCCCTACTTCTGTTTATCTACATTTTCCTGGTATATTTTGGCTATTATTTTAGTTTTAGTGTTTCAAACATCTCTAGATATGTTACTTCCATACAGAAAGTTTTTGATTTTGCTTTGATAGTCAATCTGAAAATATCTTTTTGATTGATGAGTTGAGGCTATTTATGTTTATTTTATCAACATTATTGATACTTTTCCACCTCAGTTCCATCATGTAAGTTTACATTTTATTTGTAATCAAGTGTACAATAGTCTTTACCATCTTCGTGTTTTTGCTGTGCCTTTTTTAAAGTATACTTTTTGTTTTCAGGGAAGGTTTGTATATTTTTCTAATGGTTATATTTATCCTAACATTTCTATAAATATCCTTAGTCATCTCTTGTTTAATAGTGTTTATTGCTTTTCTGCTCTAAGCAATATTTAAATTTTCTAGTAACTTTGTTTCCCCTCCCTTATTTACACAGTACCTGATATATACCTAATTAATAATAATTGTGAGGATTTCAGAAAGAATAATCCATTTTTAACATATTCTATCCATTCGTCTCTTGCAGGTTTTGACAGTGGTACTGGCTCTAACTGTCAGAGAAAGCATCTATTGCATACAATCTTTTATTTGTAACAAAATTTTAATCTTATTGCAAAAATAAGTATATGTGTAGAGATCACTGAAGTCTTCATGTTAACATTTTTTCTAGTCATTTTGGTTGTTTGAGGTCTTTTGACAGTTGATTCCTTAGGAAGACTCAGAAGTAAAATATTCTATGAGCCCTCCATGCTGATATCAAGTATACCTGTGGCCTTTAAATTTGAAAATGAGTGTGTTTAAATATATCATTCATTCACAATTTCTTTCTCTGAATATCGTAAATAAATTACTCCGTTGTCTTCTGACCTGAAGAGCTACTGTTAAAAAGTGTGATGATCTGCTGAGATTTTTGTTTGCTTGTTTTCATTTTTATTTTATAATTGACTTGATCATTTTTCTTAGCTGTAAAGAATACTTAGTGTGCTCTTTCAAAATTTACCTTTATTTTTTAAAGAATTTGTGAATTAAGTTTAGCTTTCAATATTTGTTCTAAATACAATATTTTTATAGTATTTTTTGTATTGGTTTTGGTTTTCCTCTTCAGAGACTTTTATTCATTAATTGTATCTTACATTTTTGTGTGTACTTTCATGATCTCAAGGGTAGTATTCTGCTCCTAATTCCTCCCAGAATTCTACTGTTTATAATAAACGGGCATTGATTTTATATTAATCCCTTTATTTGGACTGTTTTATGAGAATTTCACAGGAGAAGTATTCCTCAGGATAGGTGTATTTGTGGCACACAAGTATTAATGTAAAGGCTAGCATATTCTAACTTTGGTTTTTAACTCCACATTTTGTTTCTATATACAACTAACAAATTATCTGAAAAAGAAATTAAGAAAATCATTTACAATAACGTCAAAGACAATAAAATATTTAGGAATATATGTGTTTAATGAGGTGAAAGATCTTTACAATGAAAACGATGTCATTAATGAAAGAAATTGAAGATGATGCAAATACATGGAAAGATATATGTGTTCATGGATCAAAATACTTACTATTGTTAAATTTCCATACAACCCAAAGCTATCTTCAGATTCAATGTAACTCCTATCAATATTCCAATGACGTTTTCTAAAGACATAGCAAAAAAATCCTAAATTTCACATGGAACCACGAAAGATCCAAGTAGCCAAAGCAATCCTGAGAAAGAACAAAGTTGGAAGCATCACTCTTCCTGATTTCAAACTATGTTACAAAGCTATAGTAATGAAAATAGTATGGTGCTAGCATAAAAACAGACATATAGACCAATGCAACAGAATAGAGAGCCCAGAAATAAACCCATGCATGTACAGTTAACTAATATTTGACAAGGGAGTCAAGAATACTCAATGGAGAATAAACAATCTCTTTAATAAATAGTGCTGGGAAAATTGAATAGTCACATGCAATAGAATAAAATTAGACTCGTCTTACATCCCTCACAAAAATTAACTCAAAATGGTTTAGAGAGCTAAATACAAGACCTGAACCCATAGAACTCCTAGGTGAAAACATACGGAAAAACCTTCTTGACATGAGTCTTGGCAATGGTATTTTGGGTATGACATCTAAAGCACAAGCAACAAAGTAAAAAATAAACAGGTGGGACTATACCAAACTCAAAAGCTTCTGCACCGCAAAAGAAATGATCAACAAAGAAAAAGGCAACCTACAGAATGGGAGCAAATATTTTCAAACCACAAATCTGATAAGGGGTTAATATCCAAAATACATAAGGAACTCATAAAATGCAATAGCACAAAAACAATGAAAAAATGGAGAAAGGACTTGAACAGACATTTTTCCAAAGAAGATATTCAAATGGCCAACAGGTAGATGAAACATTGTTCAACATCACTACTCATTAGGGAAATGCAAATCAAAACCATAATGAGATATCACCTCACACCTGTTGGAATGGTTATCATGAAAAAGACTCTAACAAACGTTGGCAAGAATATGGAAAAAAGAGAACCCTTGTGCACTGTGGGTAGGAATGTAAATTAGTACAGTTATTATAGAAAACAGTAAGGAAATTCCTCAAAAAATTAAAAGTAGAACTACTCTTTGATCCACTAATTCCATTTCTGGGTATTTATCCAAAAGAAAAGAAATCTTATGCCAAAGAGATATCTGCACCCCTATGTTGATCACAGCCATTGTTTACAGTAGCCAAGACATGAAAGTAACATAAGTGTCCAATGACAGGGCAATGGATAAAAAATGTCATATATATATGTGATAAATATATATGCACAATGGAATATTATTCATTCACAAAAAAGAATGAAATCTTGCCACTCGCAACAACATAGTCGCACCTTGAGGGCATTATGCTAAGCGAAATAAATCAGAGAGACAAATACTGTGTGATCTCACTTTTATGTGGAATCTAAAAAGAAAAAGAAAAGAAAAAACAAACCTGAACTCATAGGTGCAGAGAATGGATTCGTAGTAGTTGCCAGAGTAGGGGAAAAGGGATCAAAAGGTACAAATTTCCAGTTATAAAATAAGTCCTGAGAGCGTAGTCTGTAGAATGCTGCCATAGTTAATAGTCCTGTATTGTATATCTGAAACTTGCTAAGAGTGTAGGTCTTAAAAGTTCTCATCATAAGGAAAAAAATTATAAATATGTATTGTGATGAACGTTAAATAGACTTATGATGAGTTTGCAATTGTATCTCAAAAAGAAAGTCAAATTGACTGAACTGAAAAAAAAAGACATTGAACTCCAATGCAGGATTTCCATCTAATAGGAATTCAAAAGCAAGGACAGAAACAAGCCATGCTAGTAACAGTTCTCTGAGTTAAAGAAAGTTCTCTGGATAGAGAGTGGCATGAAGCTTCAGATTGAAACATCTCAAGGAGTATTGATGGATTTATATGTATGATAAATATACTCCTTTTTAGAGATATCACGATAAAATTTTAGAGCTGCAAGGAACATGAGACAAATGTAAAATATCAGAGAGAAGGGATTGAGACAGTGAAAATGAGAGACAGAGCCCAGGAGAGAATGAAATAAAAAGCTACAGTGGATAGAATTTTGAAAATCAACCATTTTCTTACAACTTCTTTAGAATATACAGTAGTAAAACATACACAGATACACATATATACAGAACTTGAGTGCAAGTCAGTAAACATGAAACAAAATTTAAAATATCCTCTAATAAAGTAGTAGGTGGAAGGGGAATTTGTCAGGCAAAGTTTCTTATTTTGATGGAGATTTAATTTGATTCCGGATGTTAATAGAAAGAAATGTAAAGTGATTGATAAAAATTTTTAAAAAGGTGGCTGACCCGGTGGCATGGTGGTTAAGTTCACATGCTCTGCTTTGGTGGTCTGGGGTTCATGGGTTCAGATCCCAGGTGCGGACCTACACACTGCTCATCAAGCCATGCTGTGGTGGCATCCCACATACAAAGTAGAGGAAGATTGGCACAGATGTTAGCTCAGGGCCAATCTTCCTCACTAAAAAAAAAACCAATTTTTTTTTAAAAGTAGCATAAGGAAGAGAAAGAGAATGTAAACTTCTCAAACAGAGAAGGGGGAATGCTAACAATCTAAAGTCGGAAATAAAATACAATCAAGAAAATGTGGTATATAGAAAATATGCACTAATATGACCAACCAACCTCAATTGCAAAATCAAAACAAGAAAGAACAAAGCAAATGAGAAAAAAAATGCCTCTTTAATGATGCAATACAATAAAATGGTCATAAAACTAAACTATAGAACAGAAACTTCTCTCACAAATACTATGGCACCTGGAATCAAATTAAGGAAAATTTTTTTCATAATTCTCAGCAGAAATCATAAGTGGACTTCTCATAAACAGGGCAAGGAAATCTGGGGATATATATACATAGGGGAGAAGGAGAATGGCCCTGTAAAGATCTCATTATGCACCACACATAGGCAAGAAAGGAGAGTTTGGAGCAAGAATTCTGCTGAAGAGCTCATTTATCTTCCATGACCTATTTCCTCTTTACTGAGACTAAACTGGTGAGGAGGGTGAAGAAAGCAGTAATCAGCAAATCACAACAGAGAGAGCCTGTGTGCAAGCTTAATTTGTGGTCAGACTAGCCTGCTGAACTTCATAATGTTAAGGCACATGTGCTTACATGTTAATAATGATAGTATTGACAGAGTGTTTGAGAGGACAAACAAATAATTAAGACGTGTTGATTAGTTCAGCTCACTCTTCCTATACTCACCCTAAATTAAACATTTTAACAATATTAAAATACTAGAATAGGGGCCGGCCCTGTAGCCTAGTGGCTAATTTCAGCAAGCTCCACTTTGGTGGTTCGGTTTGGTTACCGGGTGCAGACCTACACCACTGGTTGGCAGCCAGGCTGTGGCGGACTCACAAACAAAATAGAGGAAGATTGGCACAGATGTTTGCTCAGGCTAATCTTCCTCAAGCAAAAAGAGAAAGATTTGCAACAGATGTTAGCTCAGGGCGAATCTTCCTCAGCACAAAAAAGAAAACAAAAACCACAACTAGAAGAAGATAAAGGAAGACTCCTTTTTGCTATAAATAATATTCAGTAAGGCAACGTATTTTTGAGTTAAAACAATAGAAATAAAAATAGATATTGTGTAGAGTTTTATAAACAGTAATCCTAGATGTTGCACTACTCTGTGTCTATACTAAATAAGAAATTGGTCAAGTGCAGAAAAGGAATACAGATAAGGAGGTTAATTCCAACATTGTTTTAAAAAGAAAAATAAAAAATGAGCAAAATATATGAACTCCATCACTAGGCTACATATTGTGGGATATTGTGCAGTAATTGAAATAAAAAGCCAGATTTATACCTTCTCCTGATATAGAACATAAACATGGAGTAAGGTAGTCACTCAGTTTTTAACTCAAAGGAGAGATTTCTCATGAAATTTTGTACGTTATGATGAAGCCTCTTCATAAGTATTTTAAAGGTTTCTGCACAGCTCTTGAGTTTTATAATCTGAATTTTACTCCAACTTTCATTAATATTTGTTAACTAATATGTATCTAATAATTAATATTCAATAATATGTATAGCATTGGTTGATAAACACAACTTAAAAATGTCTATCCAGAACTCACAGTACTGAACAAAGTCCTGATAAAAATATTTCCTGAGCACTTACTGTCTTATCACTCCTGACAACGTTTCTCATTGCCCTGGGACGAGGTTCAACTCTCTGATCCAGTAAAGCCTCTAAATCCTTAAATATTTCCCTTTCCACTGTTCCTTCCAAACCCTTATGCTTACTCTCACACATTTCAAGCAACGGTGCAGAGCTGTCTTGGGACAGGTGCTTCTTCCTGAATGTTTGCAAGAGCGGGTCCATTCATTTCTCCAACTTATGGACAATCCATCCAAATATTTTGTATATAGATAGATAGATTTAGATATGTTTACATCTCTGTATATGCAAATATACTCGTATGTGTGCATGCGTATGTGAGAGAGAGAAAGAAAGAGAGAGAGAGAAAGGGAGACTTGCTATCTGCAAAGCAATAAAAATGGCATTTGTTCTCTCAGGCTTACAGTGAGACTCGTCCATGTAGGTAAAGGAGGTATGCACTACAAAAGCATGGCAGAGAAACAAAGCCAGAAAAATAGGAAAATGTTCTGATTAACCAATGAAGAGAAAACACTCACATTTATACTTAGAGAATGAAAGGAGAGTAATTAAATGAGTACAGACATAGGGAGGCTGAGGAGGACCAGTGCAGTACAGTGCACTGGAAGCCAAGGGTAAAGAGAATTTCCCAAGGCCATCTTGCTTAAGAACATTCAAGACCACAAAGAGTTTTGTCCCTTTTTCCTCCCTTACCAACATTCCACACAGTACTCTGAGGGGTGCTTTTATAATTTATGTCAGACTATGGACCTCTTGTGCTTAACCTATAAATGATTTCTCTTCTCACTCTAAATAAAATCTAAAATTCTTCCTTTGAGCCTACATAGTCTGTCTTCATCTCCTAACACTCTCCCCTTCACACGTTATGTTTGATCCTCTGTAAATTCCTTGAACAGACTGAGCTTGCTTGTAACTTAGACATCTTGCTCTTCCTTTCCCTTAGAACTCTCTCCTTTCCCACAGATTTTGGCTGAAATATTGCCACAAGAGAGGGGCCTTCCGAGCTATCTACAAGAGCACCCTACATTCCCCTATTCACTAGCCAGTATTGGTTTATCCTTAGTGCTTATTATCACCTGAAAGATCATGTGTCTTTCTACTTGGAAGTTCTACCCATCTCATTTGAATGCAAACTTTCTAAGGTCAATGACCAATCCCTCTTGTTCAGCTCTGTTTTACCAGTCACCAAATGTTTGTTGAATGCATGAATAGATGATGGTGCCAAACACACACACACACCGTAAGCTGCCTGACTCCAGCCTTCTTTACTATGTTTTCATATATGCAATAGCAACAGTTAAAACAAACAATTTTAATATAGTGATAGGCAATAGGACATATTCAACAGAGAGTATGTGAGAGATTGTGTGTGTAAGTGGTTGACTCAAATCAATACTTCTTGTGTAATAGCTATAGTTTATTGGCAAGAAGAAGGAATGTTAATTAGCAATATCATCATAGATAAAAGCACGTTAAATGCATCCGACTGAGGAAGAGATTGATTCACTGCAGATGAAAATTTGATGGATCAAGAGCAAGATATCAAGAGATTAATTGGCTAAACAAGACATTTATGAAAACTAAAAAGGAACGTGAGTGAAAAAAGAGGGATTCAATATAGATTAAAACATATAGGTATTTTGCAACAGAGAAGAGGAGAATTGCAGGAAAATCCTTAGATAATCTTAAAATTCTCTACAAAGTATGTAAACTCTGTTTTACAGATATACAGAAAAATCCAACAGATTTAAAATAGATACCACAGGGAACATAAGAAAGGACTGTTTGTAGATGAGAAAGGCTCATCCAGAAGCGATAAACTTGCAGTAAGGCCAACCATTTTTGCTGACCACCGCAAAACAAATGGAAAACAGCCTGATAGCAAAGCCAGAGAAAGTAGATAACGTAGTTAAATTGTTAGATGTTGGCCTAGGGGTGCCAATGGAGGGACAAAAGATAAACACATTGATCGGAAGTCTTTGATAGGAACAGAAGGCCTAATTATACCAAGATCACATACATTAAGAGACCTAATGTTGAATCAGTCAATCATAAACAGTTCTTACATTTTTACAGAAGTGAAATAAACTACGGAAGTGAAAAAATACTTTTGAATTATCTTTTTTTTAACATGGGGATTTCATATTGTCCCACCAGAATAGATTGAACAACCCAATATTCACATAATTTTTCTCTGGTATTTATATGATTCTATTATACGCATTATCAGGCTGAGGATGCTCTGCAACTAACTACTCCCCACAAACACACACTCATACACACACACACACACCCCATAACCTGCCAGTCTTCTTTACCATGTGATTCTCAGATGGCAACTTGACTTGCTTCCATCTTTGTGCACTCATGTTGTCTCTCTCATTCTCATATATGTGTGCAGATGTCAATAAACCTTAAGTTTTCATATTACATGCTGAATTTGACACTGGTTATGTTAGGATACTCTGAGATGATATTACGAGAAAGAGTATATGATGGAAAATAAGCAGAGGATCAATTCCTCTATCAGCTCTGATCCCCTTTGTTAATAGCTTGTTGTTTAAAATGGGATGGGGAGAGGGCAGCTTCACAGAAGCTATGGAAACAGTAGCAGAGCCATAAACTGTTTTGAATGTCTTATGCTTTAGTGACTCTTGGCTTCTCGTGGTTAAGTCTTCAGTCATTTTAACGAGTAATGCTAAAATTAATAAAAAGCGCAAATGGCTCTAGAAGCATTTCATACTACAGCAGGGTAGAACTCTCCTAATAACAATAATTAGTCCTTATTTGTAGTAACTCTAGCTGGATTATAACAGTAGATTCCATTACATGCTATTAACTTCTCCTGATAATTAGTAATTAAGTTGATATCTAAAATCAATCTGAAACCCCTTCTTTCACCTTTATTATTATTCTTTTAAAAATATTATAATTAGTTCATATTTAGTTGAACATCAAATATATGTTAATGAGTTTTATTTTCTGAGAAAAATTCTTCTATCACTCTGTTTTTAATATTTGAACTAAACACACTGCTAGTTTCTAAAGAGTTCCATTTTTTCAAGAGTGGGTGTAGTGCAAAATGGAATGATCAATTATGATATTATCAGCCACACAGTTCTAATTGTGACTCATTAATATGATCTATAAATTGGCCATTGTTCTGTCAGACAATTAAAGAACATTTACAGATTATAATGTGTAAGACAAAGTGTTCATTTATTTATTCTTCCTTCAAAATAGCTAAATAAAAATGTTCTCAGGCTGGCTTGGTGGTGTAGTGGTTGAGTTCATGTGCTCTGCGTTGGCAGCCTGGGGTTCATGGGTTCGGATCCCATGCACAGAGCTACACACTGCTCATCAAGCCACACTGTGGAGGCATCCCACATACAAAATAGAGGAAGATTGGCACACATGTTAGCTCAAGGACAATCTCCTTCAAGCAAAAGGAGGAAGATTGTCAACAGATGTTAGATCAGGCCTATCTTCCTCACCTTAAAAAAAAAATGGTATGCAGAGAAGAGGCAATGGACGATGAGTGAATTAAAAATACGACAAAATGAAAAGGAAACTGACATGCTATATTGAAAAGTTGAAGGGTTTTAGTGAATTTTTCATGATCCGGATTGATCTTAGATTTATTATCATAAGTAGTAGGAGCATGCAATCATAATTAAGCATCTTAGATATGAGCATGAAACATATTGACCAGAGTAATTCTTCTGAAACGCCCCACCTTCTCACTTCAAGCGTACTGGGCCTGAACGAGATGCTCATCTGCAAAGAACTCCGTACGTAAGATAGCTGAGAGAACAGCTTGGAGGTAGTATCGCAGCAAAACCACACACTCTAAATCTCCAAGGATTCCTATATTTCTCTTCATCTTCCCCTGAATGTGTTCCTGTGTAAGGGCTCCACAAATAACACCTAAGAAGCCCAGGTCCACAGTGTGCTTCGGTGACTCCCTTGCTAAATGTCAGACCAGTTGCAGCCAGGTCATCTGTTTTCTCATTTTAGGAGAGAACTTGGACTTTTTACAATAACATGACATTCCAAAAGACTTTTGCATGGCTTCACATGGGGTCTGGATCATGTTATGCTTATGCAGACGTGGATTTATATGACAAGTATACCATAAATGCATTGCTATCTTTTCATGAAATTTGCATGAATTTAGTACTTCTTTAAAAGTTACATTATATGTTCAAAAGTTTTCTCACCTTCTAATACGCTACAGTTCTACGCTCTCAGGCCAAATAGAAAGGCTCCAGGCTTGCGAATTAGTTTATGTGTTCAGTTGGGGGATTATTTCTTTAAGTATTACATGGCTAAAGTTATTTTTAGAAAATTATCATTTGCCTCAAGATTTCAAAAGGACTGATATATTTCTGCTTTCAGTTCATTTTTTCAACATCTAATTTTTTTAAGTGAAAGGGTATTTTTTAAAGTATGTTTATTTTTCAGAGGCTCAGTCATTTTCTTTTGTCCCCAAGTGATAAATGGATTCACAGGCAGGTTTACGTAATTTGCTAGTTTCTTCTGTGTTGATGATAATTAGTCCTTATTATTCCCCATTGGGGTAATCAAATTTTGGTGAGTATGCTAGCTATGTAGAATGCTAAAATTATATGGGCTTTTATATTATTTTTCATAATCGATTTGTTTATTTAGCCTGGAGATATAGTCTATTGTTCTAACGGCATTTGGTTATATTTGTTGCAGTAATCTTCAATTCTCAAGTTTTTCGTTTCTTTGTTTATTAGCACCTGTTTTATTAGCATTATATTTTTCCTTTAAAATGTCTCATTAATTTTTGAAAATGCTTTCTAAGTAAAGAAAATTGCCAACTTTAGAGAATCTATTAACCCAGCATAAACTACTTGACCCATTATTCTTTGTTTATGAGTTTTTGACTACGATTTTCTTGTGATTATTACACACACCTATAGAGAATATTTTCTGAATCCTTTCCTTCCAAAATAACAAGAGAACAATGACAACCAAAAATAACTTCAAACATAAAGCAAAGTGAAGTAATGAAGTTTTCTAAAAACACTGGAGTTTAAAAACAGATTCCGAGAAAGAAAATATGAAAAATGAATATATGGAGATTAAAGATGGTGAAGAGGTGCTTTCAAACTCAGGAAAAGGAAACATCACTACATTTATATTTGCTATTTTACCAAGCAGTATGAGCCTGTCTATGGAAGAGACCAATGTATTCATATCTGGAGTTATTCATTTTTAGCTTATTATTTGTAGGCAAATAAAAAAAAACTCCCTATAGAATTAGCTATTTACAAAAAGAAACTGGAGAACCATCTAAAAGGTACATAGACATATTTGCACACACAAGGGTGGATCTAAAAATACCCCAGTAAATCGTAAATACATGTTTTCTCTCTTATTCTCAGTAAACAGCTTTTGGTAATGAAACTATGAAAGTCCACAGCTACTTCCACTCTCCTAGAACTAAATCTTGCCTCGACTATCTATCTTTTAATATGTTATTTAAGGCTATTCACATTTACTTCTATACTTTATCTACAGTGATACATTAGTTAATTTCTTATGTAAAAGGCATGTATTTTGCATGATATTTGAATCAGTTTCATAACCTTGAAAACCATATGCTAATTTATCCTCATTTACATGAGTCTGAAAATTAGATTTGACAGAAAAATTAAACACCATTAAATAGTATCCTCATATTCTAGGAAAAGCTTGAATAAGCTATTTGAGATGTTGAATTACATATGCATGTTGTATTTCAGGATTAGCAAGAGAAGGAAGCCATAATGAGGAGAAAACTACTTTTCTGCCAATAATGCAACATCAGTGAAAACAATTGTTAGCTGATTACTAGGTAATTATGTTAAAATTACAATAGAATATATAGTTAAATCACACAAGGGCAGAGTAGTAACGCAATGTGTACAGTCTTATTCTATAAAATACAGTGATCCAGGAAGGTGGGTCCTTTGCTATTTCCCTTTGGTAACTTGGGCTTTTCATTTATTTTCCCCTGGTGCTTTTCCCACTGATTATCTCTTCCACTAGATGTCAGGCAAGAGGAGGAAGTGGTAGTGAATCTAAAACTAAGACCACAATTACTTTCTAAAGTGTTAAATTGATCACTAAATGCAGCCAAACTCAATAGCGATCAGGCATATGGGAGATAAAATGCTCTGATAATTAGTTTGAACTAAATATTAATAACAGCAGCTGCAGGAGGAACCATATTCTCTTACAATAATATCTGTCTTTATTTTGTCTTCCTCTGGGAAATAGTCCCTGTTTAGAAAGCTTAGCTCCACTTAGGCTTTTCTAAAACACTGTGTACGTCTCCTTTGTAGCACTTCACACAATTTTAATTGAAGAATTAATTTTGTCAAGGTTGATTTAATGCATACCCCACTACCACCTCCCAAATACACACCTTGCAAGCTAGGGACTAAGCCTGCATTAATTTCTTTATCGACAGAGTCAGCATAATACTTTGGGAGCTAGCAGACTTAAAAAAATGCGTATTGAAGGAGTGACTAAATAAAAACAGGAATATATATGAATGAATCAGTGAATGAATGGTATTACAGAGTTATCTATTTCAAATAGGAATACAATCTAGATTCCTTGTTTGGGCTCAATTTATATGTTTCTCTTAACCAATAAGACCCATGGGAGTGATATACGAAAGATTTATGGTTTCTTCATCAGACCAGCTATAATATTTTGGTTAAGAAATCCTCAGAAGAGCACATTAATGACAGTATTGATATCTAATGGAAGATACCCACAAAAAGGAGACAGAAAAGAGGAAGATGTTCTCTACCTCAGAACACAGATATCTGAGCTCTCTGAGCATATTATTCATATTTTACCATGTTATAGTTCATTATGTTGCAGGTCAATTCCTCTGATGAGAAATTTAAATTTGCACAACAGAAGATAACATACTGTCCTTGCTCTTCTTTGCCTAATTCATGTTCTATGCCATTAAATTAACTACCTTTCCCCCCTAGAAAATCCATCTTCCTCATTCTTAATGGCAGTGACAATTGCCTTATTGATTCCTCTAGAAACATCCACATATTACCTTCTCAACAAAGCATTCTCCAAATTCTTAGGTGCATAATTATTCAGTTCTCTTTGTTCCTACTGTGCATTTTGAAACTTCTGCAATTACCCTTAGCAAATTTTATTGTAGCTTAGAGGTTTATATGCATTAGCTATGGAATCTCCTCACAAAATGAGCCATCTTTGTATTTATAGTACTTTGCAGAGTTCTTGACACAAGTTAGACCCCTAGTAAATATCTTGAATAAATTAATAAAGTAATAAAGTACATTTCAGTTACGGGAGAACTAAAGAGCTTCATCATTTAGAGTAGGTATTGAAATGGTATAATCAATCAAAAATTTAGATCCCATTAAGTTATATAATTTGAATATAGGACAATATCAGGTTTTAAGAGTTACATCCCCATTTTCCGTCTATGATCTGATATTTAGCTATTTACCTTTAGGGCTAAGACATACCGCATTTGCTGGTTTCCAAGAATAATTTTCCTTTGCTTCATGACCTCATATTCCATTTTATTCTGATGCCTTCACCGCTTTACATCAAATATTTCTTCTTTGGCACTTTTTATTTTTTTTTTTTCAGAGTTCTCAACATTTGAACTGTAATATGCATGCTTGCATTTATCAATTAATAATGAATTTCACATTAGTGAACTCATATTTTCATCTCATTGCCTTTCATATACAGAAAAACTGGGTTATCATTTACTACAAAATGTGAAGTTTAAAGTGGATTATTTTTGCTCACAAAAATCTAATGTTTCCTATTTTGAGAAAATTCTATTATGGTAACAATTGTATGAGAGTGGAATCAAGAATGGAAGAAGAATTTTTGTACAGAAAAAAGAAATAATTTTGTGAGCTTTTTCAGCGCACTGATTAAATGGGAGACCATGGCTTTCACTAGAATGAGCATTGGTTATGGAGCCAGGCCTGTCTATTATCCTCTTTCAAATGTATTTTCAACGTCTTGCTTTTATAATTCAACTGCACCCACATATTGAAGTAGGTTCTCGTCTTTCCCACTAAAATGAAGAACAAACACACACACAGAGCAATAATGAACTATTTCTTTTTCCCTCATAATCCTCTAGCCTGCTACTGTCCCATTTCTTTCCTCTGAAGTTCAGTATCAAAATTTCTCTTTCACATTTTTTTCTGACAGATCATAACACATCACTGAATCTAAACTTTTATCTGTAAAATCACCATTGACTTTCATATTTCTAAACTTAATGGACATACCAGTTTTTATGTTTGGCTTATCTCAACACTGTTCTGCACTAGAACATTCTTCTCATTCTCTTTTCATAACTCTACAGGGTGTGTATGTGTGTGTGTACATAAAAGTTTTTAGGGATTGTCTGTTCTGTTCTTAACTCTAGACAACAAGCACAACATTTAGTCTATAGATACTGATCAAAACATACTTATTGAATGGACAAATAAAAATGTAAATTAACAAATTAATGAATTATAGTTACAAAGTTTTCTAGTGAAATAATCTTAAGGAAGTTAATTCTAAATTTATGTTCCTGGATGTAGTAAAGAGAGAGATGTCTTCTGTTTCGAAAGATTGCCATGAAGATTATATTTGACCATCTATTAAAGGAATACTTAAAAATATATAATTATTTCAATTTGTTGACTTTAAGGTACTTATAAAAAAAATCCAGGTGAAAGTCTAAAAATACTTTGTAAGTTATTCAGGAGAAAGCATTAATTAGGAAATAATCAGAGGGAGAAGTTTGCATATTTGCTGTCCTAGAACTTGGCAACAATTCCCCTTTGTATAAAGTGTGGGTGTGTATATGCTTGTGTGTGTTTCTGATAAGTTTTAGTTACTGAGGTTATATATTATTAAAGGTAAAAACATCTACGCGTGGTCTTGGATGCAGTGTTTGTCTACCTACATAAGAGAATCTCAATGTTCTTTGAGCAGCTAAAAGAAAAAGCATCCTGTGAATTATTAGCACCATGCGCTATCCTAGCAAGCTTACCCACCCAGAACATTCTGTTCTTATTCTCACACAGAAAATGGAGAAGCTGAGACATTAGCATCATGTCATATGTTTATGATATTTCCTCACAATTAGCATACCATTGTCGAACTAAAACTAATGATAGCTATTTCAGAATGAATGAAATTTTACTCACATGTAGACTTTCTCCTATCATTTACTGCCTGTCTTCAATGAAATAATATGATTAAAGCTATAGTCTTATGAATATGCTTTATGTTATAGGGAAATGATTTTATTTTTTTCCATGCGTACATTTCTAAATGTCTACATTGCTGCTATTGTTTATTCATAGTACTCTTCAAAAGAAAAATAAAAACAGCAGGTTGCAAAAGCAATGGTAAGCTAACATTTTGATGAGGAAAACATTTCACCAAAATTGCATTATACAGTTGAGGAGTTGAAGATAACATTGTCACCCTTCAAGATGTATTGATGATGTTTATTCAGAAATTGAAGTTTAGAATTACAGCAGATATTCAAGACGGATATGCTCTGCATGTGAAGGAAGCATTAGGATAAGTCTTGATATCTGTAATAATATAGAGCAAACATTCGATTTTAAATAAGTGATACCATGATCAAGGGCTCACTGGGAAATGGAGGCTAATGCTGGAGTCTGTGCAGTGAAAGTACAGATGTGTTATAAAAAAATAAAAAATAGTTTTTTAAAAACATTTAACACTTAACAAACATCTACAGGAATAATATATATCAAGAATTCTTCTAGGGGCCGGCTCCGTGGCCGAGTGGTTAAGTTCACGCACTCCGCTGCAGCGGCCCAGGGTTCGGATCCTGGGCACGGACATGGCACTGCTCGTCAGGCCACGTTGAGGCCGCGTCCCACATCCCGCAACTGGAAGGACATGCAACTAAGATATACAACTGTGTACGGGAGGGGTGGGGGGGGTGTCTGGGGAGATAAAGCAGAAAAAAAAAAGAATTCTTCTAGCTATCAGGATATCAGAGATAAATAAAAGAAAGACAAGTCTTTTCCCATTACAGAGCTTGCATTATAGTGGAGGAGTTAGGAAGTAGTTTATACAGTAAATAGTATACACACACACATATATTGTATGGAAAATATACAAAAGCAGTAAAGTGGAGGAGAATTACTAGGATGAGGCTGTTAATGTAGAAAGTGAAATCAGTGCATGTCTGGTAAAGGAGCTCTCATTTTGTTAAGGACCTGTATGAACGAAGTGCAAATGAGAAACAACTGAAAATACAGGGAAAATGTTCATGCCAAAACCAATGTATGACTGTTTATAGCAGCTTTATGTGTAATAGCCAAAACCTGAAAACAACCCAAACATCCTTTAATGGTGAGTGGATAAACAAACTCTGAGACAGCCATACAATGGAAGACTATGGAGGGAGAAAAAAGGACACACACTATTGATACACTCAAGAACTTAAACGGATTTCAAGGGCTTTGTGCTGAGTAAAAAAGTCAATCTTGAAGGGTTTTCTACTGAATGATTCCATATATGTAACATTCTCGAAGACAGAAAATTCTAATGATGACCATAGATCAGTGTTTGCTGGGGTTTAAGTTTGGTGGAAGAGTTTGACAATTAGGGGTTTATGTGAGGAAATTTCTTGGTGGTGATGCAACAGTTTTGTATCCTGGTTGTGGTGATAGTTATCTGAACACATTCTATTTACGTGTTAAAATACTGTGGAACTAAACACCACCCAAATCCATCCCACACCCCAAAATAGTGCATGTAAAATCTGCTGAAATCCAAATGAGTTTTGTAGCTAAGTTAATAGCATTATACAAACATCAATCCTCTGGTGTTGGCAATGTCCTGTGTTTATATAAGATATTATCCTTGGGTACGCATGAACTCTTTGTGCAATTTTTTTAACTTCTTCTCCAAAATAGTCTTAAAATGTTTCAAAATTAGAACAAAATAATGGGAAAAAAGCAAGTGTTTGACTTCTAGGTGTGAACAAACATGGCATGTTAGAGGAAGCTGTGAAACTTGTATTGCCCACCAAGAGCGCTATCTGTAAAACAAAGGAAAGTAATTAAACAACAAATATTCAATATAATTAAAGCGGGATAATCAAGGGATATATATAGAGGAAAAGGTTAGAGGCAGCCGAGTTTCATTACTATTTGAATTTTATTTTAACTGTTGTAGGAAAATATTAGGGTATTTGGAGCAGGAAAGTAAACTGAATTCATTTATACTTTACAAAATAGCCAGGTGAAAGATTTCCCTCTGAGACTGGTAATATTTACCATCATACTAACGGCTTTAGTCAGTGCACTAAGCGAAGAAGAAAAAGAAGGTATAAGAAATTCAAAAGGAATTGCTATTACTGAAAGATTGTATGATCTATTCTTTGAAAACCTTAAAGAGTCTTCAAGTAAATGTCATTCATTTTAAGTGGATCTAAAAGTTTACTGCTGCAAGGTCATTGACTGCAATCAATGTATTTCTATATGTCAGTAATACAAAACATGATTTTTAAAAATGATATAATACCATTGAATGAAAAATACCAAATGCATAGGTAAAAATGTTAACAAAAGATATGCCAGACTATGTACAGAAAATTATAAAGCATTAATGCAAGACATTAATGAAGATCTAAATCAATGGATGGTTGCTTAAAGTATTGTAAGTCTCATGATTGTGAAGATTTAAGTTTTTCTCAAATTTGTCTATTGATTCAATGCAATCCCAATCAAAACCCCATCAAAAATTTTTTTGGTAGATTTTGAATATTTGATTCTAAAATTTAGATGGAGTGCATTGCTCCAAGAAGAGTTAAAATATTCTTGGAAAAGGAAAGGAAATTAGAATATCTACCCTACTAGATATTGTTAAAGCTATAACAATGAAATAATGTGGGTTTGTCACAAGTATACACATGTAGCCCAACATGTATTATAAATAGACCAAAAATTGACCAATATTTATAAAAATGACATTGTAAAGCAGCATAAGAAAGCCAGTCTTTTCAAGCAATGGCAATCATTAAATTGTAATATCCATATAAAAATGTAAATAAATAAAATGATGCATACCTCAACCATTCACAGAAATCAGATTTAGGAAGGATCTATATCTAAAGGAGCATGTTAAAAAATCAAGATTGCATTAGATGACGTATGAGAATATTTTCACTAATTTGATGAATTATATTTTATTATTAACCCTAGTTTTTGGCATATGATTTTGCCATTTTTCGCCCTAAAGAGATGAAGTATATTCACCTCCTGTCCCCTCTTGACTTTGGATTTGACAATTTGACTTGTTTTGTTTATTAAAATGTGCCAAAAGTGACAGGGTGCCAGGCACAGGACTTAGGAGGCTTTGAGTATTTGATCTTTCATTCTGCGCTTGTCTAGAGAAGAACATGCATCAGCAAGCCCTCTAGTCCTAGGAGGAGGATGAGAGGCACTTGGAGGTGTATATGAGTGTTCAGGAATACTGAGATGTTGCAAGAATGTTCATAGCAGCATTAGTTATAAGGGCATGTAACTGGAAACAGACCAACTGTTTACCAATAGTGTAATCACAGAAAATGACAAAATATATTTACATTCAGCGAAGATGACTCTCACAAGATAATGTTGGGGAAAAGAGCCAGATGAAATATACATATTTTATAATTCATTTTATATTCATTTAAAATCAGACAAAGCTAATCCACAGTGTTAGAAGGCAAGATGGTGGTTACCATCATGGAGAAAGGAGTGAGTAGTTATTGGATGTGAAACTAGAGTGGCTTCTGCAATGTGGCTAATATTCTATGTCTTGAGCTCGCCCATCATTAATAGGAGTTCTCAAACTGTGAAGTTCATTCAGTTGTTCACTTAAAAAAGATACATTTTTGAGTTAGATTATTGTGCTTCAGTGAAAATGTACCTGTAACGATCTGTAGAGACAAGACTATAGTGAATCTCAAGTGGAGTCAGAGATGCCAGTCAAGTGCCGGCTGGAAAAGGTGATTAGTGGAGGGAATGTTGAGTAGTGATGAGTTGCAGTAGGAGGCTCTGGATGCAATTATCCCTATGTTAGCTCATGATGATCGTACACATGAATCTCATTTAATGATTTTGTCACAGCTCATGACAACTCTACCAAAATATTTTTTTTCCTACCTTTGAGCCCACTTTTGTTTGAAATTTAACAGAAGATGTTTGTTCTGAGAAGTATAAGTGTAGAGATTGCTACACTAAAAGGACCTATTTTGATTTTAGAATATTGCCATTTTATAGGCATTCACTAATGGAATAGATTAATAGGCTTTTTTGACTACTCCACATTCTCTAAACGATCAGGCATACCATAAACCCATAAAAGACAAATTTATTTATAATAGACTATCCTGATGGACCATGTTTGGCCTGCTAAAAGCTTGTAAATCAAGACTTTCCATTAACATTCCACTAGTAAATACCATCAGAATGTTTATCAGGAATTCATGATATGTTGCATTTTTTTTTCCCAAGGAGATTTGACTTACAATATTAGTTCCTCTGACGCACCTGTGGCAGAGTAGTCAGTGGACTAGTCCTCACACTAAGCACCAGTTCTTTCCCAGATGTAACTGCCATTTGTGAATTTACGGCTTTTAATAAGTACATCAAATAACATGTAATAAAAGATATTAAATCACCTATTTCAGGTGTTGATATCATGTATTAAATCACTATGGGAGACATAAATATTTTGTTTTATTTTGTACAATATGACTAGCCATATATTTTTTAAAAATATTACCTTATCAAATGCCTGGTTAAGTTTTACTTTAATACTTTCATTTCCAAAAAAATTACTTTAAGATCTATTTTTGGAAGTTACCATTGAAATATATTCTAAAAATTATTGGAATATTTAGTTATAAAAGTGTGAGTTAAAATATCTTCAAATGCTACATTATATTCCCAGGTTTATATCCTAATTAACAGCTTCATCTGGAATAATTAATTCATAGATTTTTCTGATGTTCCCTAAAATAGTTTTTGTTTATTAAATCTAATTTTCCTAAATTTGAAAAATACCTTCCCCAATAAAAACAAAATTGATTAGACATGAACACCACTTCATAATTATGCTATAAGATTAACACAGCTCTCAAGAGCAGATAAGAACAGCTAAAACTAATAGAATATAAAATATTTGAACAACATAGTGCAAAAGACCTACTTTAGATATAGTACGTAGCAAACAATGAGAATTCCCATTGTTTTCAAAAGCATACCATACATTTACCAAAACTGACTACATGCTGTGTGATAAACTATTGAAATCATTAAAATGGTTCACTGTCCACAGTGGAATTAAGCTAGAAATAAATATCAGAAAAGGATAAAGAGAAAATTCCACCCATTTGGATCAAAATAATTCTAAATTGCCTATGATTTATAAGAAATATTAAAAGAAAATTAAATGCAGGATAATGAAGAAACAACATATGAAACAGTGGGATGCAGTTACATCTTGCTCAGAGGATAATCCAGACCTTGAGTGAGTATATTTATATTAAACAAGGTATAAAATCATTGATGAACTATTCCATCTCAAGATACTAGGAAAAGAATAAAAAGAAATGTAAAAATGCAGAATGTAGAAAATAATTTTAAAAAGAACACAAATTTAAAAAATAGAAATCAAATGCACAATATACTAAAACTGAAACAAAGATAATAGTTCCTTGAAAAGATTATTAATTCTGATAATTCCTCCATAAAAATAATGCAGACAATGAATAAAAACATACAAAGTACCAACATCAACAGTAAAGAAGGGAACATTTTCAGACATATAAACAGACTACTTAAACAGTTTATAGTCAATGAAGTTGGGAATTTTGAGTAAACGGAAAATTTCTTTTAAAATAAAATTATAAAACTGTTCCACAGAGATATAGAAATCTAAGCGGCTCTAAACATTTTTAAAGAATCAATCAATTTCAGAGAACAGGCCATAATTGATTGAGCTAACACTTTCAGTATACGTTTATTGGGAAGAAAAATAATAACAAACACGTCTTGTAAAAACGGAGCAAACCTTTAAATTAACTTTTTCTATCAGAAATTTTGTGAGATGATTTTCTTAATCTGGTCAAAGTTATGAGTAAAATATTTTTTGAAATGGAAGTGAACGAATTTAAAGATGTGATAGCATTTTTTAGAAGGAAAAAAACCTGTCCTTTCTCATGGTTGAGTGTAATTTCTATGTCTACATTAAGGAATGCAAAAGTTCATAGTGACACATTCATTTTTAATACACTTACATGAATATCTACAAGCTGCTCAGCCTCCAATTACCTTTTTTATGCTTTGTAGGGAAAGTGCTATATTCTGAAAGACTTATGCTCTGTATTAAACTGTATTCTGTGTTTTACAAGGAAAATTAATCCCCAAAGTAATAGTACAAAATGACTATTATGACTTCAATAAATGACACCAACTTTGAGAAACACAGCTTTGTCATTGTGCAGCAAAGGGCATTCTTTTCACCAGAGTCAGTCAAGACACAAAGGAGAATAAAATCAAATAATATCTTCATGGCAAAAATATTTTTCCAAATGTTAATATGTTACTTCAAAATTTGAATCTAGATACGTAGAGTTGACTAAGTCCAACAATTATCATCCAAAATTATTCTAGCATTACTCATTTGTAAGTAGTTAAATATAGAATCTCTTATAGTACTTAGAGAGAAGTTCTATAAGTCCTCTTAACCAAACAAATTCATCAAGATGTATATTTTAT
The DNA here is from genome assembly GCF_021613505.1 of Equus quagga. Taxonomy (NCBI): domain Eukaryota; kingdom Metazoa; phylum Chordata; class Mammalia; order Perissodactyla; family Equidae; genus Equus; species Equus quagga. Next base: position 100,188,852 of record NC_060275.1, read on the forward strand.
GCCTTATAGAAATATTATTTTAAATGTACTTTATCATTATATGTTATTTTAGATCATATAGTGCAGAAAAAATTAAAATATTACCAAACTGTTTCATTCTAAAACTCAATTTAAAAATAGAAAAAGAATAGTCTAGAGATAGCATGAACTTTTTTCAAAATAATGTAATTACAAATATGTCATCTATTTCTGTATAAAGATAACAGAAAAGATGTTTTAATTTTATATTAATATATTGGAGGTAATCATTTTTATATATCTGTTTAGGATATTTATCAAACATTGTTAAATTAAAGAGAGGAGAGCTCTAATGAACTACAAAAGTAACTTTGTGCCCCCCAAACATTGAGATCATATCAACTGGAAAAGCGACAATGATTAGCAGATATTTTAATAGAATTATGATCATGCAATATTTTGATACTCCAAGAGATAACTTCTAATACAACTATTTGCTCTCTTAATTCACATAATTCAGTTAATGATATTATTTGAATCTTTGTTTTAAAGTTTGCTAATATGTTTCTATGAGGGTTTCTGCATGGTTACATTTTGATTAATCCTGAAGTGTATTTTTATATATTTAAATTGTCAAAACAAAAAAAATCAGAAATAAAAGTCAGTATGGTCGGTTATGAAACAATAAATGGAGATACATATATATAACAGATATATTTACCCACATATGTATACAAATGTTTATTTGTACACATGTGTATGTATGTGCATAATTATGGCTAATGAGTTGAATAGAATGACACTGGTTTTGGTATCAGAATGAAATTGCAGGTTTTATTCACTTTCCCATCCCTCGATTAATCTTAGTTGATTTTTCTACTTAATTATCTCCTTCAAGACCTGTGAAGCTACTTGACTCTTGTACTTTATCCTAATGCATTTTCTTCTGCCTCTGAACTCTCAGCAAACATCCAATAATGACAGGAGAATTGTGTGAATGTGTGTGGACCAGGAGAAAAAGAAACAGGCTGTGGAACTAGCCAGCTGTCTCTCCTTCTAGCCGAGATACTTGCTTTAATAACAGGAAAGACCTGTTATTAATTATATTTGTTTTTCTTTTATCAAACATAGTTCTTGATATTTTTCAAACATTTGCCAAATACATGTTTATACATGAAGGCGAAAGCGGATGAACACATAAACAAATGCGTGTGTTTACTGTTGCAGAGGTAAACTTTGACAACTTGTGTATTTTTTTGGTTTGTTTCCGTTTTTGCTGATGCTGTTTTTAAAATAATTGCATGCATTTGCTGACCCTATCTTAATATTTAATCATTTACTTATTATTTATCAGGGACTGATTGTGAGGATACAGGTGATAGCTTACAATAATAGCACTCATAATGAGGATCATGACCATGAAATAAAAACATATTGTCTCTGTTCAAGGAAATTAGACTACAGAAATTATAGCAAATACAGAAAGAGATGATTAATATACAGTTTAGCCTGAGAAATGTCATGATAATATCCAGGAGTAGTTTTATTATCTCTCTGTCCCTGTCTGTCTAAAGATATCACAAATAGAAAAGTCTTCTGAAATGAAGTGATTAATAAGCTTCTTCAAGACAAGAACTATTTAGTTTTTCAGTGCTTGCGGGGTGGGTAGTGAGGAGAAAACAAAACTGAAAAAGAATGCCATGGTCAGTCGTGGAAAGTTTGATGTCAAGTTAATGAGCTTAGATTGTACCTCATCGTTGGCAATTGATTTAAAAAAGAGAAGGAGCCTTGGAGATGGATATTTGATTGACAAATTTCTTGACTAACACTGACAAAATTAAAGAACGTATTAATTTTAGTTGATTAATATTCCACACAATTTAAAAAACTAATTAGTAATATAATACATAAATTCAAGAGGGAGGTTATATTTCTAAAGTTTACATTTATTATTGCTGCTATGCTGGTATCATCCCTATGTTGTGTTGTGTTTTTTTTTTTAAAGGTAATTCTTCACTCCTTGAGTTTCTTTTCCTTTTTTCCAATTTTATTGATATATAATTGACATAAAACACTGTATAAGTTTAAGCATAGAGCACAATGACTTGACATCTGTCATTATATTGTGACATTCATAATGAATATGTAATATTCACTATGTAATTATGTATGTTACATAATATCTATATTATATAATGTATAGTGAATATAATGACATATGAATATTTCACATTCACATATTGTGAAATGATTACCACAATGAATTTAGTTAATATCTATCATGTCATATAAAGATTTTTCCTTGTGATGAGAACTTTTAGGATATACTCTTTTAGCAACTTTCAAATATATCATACAGTTTTGTTAACAGTAGCAATCGTGTGCACATTACATCCCGAGTACTTAACATAGAAGTTTATACCTTTTGACCACCTTCATCCAATACCCCCACCCCCTGACTCTGGCAACCACGAATCTGATCTCTTTTTCTGTTTGATTTTTTTAGATTCCACATATAAATGAGATGATACATATTTGTCTTTCTTTGTCTGACTTATTTCACTTAGTATAATGTCCTCAAGATCCATCCACATTGTTACAAATGACAAGATTTCCTTCTTTTTCATGGCTGAATAAAATGCCATTGCATCTATTGCACATTTTCTTTGTCCATTTATCTGTTGATGGACACTTAGGTTGTTTCCATGTCTTGGCTATTATAAATAATGCTGCAATGAGCATAGGGGTGTAGGTGTCTCTTCAACATGGTGATTTCATTTCCTTTAGATAAACACCCAAAAGTGGAATTGCTGGATCACATGGTAGTTCTAGTTTTAATTTTTTGAGGAACCTCCATACCATTTTCCATAGTGGCTGCATCAATTTACAACCCTACCAACAGTGCACAGACTTTCCTTTTTTCCACATCCCTGCCAGCGTTGATCTCTTGTCTTTTTGGTGGCAGCCATTTTAATAGGTGTAAAGTGATATCTCATTGTGGTTTTGATTTGGATTTCCCTAATGAATAGTGATGTTGAGAACCTTGTACCTATTGACCATTTGAATATCTTCTTTAGAAAAAGGTCTATTCAGATCCTTTGCCCATTTTTCAATTGAATTTTTTGGGTTTTTTGCTATTGACCTGTATGAGGTTTTATATATATGTATTTTGGATATTAACCCTTTATCAGATATAGAATTTGCAAATATCCTCTCCCATTCTGTAGGTTGCCTTTTCATCTTGTTGATCATTTCTTTTGCTGTGCAGAAGCTTTTCAGTTTGATGTAGTCCACTTGCTGATTTTTTATTTTGTTGCTCGTGCTTTAGATGTCACTTCAAAAAAATCATTGCCAAGACCTATGGCAAGAAGGCTTTTCCCGATGTTTTCTTCTAGGAGTTTAATGGTTTCAGGTCTTACATTTAAGTCTTTAATTCATTTTGAGTGAATTTTTATGAGTAGTGTAAAATAGGAGTCTAGTTTTATTCTTTTACATGTGAATGTCCAATTTCTCCAGCACCTTTTATTGAAGAGACTGTCTATTCTTCATTGACTACTCTTGGCTCCCTTGTCAAATATTAGTTGACTATATATGCATGGGTTTATTGAGTTTATTTTCTAAAATTTTATGTGATAAAAATGACTAGATAAGAGGGAACTTAGATAATAGAAATTGGGGACAAATAAACGTATGGCTGATGGCTGATGCTAATAATGTTTCTTATGTGAATTAGAAAAAGGCTGCTTGTTTTTAAATTTTGGCATATGATGTGGCAAAACTAATTTGATGCCCAAGAACAGTGACACTATGCAATATGTTATCATACACGTTATTATGTCTTTTAATTCACATACGTGATACCCACTTCTTTTTCACATAGGTATGTATTCGCTGAATAAATGAAAAATCATTATTAATAATTCTACTGATAATCTAAACCCTCTGAATTGAAGGAGGCACTGACCTCAATCATTGTCTGTTTTTAGGAGGTAAGAAACATCATTTGCTGATATCACAAAAAAGATTTCCCTATTGTAAAAATATAACAAAATGACCTTTGGTAGCCCTCTTTTTAGAATCTGCATTTGATTATGTGCTGAAATCATATTTTTCTGTAAATTCATAGGACCATATCTTATATTTTTATAATCTATTCTTAAAGTATAATATCCTTCTCTGAAATAAATTACTTTTTAAAATTAAGTTATAGTCTCAACATCTATTTTTCAAAAGAAATACTGAGAAGAATACAGCTTAATATTATGATAAATTTTATTTTATTATTGCTTTATCTAAAATCAAGGAATTATGATAATAAAGGAAGTAGGAACTGATAATTCTCTCCAAGATATTCAAGGCATTTTAACACTATACTAAGGTCTATTTCACACATTTTGTTGGAATTCCTAAGGAAAAGTAATGGCTTTTATTCTCCTATTTTTACAAAATCCTCTAAGTATTTAGATATATCTATCCAAGACACTTAAGAATTTGTTTTAGAGTATGTCTTACTATCTTAAGGACCAAAAATCTATATGAGCCATAATGACTTAGAACTGAAGAAGAAGAAAGTTTAAGATATAGAATTCTAGCATTAGTAATATAAGTTTTGAAAAATCTATTTATTGTATCATCTGGATTCCAGAAATAGTAATCTCAAGATAATGGAGGTATAATAAATTTATTCAATATCAATTTTAGAATAGCCGAGTATAAAATAAAATTGAAGATAATATTTTTTCTGATTGACAAAGACAATATGATTTATTTTTAACATAAATTTAGCAGTGAAATTAGGAGTGCCGACAGAAAAGGTTTGTGATGTTCATTGTAAAGTTGTGTTTTCATTGTCTGAGGTTGCAATAGGCCCTTGTCTTAGTTGGAGAAAATAAAACAAATTATATATGAATAATGATAATATTGCATGATAATTTGCATAGCTATGTCATCATAATGAAATACTTGAAAATGCAATTCCTTCCTTAAAGTGCATATTTGAAAGAAATTAGTGACTTTTGTATGCTTATCTATATTATGGTATGCACGCACGCCAAGTATGATTCACTTGATAAATTACTGTTACTATGAATAGGTGATGATTTTCATGCATCCAAATATTATAATAAACTTAAATTTGTTGCATATTTTTAGCTCCTAAAGATGATGCTTCTGTTTTATTAAAACATGCCAAAGGTAAGAATAAAGAAAAAAACTCACAGTCTTGAAGACCGTGGTTTGGGATTGCAATGAAGATAGAAGAGAATTTATATGTCTGCCCATTTTCCTTAGTTAAAATAGGCTGTAACAAAAGGGAAGAACGAAAAACAGAAAAGAAAGCTACATCTCCTATGAAGCAAGGAAACAGATTATATTCTAACAGCAGTTTATATATGAAGAAGAAATGCTAATTGACGTGAAATAAAATCCCAGGAACAGGGAGATCATGCGGTGAGGAAGTATATATGTGGAAATCTTCGGCACAGACAACAATAGCAAAAGACAGATAAAAGTTAAAACCCAGAAAAATTATACTATGAAGCTGACATAAATTACAAACTGTGGAATGCCATCATGGAAGCTGGTGGAGCAGGAAGCTCTAGAAATCGGCTTCTCCACTGAGCTGGTAAGAATCGTCAGAACAAGCTATTTCAGAACTCTGATGTCTAGTTGAACACTTGCAGTGCCCAGGGGAGTTCTCACTGAAGAAAGAGGCTCATGTACTTTGAATTTTGTTGTTTCACATATCAGCTACCATTCCCCAATTCCAACTGAAACTGAAGAGCCAACCTACAGAATGGGGGAAATATTTACATTATATACCTGGTAAACGTTTTATAAAGAATATATAAAATATTACAACTTATCAACAAAATGACAAACAACTCAATTAAAAAATATGCAAAAGACTTGAATAGACACATCTCAAAGAAGAGAAACAAAAGGCCAGCAAATACCTGAAAAGATGTTCAACCTCACTGGTCTTTAAGGAAATGCAAATCAAAACACAAAGAGATATCACTTCACACCGACTAGGATGGCTACAAGAAAAATTTTAAAAAATAGCAAGAGGTGATATATCTGCACCTTTCCTCCTCCCATTTGATTGGCTAGACCAATCATTACCAGTCTTCACCTTGTTCCTATTCAGTTCCCACTCAACTCAGAGTTTCAGGCTTCAGTGGTCTATGAACTCCATGGTCAGCTGATTGACAAATTACCTGCCTAATCTCAGCTTTGTTCCTCTTACATCTGTGACCTCTGTATCTGCTCAAGGCAACCTGTAATCTGTGTATAATCCAGCCACCTTTGATTTCACTAATCTGTCCTCTCACGAGCATTAGTTACCCGCTGACGATGTACCCATTTCGTTACTGGCTCTTACGAACCAATATTCCAATGTCATCGTGGCCCATTCAGTTCCTTCAGCCATACAATGGCATAGAAAACCACTCCATCTGAGCAGCCACTCTGAGTTGCCTGTGAATATCATCAGCAAGTATCACGTGGAAGAAGTAAGCTGTTCCTCATCAGCAAGAGTCCATAGGTACACAGACACCATTCTCTCAGCCTCCTGTAGAGAAATGCTTGGGCTAGGACACAACTGTATACACTGTGGGTCTAGAGTCCAGTAGTGAACCATTCCTCTGTGGCTCTTTTATTTTGTAAAGCATGCTTGAGGGGTATTAGTTGGGTTATGGGACGACACTTCTTTTGGGTAAGGCACCAAGCAGTCTGAGCTTAGGAATTGCATGTTTAGAGAGTTCTTGGAAACATCTAGAACAAAGAAAACTTAATTTTGATGACATGGGAAGTTGAATCTAGTGGGAGTTGTAGGTGGGGAATTGATTTTGTCAACAGGCGTACAGAAGGATGGTTCAGAAAACAATTATATTTTTCTCCAAAATACTACATTGTAATATGTAAATTTGGTTTATCATGGTTGTGTAAAGAGAACTATATATTTTAAGAAGCAAAATAAATCAAATTGCTTATTATTTTTTAAGTTCAGAAATTTTATGGAGTTTAAGTTGCCTTTACACTCTAGAAATATCCACAATCTTTTGATAATTCAGTAAAGCATTATAGACACTGGGAAGGTGCATTTCCACAAAGAGAGAATGAATTAAATTAGTATACTTTCTGAATATAATTGAATGTGCTTCCATATTATCAGCTTAGCTCTGATTGTTCACAGGGTCTCCAGCTTTCCACTTCATTTCTTTCAGCGAATGGGAAAACAGCATTGTAATGCAATGACTCTAAATTCTTTTACTTTTTGGACCATTTACAAGAGTGAAGGGATATTACTCTTGCTACTTCTGTTATTGTATAAAGGTAGTGCTTTCAATAAGATATTTTAATGCAGTCATGTTAATTACAAAAGCTGTACAATAAAAACATCAAATTTAGAGGCCAAGAACTAAATCCTCCTCAAAGACAGGATAATCAGAATAACCATCCTCCAGAGACAATGTTGAAAACAGATCTAAGTTCAAACTGTGACTCTAACAGTCTTCTTCAGAACGCTTTCCTTACGTCTTTAAATTTTGTCTTTTAGACTGGCAATGTGACCCTTATTGTACTGTATTATTCCGGGTTCTCCAAAGAAACAGAACCAACAGGACACGTATATATACAGAGAAAGATATTTATTTTAAGGAATGGGCTTGATAGTGAAGTCTGGCAAGTCCAAAACTTGCAAGGAGGGCCTGTAGGCTTGAGATTCAGGCAAGAGCTGATCTTGCAGTGGGAGTCCAAAGGCAATCTGGAGGCAGAATTCCCTCTTCCTGGGGAATCCTAATCTCTTTGCTGTTAAGGCCATCAAGTGATTGGATGAGGCCTGCTCATATTATGAGGGGGAATCAGCTTATTTAAGGTTGGCTGATTTAAACGTTAATCTCATCTAAAAAATGTCTTCACAGGAACATCCAGACTAGTCTTTGACCAAATGTCTGAGTACCAGCCATTGGACACATAAAATTAACTATCACATACCTAATAATAAAGTCAAGTGGACAAGTGAAAACCTGATTTTCTCATCTAGATCTTTAGTATGCAGAGCTTAATGGAGATCCATAAACCTACAAGTGAACCAGCTGGTGTTGATAGTGCCTTTGGTTGTATATGCTAAAAATAAGTCAGAGAACAACAGAAGGCACCAATAGCAAACATTTATGTGGTAAAGAAAAAGAAGGCAGCAAAAAAATCAAGAAATTACTAAAAGGAAAGAATTGTTAGAAATATGGGAGGAAATATGCCCATATTAGTGAATCAAATTGTGTCAACAAATTTTGGTCTTATTAGACAAAGTATGTAATATCAACTTTTATCTATCTTTCATTTTTAGACTTCTATGTTATTTACACTTTCGTAGGCTATAAAAAACTTTCAAGCATATTTTTTTAGATACGTGAAAAGTAGATATCAACTGATTTAAAACTTTAGTGGTCAGGTACTTCTGTACGTTAATAACCATATCAGCTTTAAATAGATGCTACCATCCATTTTTAAAGCCTCTAGGAAAACTTTAAACTAGGTTTAAGCTATAAAAAGAGTATGACTTATTTCTCACTAAAGAGAGGGAGAAACTGATGAGGTAGGGAAAATTATTTAGAACAATTTGCCAATGTTCCTTCAATTAAATGACTGTCAATCAAAATTGGTTATAGAAATTCCACAATGTGAAAAATTTTAGTTCATTTTATGCTCACTCATTTGCAACATTTTGCCTTTAGACCTGAATGTTCTCAAAACTTTTGCTTTCCATGTGTTTATATGCTATACAAAATAGGAAAAAAAAAAACAAGAAAGATGAAGATAGAATATCCAGTAAAGAGAAAATAAAATCTGGAAGAGAAATGAAGGCAATACTCAGGAAAATGTAAGCGCATTCCAGAGAGGTACATAGAGATCAACCCATGAGACAACAACAGAAAGACATAGAAATCTAGAAGAAGAGATCAAGAAAAATAGAATAGAATATCTGATATAGACTATGTCATAGATGTTTCAGAATTCTACCAAACAGGAATAAATTAGTGATAAAAATATGCATTTAAGTACATGACCACATAGGGGAATGATTCATTTCAAAGCAATCATTATACAAGAAGAGGAATGTGATGTTACTTCACTTGGCAGTGAACAATGTTTAAAATTACAACATTAAATAATAAATATTGATATAACCAACCACTATCAACAGATTATATTGAGAAGAGAGGGAAAGTAAAATGTTCATGTTTTTATTGAGACATGTAAAAGAGAGTAAAACCCAAATTGAATAGTGGAGGGATCCAATAGATAATATATAAATATATAAAAAGAATGGTGTGAGAAATAATTGTTAGTTAAAAGGAAGTAATTAGCCGAAGGAAGGGAGGAAGGGAGGTAGTGATGTTAAAGGACACCTCTATTTGCTATAGGTCTGGTATCAGAGTTGTGAGTTTCCTCCAGTCAATTCCATATATTCATTTTTAGTGGAAGAGCTCCAGAGGTCCCCATTTGGAACGACAAATGGGCAGTGCTCTTCACTGATGTCTTTTATCACCCCCAAATCAATCTTTCCTAACTTGACTTTATTTTTTACGTTTATCCCACAGTCTTAACTGCTCAGATTATATGCACTGTCCAGAATATTGTCTATGTTACACACAGAGCGTGTTATTACAGGTGAGTTACAGGTGAAGCTTTTCCAATAATTTGTCTTTTAATTAGCCTTTTGGTAATTAGAAGAACAGCCTGAGATTATTTCCAGAGACGTTGCAAATCATTCTATCTTTAAAGCAGATGTCTGGAGAAGAGTAAAGGCAAAAATCAGACAGGAGAATTGTAGCCTTCCCTTCACTACCTGATCTGGTATTTTATCCAGCATCTTGTATTGAAAATGAACGATCTCTTCATATCAGATTTCGAAGTCTATATTTTTTCTCTAAATATATATATATGTATACATATATATTATATATAATATAAAAGCTAATATAAACTTATATTTGTAAATATAACTAACTTATTTATATATAATATATATATAAAATAGCCTTGAGATGTTAGGATTCTAAAAGTTCCTATTTTCAAAGATGGCTTATGACATTTTTTTTTAAGTTTTTTTCATGGTTAATAATCAGTTCTTCTTTAAAATTTGCAGAGATTTTTCTACACAAAAAGCAAGGTAGTTACTTATTTAGGACAAGTTTAAAGACTATAGGCAACAATCAATCATTTACTGCATGTCCATTTAACATGAATTTGACCCATTGCCCTCTGTAGGGTTAATGTTACATTTATACAATTTAAGTTAAGAACTATGGACCATTTTCAAGTTGACAAGTATCAGATTTTATTATCTGATACAATGATTGTCCCCTAGATGGAGTTAGAATTTTATTTTAATCATTCACTATATGGAAAGACTCTTTGTTCATCCCATTCAGAATGCAAAATTTCTTTTTTCTTTAAATTTCAGTGTGCCATAATAAATTACAGCATATTTTTAAATTCCATGCAGATCAGCAAGTATAAAAACAGAAATGGGAAAAACCAACAAATGTTTAGCCACCATATTTCAACACAGTAATTATCTTCTCATACAGGGTAAAGCCTCATATTTTTACCTCATAACCTATTAGATTACTGAATTTACTCACAACCTTATCATGCTATGCTAGAATTTCTATGAAAATTCTTGTCTATATAGCAAGAGAGTGTCTTTTCTCCATGCCAGATGCTAAACTGAATGATTCATTTTATGATTGAAAGATTCAAACCTCAACAAGACAGACCCAATTTATATGATTTGTATTAAAAAATTATTTCCCCTTTCATTGCTTCACTCAAGATAGTGCTCCCTCAGACTTCTGCTCATTAGATTTCTTTCCTTTAATTGTTTCACATATCTGAGACTTGGCGATCCTTCTTGTTAAGAGAGGCAGACAAATAGGGATTCATTCCTGGTGATATCCCATGGACAAGTCATTTCGACTTTGGTTGGGAAAAGCAAAACAAATCATTCAGACTAGTATTTTTAAGAAAAACATGGGTTTTTTAAATTGACATAAAATGGTAACATTCAATGAGAATGTCATGTGTGTGGTACATGTCAAATAGTGTATCCTTCCATCTAGCTATTTTTTCTCCCTGATTCTTGGTTGACACTCATTTGTTGGGTCTGTTTCTGCTTCCCACTATGTCTGTTCCCAAAAATAGGCCCAATCAAAAGAAAACTAGTTAATCTAAGCAATCTCTAACATAGACTTTTTATAACTCAGTCTTGAAATAAGTGTGAATTACAGAATAGTTAGTTTTTAATTTAAAATGATTATTATCTTGTGAGGAAGTATCGCAGTATTTTTCTTCCTCACTGATCAGCAGGAAAAACAAGATATAAACTGGCAAATGGTATCTGGAATACATACAGATAAATGTATGCATTTACACAAGTATGTAATACACTTTATATATAAATATATATATTTAATCAGAGTAAGCCTGCATAAGCTGTGTCTTAAGTGAATGGGGTTTGGACTCCATAGTGTACAACAAGCTCCAACATAATATAACATCTAAGGAGCAAGAGAAATATCTCAATGACATAGGCATATACGGTGAGGAGATTGAAAGGAGAAGTACACCCCTATTTCTGGTAAGAACATAAGATAAAACCACATTCTCTGTGTTAGTCAAGGACTAGCTTTTATCTGCTTGATATGTGCATAGCTCAGTTTGATTGGCTACTTGATTCTCATCATGAAAAACTCTCACTAGAAATATTTCATAGCTCTGAATATGCCCAAATATATTATATTTGCAGTGTAATATATTTGCAAATGTAATATGAATATAAATGAAAAATCTAAATATATTTGCAAATGTATCTTGTCTCGTGTGTGTTTATCACTGCACATCTCGGGCCTGGGTATACGCATGTTAAAAGTTTTGACTCTCATGCTTGTCATCTATGGACATATCCTTCAGGAATTTCTTCCTTCCATAGAACTGGAAGCTCAAATATTCTTGAGCTAGCTATCATAAATATTTAACAGAGAAATGCAAATAAAAGAACATATCGTTGGGTTTTTATATTTTTCCACGTTTATTGAGATATAATTGACATACAACATTGTGTAAATTTAAGGTGTACAACGTGTTGATTTGATGCACTTATATATTGTAAACAGCTTTTTAAAAACTGGATCTGAAAAATTTAGGCGGTGTTGTACACACAGAACATGCATAATTCAGTGAAAGTAACACAGCTGAGCTATGGGATTTTTTTTTGTTTGTTTAAAAGTAAAATTGTCAGTGAAAAACAGTCACATAGATATAAAAGAAATATTGGAGTACAGATTGCCAAATTAGAACTGTAAACTATACTTATTACAGATAACAGACAAAAGTTTCTGAAAATTGAGCAATTTCTAGAAAAACAAACTGCAATTGGAATGGTTTAGGGCTAGCTTGATACATGAATATTGCATCTTCCTAATTACTCAATATTGAAGAATTTGTTAATTCCTAAATAAATTTATTAATCAATCCCTAATTCCTAAATTATTAATTTATTAATGCTGCATCCATAAACTGTTTAAATTTTCTAAACTCTTGAATTAATTATTTTTCTTTGCAGTCACATGAGTTAGGTAATTTTAAAACATGATGCTGAATTTAAGTACCTTGAAATATAATTGACAACTGGCTTCCTAATTGTCATGAAGATAAGTCAGTTCTAAGTTACTTATATGTAGCAGGACTTTTGATGAATTGCACATTGTCACATATCATGAGGTAAGTAATTGGTTCATTTGAGGAAAGGGAAAACCTTAAAGCCAATTCAACAAGAAAAAGATGCACAGATTTCCAACTTTCCCATTACTTGCATTATAGAGAACTGTCAGGATACACATCATTTGTTTGACAATAAGTGTATGTTCGTGATTTCATAAATGAATTCTCTTCTATATTGCTATAATTGTGTATTCTAACAACAAAAGGGGGACAGTGACTTTATCCATGAGAAGTTCTACTAGATGATCTGGTTCCAGCCTCGTCTGGATTTAGGTTCCAGCAATTCACAGGAGTTATCTGGCATCAGCTGTTGGGCAGATCCTGGAAGTCTTGGTGACTATGGAACATTGCAGCCCTGCTACCAGGATGTGGAAGCCACAGGAGATATGGGAAACAGAGGTTGCATGCATGCCCTCTGTTTGAGAAGGAAGAGGCAGGATCCATTCAACAACTGTCCAGACAACCTAGATGAAGAGCCCAGAGCCTTTTTTGGATAAGCAACTTTTTGCATCACAGTAACGTCAGTGTTAATGGTGACATAACTAAAATACAACATTCTGATATGAAAGCATTCCAGTTACTATTATGTGTAATAAACCACCCCAAACTGAGTAGTATAAATTAATATTTGATTACTCTTATGAACTATTTCATCAGAAATATGGGCAGATACTATAATCTGTTTCCACTCTATGATACAACTCAACAGTGTAGCACTGGCATCATCTGGAGCCATCTTCAATCAAATGTCTGAAAATTGATGTGTGCTGGCATAGGGAACCATGGCTAAGCTGTCAATCCTTAACAACCATACCTAGCTATTCCATGTGGCCTTTCTGCAAGGGCCAGTTTAAATTTCCTCACACAATTCTGTCTGGGTTCAAAGAATAAGCATCCAAATAAAGAAAGGCAGAATTTCATGACATTTTTATAACACAGGCTCAGAATTCAGAAACATCACTTTTGCCATATTCTATTGACCAAGGAGGTCAGAAAAGCCCATCGGATATAAGAGAGGGTGAAGTCAAGGGAATCCTCTTGATGGGGGAACATCAAGGTTCTAGAAGCACCAAGGGATACAGAATATTGCTTTGGCATCTTTGGAAAATATAATATGCTACAGAGAGTTAAAAGCACTGACATCATACACTTATACTCAAATTATTGTAAAAATATTTGAATTTACTAGCTTCATTTCCCACTTTTAATCAAATTAATTTTGTTTTTTCCTGGAAAGCATTATTGTCAGATAGATAGCAGACTTAAAACAGAGAGTTGAGACCACCTTGGAAAAGCAAAAAAGGTTGAAAATTCTGAAAGTGCCAAGCACTGTATATTTGTCTATTAATTGACTCATATTGAAATAAACCTAAAACAGATATTAACCTTGGCCTAAGAGGATAATAAAGCTTCCTTTCCTTCCTTTCTTATTTTCTTTCTTTTCTGTTTCTTTTTCAGCAAAGCAAAAAGAAAATAAAAAGAACTCAATCCATCAGCCTTTGACTTGGGGGTTGTTTTTGGATTTCTAGAGAAACTTGTGAGAAACTTTATGAAGAGTAGATTTTGTCATCTGGGATTTTGTGTTATGTTTGTCCTTTTCATAGCAGTAATCTTCAGTTTGGGGGTTTTGAAGAGACCAAGGCCATCAGAAAGTTTCTTGTGGGAGCTAATTACATAGGATTTGTTCTACTTAATAAGAAGGTGACAAGTAAACAAGGCTGTAATGAATTGTATGTGCTAAATTTCCTCTCATATTGTTTGATTCAAATCAATAGGGTAGGAAGGCTGACAGTGATTGATTCTATTTTTCCAGATCACAGAATTTGGTACGTAACGGTAGAGAAGCAAAGATATTCTAATAATATTTAAATATAATATGTAAACGTCACTGAATATTATAATTATTGAATTTATTAACAGATCACTTTACATTATAGTTATACTGTGGAGGCCTTGGTTAGCATTTTCAATACTGTTGTTTACACTTAATCAAAAGACTTGTCAGTTTTTTGAGTCAACAATACAATTTCATTTGACAGATCCTTGGTATTTAAAATGAAAGTGAATTTAGGATTGAGTAGAAAATGATCAAATGCATCAAAACAGAAGTAGCAAAAAATTATGATTTTAAAGTGTGCTATTTTTACTTTGAAATAATCTGTATAGTTGATTATCTGGTTCTTTAATTTTCCTTTAACATAAATGACAATAGATATAACCTCTCTAATCCATATATGTTTTAAAACCTAAACTCATGCTAATAGATGTAAACCGACCCCTGGATTTTACTTCCTGTTGTTATGTCAGAGTTTACTTTCAAGTAGGACAGACAGGTGACTGCTCATCAGCTGACATCCATTATCATGTAATTGTAGGTTGATTAAGATTGATTTGTGACTCTACTGCTCTAATTAAATATTTGAAATGTCACTGTATCTTACTGTGGGTTATGAGAGAGATATATTTTATTTATAAACTATGTTCCACTTTGATCTCAGTTTAGCCCACTATTAATTTAATTTGTATCAAAATATCCTGTGTACATCCTAATAGTACATAGCATTCCATATGAAAAAGGCTCTTCCATTCAAAAAAAAATTTCTCACATTTTTGATTCTCACAAAAACTTTCAAGATATATGTGTAACTCCCAAAAGGCATAGGCTTTTGGAAATAAGGCATTTATATGTACCAAGATTTTATTATTGTTCATCAAAATTAAAAGAAATGCATAAAAATCCCTAAGGAGAAAATGTAATATTGAATAGATTTTATAGTTTTTGCCCAAATTTATCAAAGAAAATAACCATTTTCTGTAAAGTCATGTTTCTAATGTGGTACATAGGTTATGTAGATTGTCAAAGATAAAGCAAATTATTTGATTACAGAATTTAAATCATAATCAGAAAAAAATACAGTTTAACAAGATCTCATTATCATCATCACAACCTTTACAGCTGTTTTGTTGAAAGCAAGATTCCATAAGTTGTCTAAAATCCACACATGTCCCAAAGGCCTTCTTAACCATATAATCCGCTGCTGAAGTGAATGAGTACGCTTAATCCAAGAATAAACATTTTTCAGAGATGTGGATTTAAGTGCCCTCATTCACATTCATAGCTACTCCTCTGGTGACACGGAAGAACACATGTGATGATGGCAGCTCTGATCCATAAGAGCATGTCCATCTGAACTTTATAAGCATTGATTTTTTCCTGTTTCTAAGTCAGCCCTATTACTGTATTATGTTCCTAGTCCATTAATATATTGACCTAACTTTAAATTACATGACATATCTCACCCTAATTGCTATAAACCACATCACTTATCTTTTTTTCCCCCTTCTATTTCTAAAGACACCATCTAGTTTAAATTTTGACTTATGCTAACACCTACCTGCTGATTTCTCAGGATCCCCTCTTCTCTAACACCAATCAATTCTCTTGCTTTCAGTGATCATTTCTAAGGACATAACAATTGTATTATATTATTTCACCTCTCAGAAACATTTAGTGGGCTTTTTATATTCTGTTAAAGAAAAAAAAAATACTTTCCTCTCATCTATGTTGCCAAATATATATGGATATAAAAGATACGGCTTCTGTATTTTCCATGCCTCAATACTCTCTGTAGTCAAACCTGCTTCTCAAGAATCTACTCTCACATGTTATTGAGTGAACGTTGAACAAAGGGACTCCTAAAGGGCTACTAGTACTTTATAACTTGGTCACAAACAATTCAAGTCAGCCTTATGAATATTCAATCTCAGAAGGCGTATAGAAACCTGGAGTAGACATTTTTCATTGTTTGTGTAGAGAAACACTGAACCATTAAACAATATTTATCGAGCAGCCAGTATGTGCCAAGCACCTGTTAAATGGTATTAATGTTACCCTCAAAATAGCCTGTCCCTTTTTAATCTCGTGCAGACAGCCAATCTTCAAACAGTGAAGGGAAAGAAGTAACCACACAGAGAGAAGGAAGAGTGACAGTGCTGTTAAGCAGGTGGAAAATTGTAACTAGTTCTTTTATTTCTAGTTCCATTTCCAGTCTCTTGTTAAGTCTGGCGATAACTTGTTTCCTTCATTATTTTGTGAGATGTCAGCATCTCCTTTCACAGATGAGCCTATTGCCCACTTACCCAATACAGGATATGCAAGACATCCCCTGTTTCTCATACAGTGTTGCTTACCTGCTGAGGTCCACGAGCACTGTTGCAGCCAATGATGGGACATGAGTTAAATAGCTTTTAGACTTTGGGATATTTGGGCATCCACTCTAAAACATTATTTTGCAGCCAACTTTGATTTATATCTCACAGTGGACTACCTAATCAGCCAGCCTCTAACACGATAAGCCTGAGGCTTAAGAGCTATATTCCCCTCTTAAAAAATTCTGTTCCTTGACAACCTGCCTCCTCTTTGCAGGTGCAAACATTTAATGTAACTGATTATCCATGAGAGAATATTAGAGAGTTACAATGATGAGACATAGAGACATTTAGGATCTGAGGGGTAAACACAAGGGATATAGGACCTTATGAGATTAAATACATCTTCATGAAAAGTGAGTAAGTCTTGGTCATCAGAGATCATTAGCCAAACAGATATTCTTTTATTTAAGATTTTTAAAATTTGTTTTCTTACAACCAAAGATTCCTGACTGCAGTGATGTTTTCAATGTTACATAAGTACTGTTGGAATAATTTATGTACTCCATAAAGTAAATTAAGAACACAGCATTACTTCTCCGATACGATATCCCTACAGAGACCTTCACTCACTAATTGTCCTTTTTTTTGGTGAGGAAAATTGTCTCTGAGCCAACATCTGTGCCAGTCTTCCTCTATTTTGCATGTTGGATGCCACCACAGCAGGGCTTGATGAGTGGTGTGTAGGTCCACGCCCAGGATCTGAACCAGAGAACCCGGGGCCACTGAAGCAGAGCGTGCGAACTTAACTACTATACTACCACCAGGACAGCCTCTCTATCTTTTTTCACTAATACTAATCCTTCCCACACTGAAATTATCTCATTTATCTGGTCATTGATTTCACCTAGAACATATGCTTTGTCTGTTTGTTGACTGGTGCTTTAGCAGGCTAACTTCTACTTTTCCTTCATTTATGATATGGACTTGTATTCTCCAGTTGTTTTCTTTGACTACACACTCCTTCCTGATTTATGTTAATAAGTTTTTCTTAAGTATCCCTCTTAGGTGCAGCTATACCACCCTTTCCATACTTATATCATAACATCAGTAAAATGTTGTATAGATTCCTTTTTTTTTTGTCTATGTCACTAGACTGAGATAGTGTGGAAAATGAATTCTAATAATTCTTGCAATATCCGTATAAAGAAAATTTGGCAGATATTAGATATTGGGTAATTATATGCTGAGTGAAAGAACATTCTGCCTCAGTTGTTTTGGTCTAGGCAAAGCGATTGCATCCTTTTATCACTAAGTTCTATATTGCTATAGATAGGACTTTGCTATAGATAGGATAGATATTGCTATATATAGGATTAACACTGCCCTGGATTTGAATTTCAGCATAGCAACTGTAGGGCTTTGAGCAGGCCTTTATACAACAATGAATCCTAGTTTTATCACCTATAAAAATAAATAGCCAGTTTATATTCTTTCACATTTAACATGATGAAGCTACCAAAGATAGAAGGGAGAGGGGAGAGAGGGAACAATAAACATAAAGTATATAACGTAAAACTGCGAAGGAACTGAAGCACTGCCCCAACTCCTAAGCTACGTGGACAGCTTTCTTTTTGTGAAGTGTGTAGTTATAATATAGTGATGTGGAGGGTAAAGGACACTGATGAATGGAAGGAGGCAGTATCAGAAATCAACAATAAAACAATAATGTCATTACTTTTTTCCTATCTCTGTCCCACACCATCCACACCACCGCCCTATGAATCCTCTTATTGTTCATTGGATTCTTCACTTTGCTACCTTCTTCAAAGGGTGGCTAGTACTAAGTCTTTGTATAGACTGAGTTCTTTCAATTTCCTTTGTTGTATCTGCATATTCATCTTTAATTTCTTTGACTTCCTCTTGGATTTTCCCCTCATTTTCTATGTTGTTAAGAATCAACTTAAGAGCTTTAGCATGCATAGTAATTAAAGATGGAAAGAGGGGCTTGCCCTGTGGAATAGTGGTTAAGTTTGTACACTCTGCTCTGGCACCTGGGTTCGGATCCAGGGCACAGACCTAGACCACTGGTCAGCCATGCTGTGGCGGTGACCCACATACAAAGTAGAGGAAGATTGGCACAGATTTTAGTTAGCTCAGGGCTAATCCTCTTCAGCAAAAAAAAGAGGAAGATTGGTAACAGATGTTAGCTCAGGGCTAATCTTCTTTAGGGGAAAAAATAGAAAGATGGAAAAGAATATTATGGTGAAAACATCTATTGGTATATTGCAATTCCTCAAAGAATTTTCTTTCACCCCACGGGTAATTTGAAAGTTTAAGTACTGCATTTGATCAGATAAAGAATGGTTTATAATGTATTAACCCCACCTGAGCTAAAAGTATTTTGTTGTTAAAAAGTTAATTTAGTTTTTAAGTGACCATTTAACACATAAAAGGATGCTCGACTTATTAATTATCAGGAAAATATAAATAAATTCACAGTAGGAGTCTGCAGTACTGATCCTGCCTGAAAATGTTAGCACTAAATATGTGGTAGCTGTCATTATTTCCACGTCTATGCTCTTATTCAGAGTCCGTATTGCTTACCAGTTCTTCTCCTCTCAAGAAACCATACTATTCGTTTGTACTTTCATGAGGCCTCTCCAGATTGCCCTCACATCTTGATTTATATTTTCTCACTATTAACTTCAGATGATTATGTCATATTGCCATCCCTAGTTTGTAAACTCTTTATATATTTAGTAGAACCTAGCTTATTTCCTTATACTAAACAAATATTGGTTGAATGACTAACTACTTTATCCATTTATTTTAGTTATCATGATCAAAATTTTGAGTTAATTATTCCTCTGTCCTCAAAAGCTAAAGCTCCACTCCTTGCATATGATGTCCCCAGCATCTCATGTATTATTTGATTTTCTCCAAGGTTACATGACTAAACCTCCAATAAACCTCTTGGATTCCAGTTATTGCTCCCCCTTTGAAAATATATTTCTATGAAGAAGATCCAAAAGTAATGCCATCCTCACCTTACAGCTTTTAACCTTCTTTCATATTATCATTTTTTTAGTCTCCACAGAAATAACGTTTATTATTGTTAACTTTATTCTGCAAAAGAAAAACAATCTTATTTAAAAGTACTTACTTCAAAACATATACTTATTTTCACGCATTGTTTTACTCCTGTAATATATACAAGTCTATCCAATACATTAATTCACATATCTTCCTTTAAATCCTTTGATCACTTACTTAGCTAAATCTCTAAATAAAGATTGTAAGTATGAATGATTGCTTCTCTATTTCCTTTTAAATGATAACTATTTTTGATAATCTTTGTCAAATGAAATTTTAACTAGGTTAAATTCCAATCCAAGTGATTAAAAGACATCACTTTAGAAATAATTAAAAGATAATTCATGCTAATTCTGAAACCAAACCACTGAAGTCTGTAACTTAATAATAGTGTTTAGTTTTCTAGCTAGATAAGGGACTAATTATTTGAAGATTTAACAATGCCAGGTCCTGTCAAATTCCTCAATGGTTACAGAATCTTGTGAATAACAAGGTAATAAAATCCTTTAACTTTAGTACAAATGTGTGCTCTAAAAAAATACCAAGACTCAAATTGGAGTCTAGAAACCAATGAGTTAGTGTAATGCCAAATGCACATAAAAATAGGTTCTGCAAATTTCCCAGGAGAGATGATTCATTACTTTGAAGAGGTCGATCAGAAAGATGTTACACTGAGTTATTTCCTCTAGTTTCTCTCATTTATCCTTCACTTGCCAGTATATGTGAGAAATACAGTGTCTGGACTGATATTTCTGCGTAATGTTCATCTTTTGCTCTCAGTTCCTGGGGCTTTGAACATGCATGTGTGTATTTTTGCTAGGAAATGATGGCATAATCAATTTTTGAATAGTGATGCTCTCTGAGTAATTATTGAGTAATTAATCATCTAGCATTATTTAAAACTGCCCATATTCGCAAGTGAAACATTCATGCTTTGAAATCTTGTCTGAGGCCCATCAACACATTAAGAGTGAATTATTTTATGTAAGTCTATATTTGTTTACAATTTCAGTTTTTATTTCATTGTACTAAAGATATTTATTGTGGTCAGTATCATCCATGCTTAGGATTTTTTTCTATTTTGAGAAAAAATGTCACTGGGATTTTGATAGGGATAGTATTGAATCTGTGGATCAATTTGGGTAATATTCAGATTTTAAGAATATTAAGCCTTCCAATCAATGAACACAAGATATCTTTCTATTTACTTGCGTCTTCTTCAATTTCTTTCATCAATATTTTGGAGTTTTCAATATCCAAGTCTTTCACTTCCTTGGTTAAATTAATTCCTAAATATTTTATTCTTTTTGATGCTGTTGTAAATGGGGTTATCTTCTTAATTTTCTGTTAGGTTAGTTCATTGTTATTACATGGAAACACAACTGATTTCTGTATGTTGATTTTGTATCTAGCAACGTGACAATTCATTTATTAGTTCAAATGGTATTTGGGTGAAGTCTTTAGGGTTTTCTACATAGAAGATCACATTATCTGCAAACATATAATTTCATTTCTTCCTTCCCAATTCGAATGTTTTTCATTTCTTTTCCTTACCTAATTGCTCTGTCTAGCACTTCTAGTACTATGTTGAATAGAAGTGGTGAGAGTGGTCATTGTTGCCTTGTTCTTGATCTTAGAAGACAAGCCTTCAGTTTTTCACCACTGAATATGATGTTAGCTGTGAAATTTCCATATATGGCTTGTTGATAGTTTTTCTCATGAAAGATTGTAGAATGTTGTCAAATGCTTTCTTTGGGTCTATTGAGATGATTCTATGATTTTTATCCTTCATTCCATTAATGTGATATATCACATTATTTGATAAGCCTCTGTTGAATCATTCTTATATCCCAATAATAAATCCCACTTCGTCATGATTATGATTCTTTTAATATGCTGTTGAATTTGCTTTGCTAGTTTGAAACCATAAGAGATTCCAAATAGCCAAAGCAACCTTGAGAAAGGAGAAAGCTGGATGCATGACTTTTCCTCATTTAAAAATATATTATAAGGCTACAGTAATTAAAACAGCATAGTGCTGGCATACAAATAGACATATAAACCAGTGGAAGAGAATAGAAAATACAGAAATAAACCATGAATATATGGCCAATTTATCTTTGACAAGAATGCAAAGAATACGCTATGGGGAAAGGACATTCTTTTCAATAATGGTGCTAGGAAAACTGGATATCCAGATGTAAAAGAATGAAATTGTATCCTTATCTTACACCATGCAAAATGGATTAAAGACTTAAATGTAAGACACAAAAATATAAAATTCCTAGAAGAAAACATTGGTGGAAAACTTCATGACATTGTTCTTATCAATGATTTCTTGGATGTGATGCTGAAAGCACAAGTAACAAAAGCAAACATAAACAAGTGGAAGCATATCAAGCTAAAAAGCTGCACAGCAAAAGAAGCAATCAATAGAGTAAAAAGAAAATCTATGAAATGGGAGAAAACATTTGTGAACCATATATCTTATTAGAAATTATTCTGCAAAATATAGGTAACTCCTACAACTCAATATCATAAAAACAAATAACCCTGTTTAAAAAATGGGCAAAGGACTTGAATAGACATTTCTCCAAGGAATATATGCAAATGATCACAAGTATGTGAAACTAGACTAAACATGAATAGTCATTAGTGAAATGCAAATCAAAACCACAATGAGGTACCACTTCCCACCTGTTAAAATGGCTGAAAAAAAAAGAAAAGATAAGTGTTGAGAATGTGAAGAAAATGAAATGTTTGTATGCTATTGGTGGGGATATAAACTGGAGCAGCTACTATTGAAAACAGTATGGAGGTTGCTCAGAAATTGAAAATATGGCCCAGAAATCCCATTTCTGTATATATATCCAAAAGGATTCAAATCAGAATCTCTAGGAGTTAGCTGCATTCCTTGGTTATTGAAGCATTATTCATAATAGTCAAGCTATGGAAACATCCTAAATATCCATCAACAGATGAGTGGTAAAGTAAATGTGGTATATACATACAATGGAGTAGAAGTCATCTTTCACAAAGAAGGAAATCCTACTATATGTAGTAACATGCATTAATGTGGAGAACATTATGCTGAGTCAAAAAAGCCAGTTACAGAAGAAGAAATATTGAATAATTGCTCCCATATGAGGGACCTGAAATAGTCAAACTCATAGAAACAGAATAGAATGGTGGTTTGCCAGGAAGGAGGGGAGGAGAAAACAGAGAGCTGCTGTTCAATGGGTATATAGACATAATTATGCAAGAAGAAGTTCTATATGTCTGCTCTACAACACTTTGCCTATAGTTAACAGTATTCTCTTGTACACTTAAAAATTTGTCAAGAGAGTAGATCTCATGTTATATATTCTCTCCAAATAATAATTAAATAAAAGCTTATCCATTCCTAGCCCAGAACTAAGATAGAAGGTTATCCATGAGAATTTATGGAGTTACTGAATATGATTTTAGCAAAGAGTTGGTGGTCTCTGATACCACTAAATATAAGTGCACATCTTGAATTCCACGCTTGCTAAAATATAAATCTCTTGAAATATCAATTAAACAATTAAGGTATATTTCAGAAAGGAACACCAGAATTGAAATTAGGCCAATCCCAAACTAGCTGAAGTTATAGAATAAAAATTGAACTATAAATCAGGACATCTGTTTCCTAGAAGTAGCTGAAGTTAATTTTTGAACTGGGAGTGCTCCTTATACTCAAGGCTCTTAATCCAACCCATCTCCAATAATCTTTCCTATGTTATGATTTCACCTTTCCAGAAAATTCTCTGTTCATATAATTCACCCTCATGGTTTTCTCAACACGATTCATTCACGCGGGCCTTCTCTCTTCCTTTAATCTCTTGTCTCTGTCTAGAGCTTCTACTTTTGTAGTTCAATTTGTAAGACTTTCTTCTCTTTTCTTCTACACCTAACTGCTAGGATAAAATGTATTTTCCTCAGAGTAGCCAACATTGTCCCATTCAAGATTAGAATCCAATCACAAATATTCTTATGGAGGTTCATAATTTTCTTCAAATTTGTATAGTTACTTAGGTTATTTCTTACATTTACTTGCTTAGCTATGTTCAGTCATTACTGGGAACATATTTATTGTATGCAGTGGTTCTCACATAGTAAAAGCACAATAAATATTTGTGGAATGAATGAATAAAAGAAAGATTGAATCCTAAATGAGGCCACATTACTTTACCTCAAGTGTTTGTTTGTTCATTTGGTTTGGTTTGGTTTTATTTTGTATTTCAAAATTATTTTTACTGCATTAATGCACTTAATGAACTTGGAATGAGGGCTGGCCCCATGGCCGAGTGGTTAAGTTCGCACGCTCTGCTGCAGGCAGCCCAGTGTTTCATCAGTTCGAATCCTGGGTGCGGACATGGCACTGCTCATCAAACCACGCTGAGGCAGCATCCTACATGCCACACCTAGAAGGACCCACAACTAAGAATATACAACTATGTACCAGGGGGCTTTGGGGAGAAAAGAGGAAAAAAATAAAATCTTTAAAAAAAAAAAGAACTTGGAATGAAATGACTTAGCAAAGCTCTCCTTCTAGCTACCTTCCTTCCAAAAGAGAGTGAAATAAAGTAAGGGTTTTAGAGTGTATTCTATATTCTCACATTTTATTTTAATATTATACTTTTGTGGAAACAAGGAAAAATTAAATAGTTATCATTAGTATAACTTAAGCAAAATAAGATTGGTTTAATTAACTTTATCTGCACATTTTGGGGAATAAAAAAATTTTTAGTTTAATATCACACTTTTGTCAAAAATTATCAAAGTTTTAAGAATGCTACAGGAAATTAATTTTAAATGAATTAATCCTACTTAAGACTAGAGAAGATTTATATGAAGAAAATGAAAATGTGCTATGTAAATAGTACATTATATTGTTACAAACTTGTGAAATGATCTAATGAAGTCTCCTCTTCCCAGATTTTATTATTAATTGATCTTTACATATATTTCCTACAAAATAACATAGATTGATCTTAGCAATAGCTTCTCTGTGTATCATCACATAGTATATATAAAATATATAAGTTGAGTTCTCCATTCTGTCTTTGATAAAGCCATCCTCCCAGACCTCCACATTATGTGGAATCGGAGTTTTATGTAAGGTTCCTCTGTTCCCATAGTACCCTGTTCTTCCATCTTTTTTAAAAATTATCCACTCCATTCTAAAAAGTTAATGTCCTAACTCCTTCTCTCATAGAGTGTGATCTACTTGAGGATAAGAAACACAGGACTTTTATTTTATTATCTTCAAATCTAACACTTCATTGTTAACATAACTGAAATCAGGTTTTACAGGCAAAGTGACATAGCTAGATAAGGGACTGATTGAAAAGTTTATAGGGGTTAGAATACCTTCAGATATCTATGAAAGCAGGAGAGTAGAGGCTCTGTTGAATGTGGGTAGGAAGAAAACACAAACTGAGAGCAGTTTGGCAGGCAGCCAGGAAGAGGCTGAGGCCAACACAGTTGCTTTAATGATGTGACTTGGTGTGAAATCTAACAATGGATGGACTCCCCGTGTCAACGTCACACTCTATGCTTATTCACTTGCTTCAATGACACTCTGAGGAACTACTCACCAATCCAGAACATTAGTCATGAATCACCCCTGCTTTGGGAGTAGGTGATCACTACAAACAAAAGAATAAAGGGCAATAAACCTTGTATTTTAGGTCAAATGATATTATCCACAATTATGGAAAAAATTATCTAAAAGGACATGGAATTCAGCAGGAAAAGTTTCCCTACTTGCTTTCCAGATGGAAAACTTTGGAGGAGAAAAGTCTAAGATAAATGTAAAGGCAGAAATTAAAATTGATTAGAGGGGCATTGGAGAAAGATGACATGAACAGCAGACAGAAACATTATTTTTTTCAATCACTTTGAATTTTCACATGAAAAAATGAAAAAGCAAAACTAAAAACTCTTGAATAACATTTACACCAAAGCTAGGAGAAAAATTATCCCAACACTCACCCAAAATGAGTGGATACTGACAAATTGTCAACACACACAAGATGTGCATGGTATCAACACCTATAGAGTACAAAGAAGAAGGAAGCAGAAGGATGGAATCTGGTGGGCTTGAGAAAAGGAAAAACACCCAAATAACCAATAGATAGTCACTGAAAAGCTGGTGAGAAGGGTAGGGTGTTGGCTTCTCCAATGAGAGGTGAAGGTAAGGGGCTCACAGTAAGAAGGACTGAAGGAGCTGGAGAAGTGAGGTCCCTTAGAAGTCTTAAAACTGACCCATGAGGGTCACTTTCTATACAGAAGAAAAAAGGAGATCCAGACCAAAATGGTACCCGTATCAGGAAATCTCAGGACACAAGCAAAAACATTTTTTAAAACTACACAAAATAAATATAAGGAAGAAAATCTGTGACATTAGAAAAATGGCCTCAACCTTGCTTCATTCTAAGAGTTGGAAAACCTAATTTCAAATGGAAATGAGGAACGTAAAAGTATCAATGTAAAATATCATAAAGAAGTAATATGAGACAAAAAAAAAGAGAGGCAGAGTAAAAGGAGAATTACTTCCCTGCAAACAATGAAAGTACGTCAGAAAGATGTGCACACAAAAATGATTTAAAAGGTAACACGCTCGCTCAAAATGAGTTAAAATAAAATGAGAAAATAGGAAAACTATTAAAGCACAACATAAGTCAGAATTAGATAAACTCAGAATGAAGTGACAGAACTTCCAAAAGAATTAGATATAAAAGTAAATTATTTTAGAAATTAAGATTAACTGGAAGTAACACAAGCAAATAAGTATAACAAGTAAAAGAAATAGAAAAAAAGAAGAATATTCAAAATTCAGATAAAGAGGCTTCCAGCAAATGAATAACATTGGCTGGATATTCCCTCTTATCTGAAACACGTGAACAAACAAAAACAGAAGAAATATAGATGAAACTGCTCTGTAAGGCATTGGACAACAGGCAAAGAAGGACATTCCTGAGAGATGAGAAATAAATGGGATAAGCCCTACAAATGGTCCAGCCTAGTGCTTTGAGACATTCTAGGATGTGGCACAGAGAGGAGGATCCTTGACAGATCATAGCAGACTCTCACAGTTGAAGAGAGAGAATTAAGAACAGCACTGTGTTGTATAGCAGATCTCCAGAACTTATCCATCTTGTATAACTGTAACTTTATACCCATGTACAACAACTCCCCAAATGCTTTTCCCTCCACGTCCTGGAAAGCACATTCTTAGTATTTGTTTCTATAAATTTGGCTATTTCAGATGCCTCATATAAGAATCACAGGTGTGTGCATATCCAAACTCATCAAAGTGTATACATTAAATATGTGCACTTGTGTATCAATAACACCTCAATAAAAGATAAACTCTGCCAATTTGATAGATTAAAAAAAAGATTATGGGAAGACCAAGGAGGCTGCATCTCTCAAAACAGAGTACCAAAGAGGTGGAAGATACACAAAGAGAACACCTGGCAATCTGCAGAGGGTGTGCAGCAGAGTTCTGATCAGCCCAGGAGGACACAACCTAAGGCTGGGTAAATAACCAGCTGAAAGGATCAGAGGGGAATGGAAGGGAAGAACTGAAATGGGCTAAGGATGGTACCTATTCCCACCAACCTTATTGGCAAACCTCAAAATTCTCATGCATTGACTGTTCAGAATGATCTTGCCTCAATAGTGAGGAATAATTAGCCACAGATTAAATGCTTACCATTAGGTCCCGTCTAACATACCCAAAATATTTATGCACCTAATGACAGAGTTTCAGAAAGAACCTGATAACAGAGAAGTAAAAACCAAGAAAACTGATAGAAAAAAAATAGACAAATCAACAATGATACTCAGCAATTTCAACATCCTTCTCTCTGTACTTTATGGAACAATAGATGTTGCATTAAATCAGCAAGGTTCTGGTAGACCCGAACAGCACCATCAACCAACACGATCCAATTGGCATTTATAAAACACTCCACCTAACATTCTACAAAAGAACACATAGTCTTTCAAAGGGCTCACTGAACATTAATCAAGACAGACCATGTTCTGAGCCACAAAGCATATCTCAGTGAATTTAATAGGTTCTATGTAATATAAGATATGATCCCTGAGACTAACATAATTAACTTAGAAATCAATAACATAAACATATCTCAAAACGCCCCCAACATGTGGATAGTGAATAGCACACACTTTTAACAAACCAATCAGTGGAAAAGAAATCAAAAGAGAAGAAAATTTTTTGAACTGAATGATAATGAAAACACAACATATCAGAATTTGTCGGATGCCGTTAAAACAGCATTTAGGTGACTTACAGCACTTTTTTGTTGTTAGTGCCATCAGTCAATTCCAACTCCTAGAGACCCCTGTTTACAGGCTAGCAGAACCCTGCCAGGTCTTCTCGTGCCATCCTCTTACCTTCCCTCAGTTATATCAGACAATGCTCTGATGCTGTTCATAGGGTTCTTGTGGCTCATTTTATTGGAGGTGAGTAGCCAGGGACTCCTTCCTAGTCTGTCTAATCTAGAAGCTCCACTGAAACCTGTCCACCATGGGTGACGCTGCAGGTATTTGAAATATCAGTGGCATAGCTTTCAGTGTCACAGCAACATGGAGCTGCCACAGTATGACAACAGGCAGATGAGTGGTGTGATTCTCTGCCCAGGAAATGAACCTGGGCTGTGGTGGTGGGCCCTGAATCTTGACGACTAGATCACCAGAGCTAGCTATGATTTACAGCACTAAACATCTGTGTTAGCAATAAAGTTCTCAAATCATTTTGAGGAACTCAATAAAGATGTAGAAGATCTGAACAACTCTTTCAGCCAAGTTGACCTAATAGACATTTGGAAATACAGCATCCCAAAGGAGTGTAGAATACACATGCTTTCAAGGACACATAGAGCTTTTACCAAGATAGACCATATTGTGACCCATAAAACAGATTTTGATAGATTTAAAATAATTTGTCAGATAAAGCATGTTTTCTGATCACAAAGGAATTGCATTAAAAATCAGTAACAGGGGGCTGGCCCTGTGGTGTAGTGGTTAAGTTCATTGTGCTCCATTTTCATGGCCCAGCTTCATGGGTTCAGATCCTGGGCACAGCCCTACACCACTCATCAGCTGTGCTGTGGTGGTGACCCACATACAAAACAGAGGAAGATTGGCAAAATATGTTAGCTGAGGGCTAATCTTCTTCAGCATTAAAAAAAAAAAAAATGAGTAACAGAAAGATATCTGGAAAAATACCCAAATATTTGGGGACAAATAGGGTACTTTCAATAATAAATAGGTCAAAAAAGAATTGAAAAGAAAAATTAAATCAACCATACTTTGAACAGAATGAAAATGAAAGCACAATATATAACTCAGGGTATGCCACTAAAGTAGTATTTAGGAGTATGGAAGGGTCTGGATGTCTATATTAGAAATGAAGTAAAGTCTCAAATTAATGATGTCAACTCCCACTTTAAGAAACTAGAAAAAAGAAAGATAAATTAAGCCCAAAGAAAACAGAAAAAAGTAATAATAAAGCTAAAAGCAGAAATTCATGAAATAGAAAACAGAAAAATGATAGAGAAAAGAAAGAAAGAAATGCTAGTTCTTTTAGAAGATCAGTAATATTGATCAACCTCTAGCCAAACTTATAAATAAAAAAAGAAGGAATACACACATTGCCTATTTCAGGAATGAGAGAAGAATAAGAGGAATGCCTGTCGAGTCACTAAAGATTCCACAGGTACTAAATGGTTAATAAGGGAATATTATGAACAACATTGTGCTATTAAATGTGAAAACAGGTTACAAAGACAGATTCTTTGAAAGATATACACAAAATTCACTCAAGAACAAATAATAGATAAAATGAATGTCCTATGTTTATGAAATCGAATTTGCAGGTAAAAACTGTGTTTCAAAAATAACTCCTGATCCAAATGGCTTCACAGTAAACTCTATCAAACATTTAAGGGAAGAAATAACAATTCCAAAAATATCTTCCAGAAACTTGATGAGAGTATATCTCCTAACTTATTCTATGAGCACAGGCTTACCTTTATACCAAAACCTTAAGAGGACATTACAAGAAAAGAAATAGCCCTCACAAACATATTTGCAAAAATTCTAAACCAAAGTTCAGGTAGTCAAATCCAGCAACACACAAAAATGGTAATGAATATGTCATGGCCAAGTACAGTTTATGTCATAAACACAAGTTCTGCATAACATTTTAAACTCAATCAATATATTTCATCGTATTAAAATTTTGTTTTAAAGGAAAAAGATGATTATCTTCATAGATGCAGAAAAATATCTGACAAAATTGAACATGTATTTCTGATAAATACTCTAAGCAAAGTAGGAATAGAAGAAAACTTCTGTAATCCAATAATGGATATTTGAAAAAATCTACACTTAGCTAATACTTAATGGTGAAAGTTTTAATCCTTTCCCCTAAGATCAGGAATAAGACAAAAATGTCTGCTCTTAGCACCCCTATTAACATTGTGCTGGGCGTTATAGTTATTGTTAAGAAAAAGGAAGGAATAAAGACCAGATTGGAAAGGAAGGAGAAAAATTGTTTTGATTTATACAGGACATAGTTGTCTATGTAGAAATCTGATAGAATTGACAAAAATTTACTAGAACTAATACGTGAGTTAAGTAAGGTTGCAGAAAACAAGATCAAATATTCAGATCAATTGTGTTTCTATATATTAGAAACAAACATTTGAAAAGTGAAGTTTAAAAATAATACCCTTTATAATAACATTAAAACACATGAAACAAAATTCTTAGAAACATATCTGACAAAAATGTGACAGATTTCACTGAAAATGACAAAACATTGCTGAGGAAACTTAAGACCTGAATAAATGGAGCTGTGTACTATGTTAATGAATCAGAACACTGAGGGTGTTTAGATGTCAATTCTCCCATAATTGATCTATAAATTCAATACAACCAGTCAAAATCCCAGTAGATTTCTTGGTGGAAATTGACAAGCTAACTACAAAATTCATATGAAAATACAAAGGACATAGAACTTTGAACAACTTTGTAAAAGGCAAACTAACACTATCTCACCTTAAGACTTTACAAAACAGAACTATCTAAAGACTATTACTGGAGTAAACATATCAAAATTGATCAATAAACAGAATAAAGATTTCAGAAGCAGACAATGCCTGGAGAACTGATTTTGACAAACACATAAAACCAATTCAGTGGAGAAGGGATAGAAAGTCTTTTCATCAAACAGAGCTAGAACTTTCAGATATCTATATGCAAAAAAATTAACTTTGCTCCATACTTAGCCTAACACTATATAGACAAAATTTAACTCAAATGTGTCATAGACCCAAACGTAAAACCTAAAACTGTAAAACTTCTAGAAGATAGATAACCTTAGAGAAAACGTTTTCACTTTTGGTTAAGCAATGATTCTTAGACATGACACCAAAAACATGGCTCCAAAAGACCAATTCGATGACTAGATTTCATCAAAATTAAAAACAAAATTAAAAAAATGAAGGCACAGACTTGACGAAAGTGTTTACAAATCAAATACAATAAAGGCTTTGTATCCAAACTATATAAGGAACTCTCAAAACTGAACAATGACCTATAACCCACCAATAAAAATGGACAAAATATTCCTATTAGACATAATTACCAAAGAAAATATATAGATAGCAAATGAGCACACAAAATGGTGCTCCACATCGTTAGTCATTAAGAACATAAAGATGAAAACTAAAATGAAATCCCCTCCATGCTTGTTGGAATGGTTAAAATTAAAACAACAATTCCAATGTTGGTGAGGATGTGTAAGAATTGAAACTCTCATATAATTCTGGCTGGAATGGAAATGAAAAATGGTACAATCCCTTTGGAAAGGGTTTGGCATGTTCTTAAGAAGCTAAGCATGCACATACCATATAATATCACCATCCTGCTTCCAGGTACTTATCCAAGGAAAACGAAAGCATATATGCATAAAAGAGTTATAAACAAATGTTCATAGCATCTTTACTTGTAACAGCATATAGCTTAAAATAACTCAAATGTTCATCACAGGTAAATGAATAAACTATAGTATACAATACAATGCTGTTCAGCAATACAAATGAATGAAATATGTCCATAAAAACATGGATGAATCTCAAGATAATTATGCTGAGGTAAAGAAGCCAAATAGAAAGAGTACATTCTATGTGACTCCATTTATAAAACATTATAGGAAATACAAACTGATCTATAATGGTAGAAAAGAGATCAGCAGTTAGCTGGGGAGAAAGACAGTTTGAAGCAGAGAGACGGGGAGAGGAATTCAAAGGGGCTTGAGGAAACTTTTGGGAGCTAATAGATTGGTTTGTTATTCTGATTTTGGTCATGGTTTCATAGGTATATACATATGTGAAAACATTTCATATCAAAATTTGAAGAAATGTGATGTGTTATATTTTTCATTAAGATGTTTTTACATGAGAGATGAAGGGAATACCATATTTAGCCACAAATTCTTTCTGGATATAAAATCTCAAGTTATTAATAAACCAAAATATGTTTTCTCATTTATGATTTCTCAAAAAACTCTATATTGAATTTCCAAAGGCTTAAATAAACATTTAACTACACACAAAAAGTTAACAAACCACCATAAATTCACAAAAAACAGGGCAGAACAACAAGTGAAACACAATTTCTCAATCTGAAAAGGTATATATTGTGCATTGTCCTCTATAAGCAGAAGGCCCATATTAAAATAGAATATCTGAGTTCAGACAAAAATTATTTTTCAAGATATTGGCAATTTTGGGTTCTATAAAGAATGATATAAACAGTATGTAATTCAAAGGGCCAGCATATTAATTTAAAATATTCACTAAAACATTGAAAATTGATCAAAATAATAAGGCAGTATGTGTAATTAAAATTATTTTACAGTATATTGTGTTTTATCTTACATACAAGGGCATAAGGAAATTTAATTGTGGGAATTGGTACATGAAAGCATTACAAAAAATCTGAGGAAAGTCCTAAGGGGTTAAGAGGATGATGATACAGATTTGGTTGTTATCTAACTTCAGGTGAAATATATGCCTTTTTCTTCCCTTGATA
Source organism: Equus quagga (assembly GCF_021613505.1). Taxonomy (NCBI): domain Eukaryota; kingdom Metazoa; phylum Chordata; class Mammalia; order Perissodactyla; family Equidae; genus Equus; species Equus quagga. The sequence goes on from NC_060275.1 coordinate 100,221,999, forward strand.
AATGCATACTGAGTTAAAGACACTTATGTATTGTAAAACCAAAACGTTATCATACTGATTGTTTTATAAATTTCAGGATTAATAAGGCAGCACTGTAACTGGCATGTATTCTAACTGATGCTCAAGTAAAAGTAGATATTATTACTCTTGCAAACACCTAAATATGTACATATAATCTAGTTAGATATTAGTAACCAGAAAGTGCTTGGTTCTGAACATTACGTTATTTTTAGAGGGAAGAAAGGCATTTTCAGGTGTAGCCCAAAAAGCAAGTCAGTGGAGTTTCTGACACATTTTGGCAGGTGGTCAGAAAAGAGATATGCAAAGGTGAATCAGTGGAACACACAACTTCAATCATCTGTTTAAAAACAAAAAGAGATTTTGAAATGATAGACATTAGCACAAAGCTGAAAAACACAGCTATTATAATTATGGCGATTCCATCACAGAAGGAATATTATGAATGAAGGGCATTGTTCACATTTACTGTGCTGAAAAATACTCTGGTAAACTCTGAAACTAGTAACATGCTAAATAAGTGAAAGTTTACTTTCTCCATATAGTTGATCAGACTCTGAATCAGTTATTGAGAATAGCATTCTCCTGCAGCCTGGTGGTGTCGTGGTTAAGTTTGTGTGCTCTGCTTCAGCAGCCTTGGGTTTATGGGTTCGGATCATGGGTGCGGACCTACGCACCTCACATCAAGCCATGCTGTGGCAGCGTCCTACATGCAAAATAGAGGAAGATTGGCACAGATGTTAGCTCAGGGATAATCTCCCCATCCTCCCCCCACAAAAAAAGAAAGAGAGAGAATAGTGAGAATAGCAGTCTCTTTATAAGTGTTTATGTGTCTATAAAGGGTATTTGGTGAAGCTTTCAACCTCAGTGAAGCCATATCCCCACCACAATCTGAAACCACCTACTTAGGAGTCCAGGAAAGAGTATTAGTTTTGCTTTGACAAGTTCCAAATTTTTATTCAGGATAATCCTAGCACCAATTTGTTCATTTCTATTCCAAAGATTCCATGGGATTAAGCAAGTTGGCTCTTCTGGTTACATATTCAAACATTCACTTACCATGTTATTTTAGGAGGTACACTATAGACAGTAAAAACCACAGTAAAGAAAATAAAACCAGTATTTTAAATACCTGAAGCTATTCTGTTTGGTTTTGTTTTACTGTTTCTTTCTTCTTTACCATTTCAGAGTGTGCTTTCAATCCATTGTGAATCTAGCATTTTGGCAGCATAGTGATTTTATGTTTTGTGAAGAAATGATTACTTTTCAAACAAAAAAAGAAAAAAAATTACCTTATCGAAGTTTTACCCTCCTAACTACCTGGACCCTAGGTCATAGATAACCTACTCCATCTTGCCTCTGGATGAATAGAACAGGTCATACTTTAGAGAAAGGAGGGGTGTTGGTTTAAACAGATGGCTTTGTGTCCTCCCTCATTCAAGGGGAACCATGGCAACAAGCAAAGAGGGGGTGTTGCTTAGCAACTGAAAACATTAATGAAGAGACTTCCAAACTGTATTTAGAAAGGAAAAAGTGCTTTGGAAGAACTTCAGGACCTGCCGTAAATGTATACCAAAATTCATTTATGAAACATGCTGAGTCCATAACCAGAAAGCTGGAAAGCATAATCCTTTATAATGGAAAAATATCAAATAAATGACATATTGAACATCTTCTCTAAAAATAATTTTTGCGTTAATAACACCAACTATAAGAAAATATAGCAAAAATATTAAAACTACAAATGTTCCGTCTCGAGATATAATAATAAAAAAGCTAGGTTAATTACAAAATCTGTTACTATCATATGCTGTAACAGAAAATTAGATTTTAGGTAGGATCAGGAATTTATCAAGTGGAGCTGCTGTGCTGTACCACGTTTGCTAATATACATGATACAGTCACACCAAACATTTCAGGGGGATCTCTCCCAAGGTGGAATTAGGGACTACATTTACAAACCACCAATGTCTGTGTTGGCTAAAAGTATATTTTCCCCTTGAAAATATCTGTCTTACTAGCATTTCCCCCTGTATAATGTCTTAAAGTTAATCTAGAAAAAGTGGCTCATGCAATACATCTTTTCTGAGTTCAGTTGTGAAAACAGAGTCAAACCAGGTCTCTGAGATAGGGGTGTAACTATTTTATTATGGTTGTGTTTTGGGTGTTCCTGTATTTAAATATTAATTTTAACGGACAGACCATGGCAGTTTTCACACAAGAATGTGTGTGTATACATTTTCTTATCTAATATATATATATATTTTAAGTGTCTACTAGTATATTAGCGCTGGTTTTATAATAATTGTCACCTTATCAACTTCATATCTTAAAATGTATTCTTTAATGATTTATAGGTACCAACTTTTTGCTGGGCACTATGGCAAGCATTAAACATAGTGTTAGGGGAAAATGTATTTCTGGGTTTCTCCTCTACTCTACTGCAACACAGAACTTCTGTGCTCTGGTCACCAAATACCTGGATGTTTTCTCATACTAAGCAATTCTGCAACACCAGCTGGGTGTCCTACAATTCAACTCAACTCTGATATTATCTACCTGGAGATAGAATCAGATCCCATAGGTTAAAAGCTTAGTCTCTCAAGACTGCTCCCCCAACCTCAGATGACAATAACAAGTTCAGGTTGTCACCTGTGCTTCTGACAGACAGGGTATAAACCAGAGGTTCCCACAACCCCCTACTTTGCTAGAGCAGCTCACAGAACTCAGGAAAATGTTTTACTTACTAGATTACCAGTTTGTTACAAAAGAATGAAACTCAGGAACAGTCATATTGAAGAGATGCATGCATAGGGCACAGTATGTGGGAAGGGGTGCTGAGCTTTCATGCCCTCTCTGAGTGTACCACTCTCCCAGCATCTCCAGCACCTAATGGAAGCTTCATTAGGGAGGCCTGATTGATTAAATCATCGGCCATTGGTGACTGATTCATCTTCCAGGCCGTCTTCCCTCTAGGGAGGTTGGAAGTGTGGAGCTAAAAATTCCAACCCTCAAAGCATATGGTTGGTGTCCCTAGCAACCAGCCTCATCCTTCGGGCTTTCCTGAAGTCACCACATTAACGTAAACTCAGGGGTAGCTGAAAGGGGCTTGTTAGATTAACAAAAGACACCTTTATCACTCTTCTCAGGAAATTCCAAGGGTTTTAGGAGCTTGGTGCCAGGAAAAGGAGGAAGAGCAGATATATATTTCTCATTATAAATCACAATATCACATAAATATTGCTGATCCTCACAAAGTGTCAGCAAGTTGTTAGTTTCTCCAAAGTAAGATGAGGCGATGGAGACTAAGAAAGGTTAACCAACAGGGACATCAGTATAGCACGCTGCTTGTAAACATGGTCTCTAAACCTGAATTACATGAGTTCAAAACTCACCTCTGTGCAGTCCTGTACAAGATTTAATAACTTCTCTGCTCTTCAGTTTCTTGACTTTAAAATATTCCTAAGAGTACTTGCTATGTTAACTTCAGTAAACAAGGGGGGCATTAGACTGAGGTGCTCTAATCCCATGAAGGGCGACACAAGCAAACTGAAATCTAAACCTGTCAATGCCTCAAGGTTAGGAAACTGGAAACCTAAGGACCACCAATTACAAACAGTCAACTAGGCTTTCAAATGCAGCCAGTCAGGAATTTCCTTGCTTATTCTGCCTTTTCTCTGTAGGAGTCTCTCCCCAGCTCCTGTTGGTGGAGGGCTTCTAACCACTTCTGGCTTGGCGCTGCTCGATTCGAATTAATAAATGCTTAAGTAAACTCTGAAAATTTCTAGAATTTCTCAGTATATCTTTTAACACTACATAAGGCTGTTAGGGATTAACACACATAAAGCACAAATAAATGGATTGTAAAAATTGAATGAATTAATATACATGAAGTTCTCAATGCTGGCACATGCCTTGATGTGTTCCTTCCCGTTGCTTTTTCATGTTGGTATTATTTGTTGGTATGATTATTGTGTGCACTATCCACATAATAAGGGGCTCTTCTGAGATTTAGATGCAGTTGTGATTATCACTAAAAACGATTTAATAAAAGCAATTCAATGTATGTTATATTAGTTTACCAATGGAAGAGGTAATGTTTAGCATCAGAACAATTTTAAAGATTCATTAGTTTAAAATTTTTTTCTTGTGTATAAGAAACGACTCATCCAAAGTAGAGAGTCTGTGTTTTTCTTCTTAGCTCATTTAATTTATTAAGTGTTATGTTCAAGACATTATGCTGTGCATTTTAAGCATATTATTCCCTTTTCTGCATTCCCCAAAATATATTAGCTAGGATATACTAAGTGGCTGCAAATTCCCCTATTTGCACATCTCAGAAAGTGGCAGGAGCTGAATTCACATCCGTATCAGGTTTATATTGCTACATAACTACTTACTGCAAATGTAAGGGATTACAGGAATGTCTGTTTACTGTCTTACAGAAAGGCAAGATTGGATTGGCTAGACTGAGTTCTCTCAGGGTCTCAGAGGCTGAAATCAAAGTGTTGGCAGAGCTGGGCACTTGCCTAAAGGCTCTGGTGAAGAATCTGCTTCCAAGCTCATCTAGGTTGTTAGCAGAATCCAGTTCTTTGTGGCTGAAATCTGCAATACCCTTTTTTTTTTGGCCAGTTGTCAACTGGGGGCCATCCCCCCCTCCTAGAGGCTGCCTGTATTCCTTCTCACAGGGCTCTCTCCGCTTTCAGAGTCAGCAGTAGTGCGTCCATCTCACACCTACAGTCTCTCTGATTTCCTTTCTGCCACCAGCCAGGGGAATCTCTCTGCTTTTAAAGGCCTTTATTATCTAATTAGGCCCACCCAAATAATTTCACTATTCTAGGATTAACTGATTAACAACTTTTCTTACATCTGCAGAATTACTTTTGCCAGGTCATATAACATAATCATGGGGTAAGTTCTAGTCATATTTACAAATTCCATCCATGCTTGAAGGGGAGAAGATTGTACAAGGGGAAGGGCCATTGAGGATTATCCTTAGAATTCTGCCTATCCGGCACCCAAGGCTATGACATCAGAGAACATTCTCTTAAACACTATATGATAATCTGAGACTGCATCCATGGTGGTCCTAATATCTGTTTGAGTAAATATTAGGGTGAACAGGCATTAGAAGAATCTATTTAGCTTCTTCTAGAACTAACTAGATAAAAATAGAATTACCCCTGCTTTCACAGATTTATTTTATTCTAAATATCACTTTCTCTCATGCTTTGAGAATATCACCAAGATATCCAAGTTGTTGCCTTTTTTGGCTCTAGATTTAAGACCTAGATGTATTATTGGAAGCTGTAAAATTAATCTCACAGAACTCTCTTTCTTATGAGTTGCATAAATTTATTCTATCATAAAAATCAATATAGAATTATGTACTGTGTGGGACATAAACAATGTACCCACTTTATTATTCTCTTAATTTCATCTGCTCAATATGATGTTTCTATTACTAAGGGAAAATTAATTGTCATTATTTCTCTGTTTTTTCCAGTAATTGATATATCTTTTATTATGATATCTTTCAAATAATTATCAAGTTGATTTCTGATAAAACAACATTGAAACATAAACCCTAAAATTAGTAACACTGATTACAGTTGTGTGGAAAGTTTGTCATTATTCTCTTAGAATGTAAGCTGCATGAGAGAAGTGTTGGTCTCACTTAAGTATGTGTCACCAGTACACTCAACAGTGACCGAGGTACATCAATTGTGGGAAAAAAAGTTTCAAGTGAAAAATTGAATAAATAAATAAAATTGGATTTGTTTACACCAAATATGGTCTTGGTAATAATACCAAGATTAATTCAAATCATCAAAAGTTTTGGATAGAGGTGCATATAATTTTTCAGAATAAACTATCTGTATGCTATTTTAAATGTTATCTTTCAGAACCATTTTTCCAAGTAAAATCTGCAATATAATTAACATAGCACTATTGCTTATTTCTTCATCTCAGTTTGAAAACCTTTTGCTGTATATTTGCTGTAATATTATTGTAAATGAAACCTAATTCCTTCAAGATGTATTGTCTATAAAATATTGCTCACATTTTATGCTTATGTATCTGTGAAATCATCAGAGATAAATGTAGGTCATGTGTACTAAGGTCAATATATAGATTTTTTGTATTGATCTTGTTTAAATTTTTAATCTTATATTTTTATAATTGTTTTAAAAATTTTGCCCACTAGAATTAGACATAATAAATGAGACCCTACTTTGAAACAACTAAATCAAAACTGTGCTGAGCCAGCCCTGATGTCCTGGCGTTTAAAGTTCTGTGTAATCTACTTTAGTGGCCCGGGTTCAGTTCCTGGGCCAGAACCACACAATTCACCTGTTAGTAGCCATGCTATGACAGCAGCTCACATAAAAGAAGGATTTACAACTATGTACTGGAGTTTTAGGGAGGAGAAAAAAGAGAGGAAGAGGCTCAGTGTGAAACTTCCCAGAAAAAAAATAAACAACTCTGCAGCTAAGGGTGAGAATTTCATAGTTTTTGTGTCTTCTCTCATGATTCTAATGTACAGAGTTGACAATCAATGACCAATAATCTCAACTGTGATATTTCAGTATCCTTCAAAATATAGCAGAAAAATGTCATAACTCTAAAACCTAAACACTCCTTCTAAATAAATGCAAAAAAAAACCCCACAAACAACTTTTCCTCCTTTCCATCATTTACTCACTCCACAAATATGAACTCCACCTATGGCACGACAGTTACTGAGAATAAAAAGAAACAAATAAGATTCAAAATATGGTCTCAAGAGTTTTACAAGCCAGCCCAGTGGTGCAGTGGTTAAGTGAGCACGTTCAGCTTCCGGGGGCCCGGGGTTCACAGTTCGGATCCTGAGTGCAGATATGGCACCGCTTGGCATGCCATGCTGTGGTAGGCATCCCACATATAAAGTAGAGGAAGATGGGCATGGATGTTAGCTCAGGGCCAGTCTTCCTCAGCAAAAAGAGGAGGATTGGCAGCAGTTAGCTCAGGGCTAATCTTCCTCAAAAACAAAAAAAAAGAATTTTACAGTCTGTTAATAATACTTATTAATCATATATCAATTACTCGCTATAAGTGAAAGCTCACATATTATCTTATGTCAATTCATTTTTGCAAGTTGATTGGTACACTTATTTCTATTATAAAGGTAATGCTGACTGATACTGTCCATACTTGAATCTGATTTAGCTCTATTTAATTCCTGGGAGTGAAGCAGAAACAATCCACAACTGATGCAGGAGAAATCCCTCTCTCACTCCCTCAAAAGAGATATGAATTCAATGGACAATTAGCATTCATCTAAGAAAGTTCTACTTCTAGATATAAACAAATGGAAAATCTCATACTCGCAAAAAGATAAACACAGAACAAAATATTTGCAAAGAAAATCATAAAACTCATATAGTAAAAATTTTTGGAGAAATGCAAAATGGAACCAAGTCATGTAAAAGAATATGAGACTGCGTAAAATGAAAATCAGCTATAAAATAGAAAAAAGTCAGAAATCAGGGAAATTAAATTAATAAATATTGAATTGATCAAAGCAGTAACAAATCATTAAGATGAAGGGCAGAGAGGACACAGTAGGCAAAATCGATATGTTAAACTGTATCTCAGTATAGTCCAAAAGGAAAAAGGAAAAGGAATATGAAAAAAGTTTAGACTAATAGTGTCAACCCAAATGCTCCTTAATACTTCTAATTAGAGATCTAAAGAAAAGAATAGTGGGTATGGAAGATAAGCAATCTGTAAAGGATAAAAGGCTCACATTTCACATAATAAAAGTGATGAGTCCTCAGAATTAGTCTGTTATGTGCTACTTCAAACAATGGCAACAACACCACAAAACAAACAAATGTATATAAACAAATTACAGCAACAACAAACATGTAGGCATTGTCATAAAACTTCAATATATTAAGGATAAACAGAAAATACTAAGAGTTACTAGAGTGAGAGTGAATAACAACAAATGAGAATCAAGTTTGTTCATTGCTTAGCAACTGTTGAATCTTACAATGTCAGGTACCTTTCTAGATGCATGGAACATGTAAGTGATCAGAACAGACAAAGGTGGCTACTCTCTGCCCATCTTTTACTCTAGCGGAAGAGGATAGAGTACAAACTGTGGCGATCATAAGTACATTACAGTTTATGGAAAGGCATTAGTTCTCGGGGGGCAGGGACTGGGTAAGGTGGATTGGATTGTAAAGGTCAGGGCAAGGCAGAGGTTAGGGTATTCTTCTTTGAGAAAGTGACATTGAGCAAAGTCATGAAGGAAGTGAGGAAGATACCTAAGTGAAGATTATCCCAAGCAGAAGAAATAGGCAGTGTAAAGGCTTACTATAGTAGTTTACCAAGCAGAGTTGAAGAGCAAGAGGCCGTTATGTTTGGAGCAAGCATTAGAGGGAAAGTAGTAGGGGATAAGACTGGGAAAGGACGATATTTTTGGATCATGAAGGCCTTTTTAGGTGACTATAAGTATTTGTGATTTTATTCTGAGTGAAAGGAGGAATTGAGGAGGATTCCAAATAGAGGCATGAACATCATCAAACTTAGATTTTAAAAGGACCACTCTCAATATTTTGTTGAGAACAGATTTTGGGAATCAGCTATGGTGAAAGAAGAATGTTTAGGTAGGAAACAACTGTAGTTGTGTATCTGAGAATTTATGGTGGCCCACTGACAAGGTAGCAGGAGATATGGTAGAAAGTGGCTAAATTCTAGCTTTTAAGAAATGAATTGAAAGTGTAAGAAAGGATTCAAGGATGAATCTAACTGGAAAAATAGAGTCACCATCAAATGGAATAGGAAAGTTGTAGGTGGAGATGATTTGGGGCAGAAGATCAGAATTCCATCTTGGGCATGTCAAATCAGAAAAGCTTATTTGATATGTAAGAGGAGAAATCAGGTAAGAAGTTGGATATATGTGTTGAATTCAGGAGAGAAGTTAGTGTTGAAGATATAAATTTAGAAGTCATTGCTGGGTAAAAACGAAAAAAAAGAAAAAAGCATGCCACAACTAGAAAGACCCACAACTAAAATATACAACTATATACTGGGGGGGGGGGTGGGGAGAAAAAAGCAGAAAAGAAAATGTATTTCAGATGTGGGAGCGTATCAGTTCACCAACAGACTGAGCGTAGGTAGATAAGAAAACAACATCACAAAGTCATAGGATGCTCCAAACTTAGGATGTCTGCGAGAAGAGGGGTAACCAATAAGGCAGACGTTAAGGCGGCAACCAGTGAAGGAGGAGAAAAACTAATATTTTATTCTACTGGTGAAATTTTATTAAACAGTGTGTAATTAACTTTAACAACTGTTACTGTGAGATTAGATGCACTGAGAACTGAGAATTGAGGCTTGGAAATAGCAATGTAGACACCATATTGATGACCTTGACAAAGGCAGGTTAGATTTTTTGGTGAAGGAAAAAGTGTCTAAATAGAGATTAGAAGAGAAACTGGAGGCAACATGAATAGTTTATTCACTTGAGAAGTTTTGTTTGACAGGAGGGAAGCAAAATGTGACAGCTGGGGGTTAAGAAATTCTTCTTTCTCCTCCTCCTCCCTCACCTCCTCCTCTTCCTTCTGTTCCTCTTTTAATTTGGAAGAAATACTAGTATATTTTATAACAGTGGAAAAGATTTTGGAGAAAGGAAAAAATAAGGATACATTGGAGAGAAAGGAAATTACTTCAGCTATATCCTTGAGTAGACAAAAAAAGAAGCAAATTAATGCTTAAGTTAGGATGGTAGCTGTAAAGAGGATCATGAGTGATTCATATATAATAATAGGCAGTAAAACAGATTCCATGAGTTGAGAGTTGGGAGGTATGCTGACATGGCAGAGGAAACTGGAGAGGTTCTTTGAAGTGTTTCAATTTCCTTAATAAAAGTAAAGTTATCTATTTGGAGAAAGGACACAGAAGGTGCTATTGTTCATTGGAGGAAAGAATAAGAGTGAAATAGTTGTCTAAGACAGTAGGAAAATTAATGGAATTTAAAAATGTAGTCAAAATGCCTGGAAAAGTGAAGACACACTTCAGGTTTCAAATTTTAGATTGAAAGTGTCTTTTTCAACATTCGAAAGAGCTGCACTATTGGAGGTTCAGAAAAAGTGAAGGCAGTACATTTCCATGGTGGGATTTTGCCATGCAAGTAGGATGGAGTGAGAGAGGCAAGGGAGAATGACTGCGATGATTGACCATGGAATTTGATCTGGGTAAAAAGGGACAAGTTAATCCCATAGAAATGTGGGAGAGGGAAGAGTTGATTTTATCAATGAACTGGAGGTTCTAGAGAGATCAAAATGTCCTGGGGATTGTGGTACTAGAGGGAGTGATATTGGCAAAGAGTTGGAAACAAGGGATCCTTCTGGTGACCAATGTAATCAGAGATGAAAGGCAGATCAGTCCTGGTGTACTGAGGGCAGATGGCGTTGTGATTGTCAGGGAGGAAGGAAGGGTAGTTATCTGCAGTTTACACTTGACTTAATCCTACTCTAGGACTTGAACCCCTACAAATGAAGGCAGAAAGTCTAAATAAGATGGCATTTTGTTGACAGTGTTTGCTGTGTGCTGAGCTCCTTCTACACAACCTGGAAGGAGAAGGCCTCAGAAGGATTGGGCTAGCCCCAGTGGCAGAAGAGCAGATAGTTCAGACTCCCAGAATCCTCCCTCAGATTTAGGATTGTTAGTGAGAATTTAAAGAATTTATCACAAACTACTGTGATTTCTGAGGTTGGGGATAGGGTTACAACCCCCTCCCCCCAGGCCGAGCCCCTTCAGTTCACAATCCAGCGGGTCTTTCTTTATACACTAGCATTTAGCAGGCTTCATTTCCTGCGTGTGTGTGGTTCATGTTAGTAAATTTTTATTTTTTCCTGAATTTAAAATGAATACATTTCAGTGCTTTTGGAGTGGGCAAAATCTGTGACACAATATCAATCTACCATTTTAACCCAACATTTTACCACTTTTTTGTGTTACCACTCACAGTCTCTCTTCTCTCTCTATCTCCATCTCTCTCTCTTTTTCTGTCTCTCTCTCTCCTCTCCTGTCTTCTTTTTCTCTCAAATGAACATATACAGGCACAAAGAATATAATTTAAAAGAGAATTTTTCTTGGTTGATAAAATGTCTAAACCTATGATTTTGCTATTTCAACTTCTTGGTAATATAATATAAAGAACTGAGCCAGATTTTAAAAAATTACATATATGTTTTGATAGGATTGACATTGATTCATCTTTCTTCAAGGTACACAACTAGTTTTCTCACCTCACCTTTTGGCAATTTATCAGATATTATAGAGCATATAGTTGTCATTACAGTGAGAATATAAACTGACATCGATTATTCTCACAAAATTTTAAGGTGCAATCTTCATGCGCATCTTTCAGTAGTAGTTTCATTACAGTTGTAAAATTACTGGCCAGAAATTGAAGTGGAGCAATGATGACATCAAGAGCAAAATATCCCAGGGAGAGAATTAATGTCAAAATAATTACATGGTTCACAGTCAAGGCTGTATGGTTATTAGCAACTCTACAGAAGCTAATTAAGTAAGTCAAAAATTGTGTTTAAGCCAGTTAAGTCGGAGTGTTTCTATGGCTTCGGAACAAATAGGTAACACCTAAGAGCTGAGAATGTACTCATTAATCAAAGGAACTGAAAATTATATCACACTGATTAAAACCACATGTCGTAAAAATGCCTATTTAGTCTTCTTTTAAAATGAGATCTTAGAAAAAGCTGAACTGCTGCTAACTTTAATTCACTCCTACAATCAGACAAGTTTTTTCATTTTCTTATTCTCACAACTATTTTTGGTAATTACTTAGTTTTCTTCAACTCCTCAGTACCTCTTTTTTTTTTATCAATACCCATTACCAGTTTTTAAGTTAGGAAAAAAAAACACACACTTCTTTAAAATATAGACCCAACTTCTTATAGGAAGACTGAAAAAAAGAAAAAGAGAATGTGTAGTAGTGTACCAACCTTAACAAAAGCGCTAACATGCAACATTCACTCACTACTGAGATAAAGACCACTCTACTTATGTTTAAATGAGCTTGCCCTAAAGTATTCTAAAGATTTTGTTTAAAAAATAAAAATAAAACAAGAGAAGTTTCTATTGAGACAGCTATGGCAGAATCTTATGCTTTAGGGGGAAAAGAAGGCAGAATTTGAAGGACAAAATGGGTGTCATAAACAGTGTCAGTGTCAGATTTAAAAACTTGCTACTCATTGCAGGCCACTAATCTTGCTCATTTACCAGGCAGCCTTAATAATTATGCTTTATTTAGCAATGTACCATTGCACAGTTTTTAGGAAGATACTGATGCAGATCAAGCTGCCCCAGGTGCAGAAGCCCAAGGTACCCTGGCCTACATGCCGATCTATATGACCCAATATATATCTAAAGTTAGAAGACCACACAATAACCAGATCCCACCTGCACTGAAACCATTTAATGACTTTTTACACCATCTTTCCTTTGTCTAGTAAAAATAAGTCATGTACCCATGCCTTATAAATTTATCCCTAACCCTCAACACATTGCAGCTCTTACTGCCCATGGGTCCTGTCCCCATGCTACTCCATGCTATTCTCTGAATAAAGGAGCACTACTGCCAGACCTTGAGAGTCCAAGAAATCGTTCTTTCGACTCCTTGACTCACTGAGCCCGCATCAATACTACTCAGTTTCTAATGAAATAAGTACAACATGAGAAGCTAATTTACCATGCATTTTCAAGCTTCACATCCCATGACTTTAGTTCAATCCATAACCAGTTAAGGAAGAGAAATACAGTTATTAGAAAAATACTTGTTTCCAAGAATATTTCAAGTAACTTTTTAAAAAGTGAAGTAAATCAAATTTTTACTTTGTATTCAAATAAAAATTGGAGACAATTTTGGAGTTATATTTTTATATTGAACATTATAAACATTAAATTATAAGTGATAGAGTGCGTATCTCTTAAAAGGATATTGTGTGATAAAGATCCCATGAGATGATGTATCAGTTAGGAAAGCATATCTGAAGAGAAAAAGTGGATATTGTGTAATGTCTTTACCTTTGCAGTAATGTTTTGGTTTCAATTTCTTTAAATATAATATATATATACTTTAAATATATGCAAACTAGCTAATTTCCTCTAAAATTTATTCTAAATTTTTTAGTGCTATTCCATATTTGAACATCTTCATTTTGCATAGAGTTTGGCGACATGTATGTACTGCCTGTACTTAAAATGCTAGCACAAACATGTTTGGGAGCAATAGGTTATTAAAAAAACAAAATGCAATCAAGTAAATATGAAGATCTAACTGGCTTTATTAAGCAATTCATGAATCGGGCAACATCCCATTCAGCAAGGAAAGAAACTCCAAAGAGTTGTACAGAATGGAAGGGTTTTATGGGCAGAAGGAGGGCAGAGCAAGAAGGTACTAGCAAAGGAAAAGAAAGGATTATTTTGCGTCAGGAAATCTCTTTGAGGGGGAAGGGAATGGAAGGGATTTTGCCATGCGGATTACTTCACTAGTGCTAGTCAGGAAATTCCAGACTGGTAGATTAAGATGATATTCCTACAAAAGGCCACTCTGCAATTAAGTCAGATAGTAAATTTAGATTTGACATCATGGCCTTGAGCACAAGTGACACCATTTTGGGCCCATGGCATTTCTCTTTAACAAATTTCACATGCATTTTAATGGCTCCTAAATCCCTGAGATTGTGCTAGCCTTTAGAAGACAGAAAAGTGAAGAGGATGAGTTCTGTCATTGGGCACATCTTTCTTTTAATCCTGACTTTTAAAATTCTTAGATGTATGACTTTGAACAAGTTACTTCAATTCTCTTAATATTTGTATTTCCTCTGTCTCTTAATATTCATATTTCATTTGTAAGTGAGGATAATCATATCTACCTTATTGAGCCATTTGGAGAATTAGAGATAATTTATTTAAAACAAGTGACAATATACTTGGCACAGAAGGGAATTCAAAATTCCTAGGCCTTGAGATATTAAAAGATTCCTTTAATGGTTTTATACCTGGGCAGTGTACTAGAAGCACCTGGAGAGCTTTTAAAATGCAGAAATGGCCATGCCATTCCTCAGGCTAATTAAATTAGAATCCCTACAGAAGGATCCGAAGTATTGATATCTGTTTGAAACTTCTCCAGTGATTATAAACTGCAATCCAATTTGAGAATCATTGGTTTAACACAAGGCAAATTGGTATTTTTTCTGCATGGGACCAGTCTAAAACATTCCTTAGTTGTGTAGGGAAAAAAATAATAATTTTCCTTCTACTCTTGTAGATTTTTGGCTGAGACACCCCTGTGATAAAAGACACATTAACAGGAGAAAAACAAACAGAAGTTCAATAATATTTATACCTCCTGTAGATAGGGGAAATACCCAGGAAAACTGAGACTCTTTCCCAAATGGCTCAAGCCACCCCCTTAGATAATACCTCCAGCTAAAGACAAAACATGTTGAGGGTGGAGGGGGCAGTTATGAGGAATTATCAGGAAAAGCACAGTAAACAAGGTATGGTTGTTACACAGATTTAAGTCTTGTCTTCTCCATTGAATTTCTAGAGATTCAGAGTCATCCTTCTCTTCCTGGTACAGAGAGGGAGACACCCTTACAAATGGAGATTTCCCTTATAAATGTAAATGCCTTCCAGAAAAGTGTAAATTTTACTGAGTTTTCAGAACTTTTGCTATGTCTACTGTTCTTAAAAATAATCAGCCTAAAATAATTGTTGTGCCAAAGAGACATATTTTGGGGTGGTATAGTTTATACCCCTTCAGTTATAACTATTTAACCAATTCACTGTTAACCACCCTTAGTGGGCTCAACAACAGCAACAACAAAAGCCTTTATGGTTAACAAATGGAGGAGACGGTTGTACGGGGTCAGTATTTGCCACCCCAAAATATGTCTGTTTGGCTTGACAATTTTTATGAACAAAAGACTCAGGAAGAAACTTTGAGCTTCCACCTAACTGCCTAAAAGAATTTTAGAGAGAAGGCCTTTTTCAGGAAGGAGCTAACACCATAGATGATTGTAGTATAATACAAACTAGGTGTGTTCGACAGGGAGGAACCTGGCAAGGCCCATTTATTTGATCAAAGTCCTCTCCGTGTCTCATTGCCTGTACCAGTCATAGCGGACATTCGTTTATCAAACATTTGCTTTTCCATCTCCGTGTAAGTTGCCTTCTTTCCCTTTGAAGTCTGAAACCACTACCCCCAGCATCCTTTTTTGTCTTTAGCTGAAGATGGTATTTAAGGGGGTGGCTTCAGGTATCTTGGCAAGTTACTCAATTTTCCTAGTTTCTCCCATGTACACATATTATTAAACCTGTTTGTTTTTCTCCTGTTATTCTGTCTCATGGCAATTTGATTCTTACCCAGCCAGAAGAACCTAGAAGACAGAAGAATATTTCTTCTTCTCCTACAGAGGTTACTTGGGAAAGAGGCAGAATAAACTTAAAAATGAGAGAAAATAAGATGAATTTGTTGCTTTTAATTGATACGAAAATAATAGTCAGGAAGCAGTTCTTTTTGAAGGAAAATTGAGGCATGATATATTAGTATAATCCTTTCATATATTTATATAATTCTGATTAAAATAGAAAGGCAAGTCCTAAGGTCAAATTTCCAAAGTTATGTCTAATGATGCAAAAAACCATGTAATTACATATGCAAAATGGGTAATTTTGCATGTAATCTGTAATTTGCTATTGTTTAATTTGAAGGCTTGCTAAATTACTTCCCTTGTCTCTAGAGTTTTAGGTTGCTGTATTTTTTGCCATTTGAGATGTTCTAAAGTTGTTCACCTATATTTGCCTTGGAGATTTAAACACTGATCTTAATTCAACATATGTCTGTTCCAGGTGGATCTCAGAAAACTATGACAGTTGTAATAGCTTTTATGCCATAAAAATGGGCTTGATTACAAATTTTTTATGTATGATTTTATCAAAAAGGTTATGAATTATTAAAGACACTGAGAAAATTGTGGGAATTTGTTCTAATACACAAAAGTGAAATTTTTACAAAGGAGAATATTCTTGAGCTCTTTGAAATATTCCTGGAAAAAAAAATATGCATACACATACACACAAGATAGGACACCTTTGTTTACATAGCAATTTGAAGAATGATCTATCTATTACTTTATTCTACAATGTAATAGAAATATATATTTGTAAATGAAATATTTGTTTATGTACAATACCTTTCTTTAGGGTTAGTTTTTATACTACCATATATTTTGCATGTATTTTATTATAATATCAAACCCTGGAGCATATTTTTCTTATAATTTCTCTTCTAATGTTCTAATGATATGAATGAACTAATGTTTTTTTAAGGGTGGATGTCCAGTTCACTGGCGCAGTCATTTATTAAACAGCACTCTGTGGACTTAAAAAATCAAGCACAGTTCTTCAAACATGTCACGTTCAGGCAAGAATTAGATTCTCCACACAGAGACCGTAGCCCATTAAATACCTCTAGTTTGCAGATTTATACTTTAAAAATTTATTATTTATACACACACACATACAGAATACTGCCCTCATTAAAATATCCACAGCTTAACACCTGGAATCTGTGAATATATTACACTACAAGAAGAATTTCAGAAATGTGAGTATGATAAGGATTTTAAGAGAGAGAGATTATCCTTGATTATCCAGGTTGGCCCAATGTAATCATGCAGTTCTTAAAAATGGAAGTGAGAAACAAAAGAAGAGTCAGTGTCAGAATGATGTGATGTGAGAAAGACGACTGACCACTGCTGACGTTGAAGATGGAAGGTACACATCAACGAATGTGGGCGGCCTCTAGAAGCCAGAACAGACAAGCAAGCAGATTCCCCCTAGAGCTTCCAGAGGGAGTACAGCCTTGCTGACACCTTGATTTGGGCCCAATAAAACTCATTCGGGTTTCTGACCTCGAGAGCTATATGGTAACAAAAATTTATGTTGTTCAAACCACTAAGTTTTGATAATTTGTTACAACACCAATAGGAATACAATATGAGTGCATGTATAGTTATAACTATATATACATATTCCTATATATATAACAAATAGTATAGGGTACACTCTTATTTATTTATATTTATATCATGTTCTTAAAGAATACCTCTCAATATAGAGGATAATATTTTGACCTACTGTTCCATGAGGAAACTTTCTCAATTGAAGTCCAGGTAGGTTTGGAAACAAAAGCCAGAGGAAGCTAGAAGAAGGAACTACACAACATGCCTACATTGTTTGTTTTACTTTGTTATTGTTATTTTCTAAGTCAAGCATCTGCCCGTATGCAGTAAAGAGTTTTGAGAGAAAGTCATATTATCCTCTAATAACTGGGGGGGGCGGGGGGGGGGGTGTAGAAGGAAACTGATGAGCCAGCTATCTTCTGGATGTTGAGGAGCCGGTAATAGTGACATCTGAACTGGCATCTATTAAGTTCTTTTGAATAAAAAGAAAAGGGAAATGGATGCATTTCAGAATGTTTTTTAAGAAATAGTATGTTTGAAAGGCCATGTTCTCAGCCAACAAGTTCTAGCTCGTCTTTTGAGAATGGTGAGTTAGTAGGAATATTTTGCCCTTGAATAAGTTAATCAGATTCTTTTTTTTCATCTGTAAAATAAGAATGATGACACCAATTTCAAAGTTAATTGTCAAGATAAAGAGATAATATAAAATGAGGTGATAATTCTGGTGCATAACACATGCCCCCAAATCTTTGATCCCTTTGCTTCTGTATCCCCCCAGTACCTAGGACCATAGAGAATAGATACTAAAAATGAGATATGGTTAAAGGAAAATAAGCCTCCAGTGGCTGACTTCTAAAGATGTGTAACTGCTTGAGATTTAGTAAAATATTCCAAGAAATCTGTACGTGAACGATGGGAAATATTTCAAGTTGAATTCTACCTTTCATGTGAAGAGACAAGCTGTTCATCTTAACCTCACCTGACAATACATGTTATATCAGTATATTTTGTTTTTTTCCAGAAGTGAGGAACATGTGAAATATCAGATGTGCCAAATTGTCAAAGCCCTCTTTGATTTTAAGCTCTACTATCCTGTTTTCCGTAATGGGATAAACTCCTGAGAACAGATACAACTGGCAATTGAGAAACACAATTTTGTACTTCAAATTAATGTTTGTGAAAAACAGCATTTGAGAAATGTTAGAGGTGCATCATTTATTTTCTACTTAAGAGCCATATCTCTGAATATTTTCTTATATAATCTCCATAAATTTATAAAAAATAGTCTTTATAGACCACTGCTGGAAGTTGCTAGTTTCAAATATCTTTTTATATTCCATTTTTATTTCATAATTAAGAAAACTTTCAAGTAAAAAACCCCTAGCCTATTCTAGAAAGTCACACTGGAAGTCATTTCAGTTAGTAGTTCTGTTGTCCTCGATTTGTTTGTTTGTGTGTCTGCCCATTTATATCTTAGGTTAAGCTTTCAATGTGTCCTGGATACTTTATATGTTGTAATTGTATTTAAATGAGAATAAGAAAAGAAATAGAGTCTTGGAGAAAAGGGTCAAAAATTAAAACAGTGTGTACTCTCATACCTTAAAGTATTTCAAATATACTTTGGCATATATTATGTATGTACATTGACAAAAATAAAATGAAACTTAGACATAGGTACAAATTCATTATTTCCAAACCCTACTGGCAAAGTAGACAAAATACAGCAACCAATTATTTAATTTAAACTATTTAATCAGTTTTGGAGAATGAGGAAGAGGTTCTTTATCCTAATTCCCTGGGCAATTTTTAAAAATGTGTGGTTCGTTCATTCAATAAATATTTATTAAATATTATTACCACTTATTACATGCCTATATAAGCTCTTGGCAAACATCATTGAGCAAAATAGACAAAGATATTTGTCTTCAAGTCCTAAAAGTTCAGTAAGAGAAATTTACAATAAAAAGAAGCATAAAGGATAAGTAAATTGTGTCATATTTTTAAAAATTGAAAAAATAAGAGGTAGAACAGATGGGGAGTATCAGTTTGTTCTTCTAGACTGATATAATAAAACTTTTAAAAGGTAAAAGAACATTCAACTTATCCCCAGAAGTGTTTTCACATATATTATTTTTCTTTAATCTCCAAAACTCCCCTGATAGATAGATCCTTATCAACAAGGATCTTTGAATTGGAAGATTGAAAATTGAATTAAAATTGAAAATAAATTGTCAAAGGACACTCCACCTGCTATGAAAATGTATTTTTGCTTGTTTGAGATCAAGTTTTGTTCCATATTTTGTTGCTGATTTATATTCTGTCGACATTCTATATAAAAGAAGAGATTGCAAATGATGTCTTGAATACCTTTTGTACGTATAGGGTGATTTTTATGTTGTGAATCCTAACATCTTGGCAAAGAAATCCAGATTTGTATTCCCAGTTCAGTCTGCAGCTAGAACGAAGTCCTCTGCCCGTCAGATATGCCTGCCTGAGACTTCTCTTCAGAGGTGACTAGCGTGAGCAAAGCAGCTCAGTTTTTTCTGCAGGTGTGAGCGGTGAAACGGTGTTAGCTTTTACATTTAACAGCAGCACAGGTTCTTAATGGTTTCTAGGTCACAGAATGGTATCTGTCTGGTGACAGAAGCTATTGCAGTCTAGTCAACATACTTGTTTTATGCTCCGCAGTAGCAGAGGCAAGTTCTCGCTGTTTGGTTCTGATGAGGCACTTGGAAGGCAAGCAAATACACAAATTCTCTGTTCCCTGAATGAATCTGCAAGTCCCCAAATAATCACTAATGACTTCCTCTTCCACTTAAAGTAAGTAGAGTGTTTTCAGTTATTTAGTAATCAAGAACTTTGACTAAGATAGTGAATTTAAAGAGTAAGATATTTCCTGACTCTCTCTTGTACCTAAAAGTGATTCCTATCTCTTTTTTTCTCTTAGGATCCCCACTTTAGGACATCGATGAGGGAATCTGAATTTATCGTACTTGTTCCAGTTCAGAGGTTTCCTCTATTAAAGGTATGTGCTCCTTCCTAATGTAAGACCCTTTGCCATGCCCAAGGCCTGTCACTGTCCACTTTGCATCTGCCCCTTACCATCGCGTGTCTCTCTGCAGGCATCTCTTGTTTCCATCACTATTATCCATCCTGCTCACCTCCCATTTTCATCAGTCAGTTCCCAGTGGCTTTTCTCCTACTCTCCAGGAAAGGAAGAGAAAACATGTTTTACCACTCCCTACGCTTCTCATCAGATTTGGGATTATCTTCAGGATTTTGTGGTGTGTCTTCTTCTGTATGGGACACTCATCGGATCTTTAGTGTGATGGTTCTGCTCTGTGCCCCCATCTTCTATCTATCTTTTGCTCACCAGTTCTTGCATCCTATCACATAGGAATGATCCCCATTTCTTCTGCAGTTGCTCGTGGTGAGCAGTTGTTGTGATATTTTATTTTTTATTCCGTCTCATTTAAAAAATAATTCGACAATACTTGCTATGCGTCAATGCTGTTTTCTTTCTAAGGACTTTATTAATATCAGCTCATTTAAAATTTGTACAAATATGATGTGATACATACTATTATTATCCTATTTTATGATAAGATTGTAAAAATATTTCACAATCATTGAGATGAAAAGAGGTTCAGTAACTCATCAAAGTGCCACAGGCAGTAAACAGAGAAGCCATAATCATATGACCCAGGGTCTACTCTGCTCTTAACTTATGTTGCCATTTCCCTCCTTCATTTCATCAGTTATCTGCAAGAAGGAAACTCTGGAAGATAGCATCATCCGACTCTTATTGCAAAATTATCTTTATTTCATTTTCCCATATTGATCTTTACTACTTAGGAAGTACAAAAATAGAACTCTATTTCTATAATTCTCCATTTTATTTTCATCTCTGTCCCAAGTGTATCTTTTCCCCAAATATAGTAATTGCTCACAAAAGTCAGATGAAATCTTACAGTTATATGATTCTCACTTGCATGGGCCTTTTAATATAGGCTTATCTCAAAGTCGAATAAGAACCCAAATGGACTGATTGAAATGAACACCTTTATTATCTGAGCTCTTAAGACAGATACCTATTTTGGGGGGAATAGTGCATTAATACATAAATAGTGCCACTAACCACTTATGGAATGGATTCTATAGTGTGGCCATTTCTTTGACTCAGATAAATCTACCACAAACCCCATCTTGGTTAGTTTTAGCAGGGTTGAGATACTGGGGAGAATTAAGAACCAAGACATAATACTTTAAAGTGCCTTCTAAATAAGGAAGATATCCACTTGAAGCAGCCCTGGTCTGTATATAGGATTTAATCTTCTCATACAAAATTTCCACTGTCCATATTAACAAGTTCTTTTCCTAGTCCAAATTCCAAATTTATTATTTCAGTGGTGGGAAGTCGATTTCCCAATGGCTTACAGCAACCTCAGTGTGCTACATTAAAAGAATTTAGAGTATAGAACTGTAATATGCATATGTCTAATGTTACTAGATATGTTATTAGATGTATAATAAATTATATATTATTAGAATATATAATTATGATATTTAATTATAATTAGTTTAATTTTTATTTCTAGTTTAAAACAAAATGGAGACCCTTCCTTAAAAGAAACTAGTCAGCAGTTATTGAATTATATGTGTCACTTAGTGTTTGCTAATTGGTGCTTATCAAAGTAAGGCTCCTACTTTCTCACAGAAACTGGAAGATCAGGACCTCTATGTTCCTCCATGATTACATTTCATAGCAATCCCAGGTCCTTTGAAAAAAGAGTCCTGTATTGTCAAGCTGGCAAGAGACTGGGAGAAGATTTGTATCTCAAAGGGGCAGAGAAAGAATTTACAGGTAGAGTTTTGAAAGTAAATGCCATAAGAAAAGGGAGGTCAGGGGCCTATAATCAGGAGGAAACCTGTCTAAAATTCAGTCAGGTTGAGGGGAATGTTAAGTCTTGTTCAGTCTATATGAAAAGCCAGCAAGGCCCTTACTTTTGTTCATGTAGAAAAGCTAGGAACCTCAAGGTGAGGAATTCACTTCTCAGGGAGCGAGAACATAGGCCCTTAATCTTCACGTGAAACATGGAAGTTTTTAGCACACGTAGCTCTTACTGCTCTGACAACTCTCTATCTTGGCTTCTCTTTCACTCCCCATCCCCAGAGTGTCGTGATGAAGCCTGAGAAGTCTGTAACAAGAAAATAAATAAATAGATCATTAAAATAACTGTGAGATAATGAGTGCTTAAGGCAATTTCCAAACTGTTGTCATTGTAAAGGAGTGAAATAAAAGCCAAGAAGAAAAGAGTTTGCTCTAGTTTAATGAAGTGATTATGGAAACAGAATGCAGATGCAGCAACATTAAGGGAGCAGAGGACTGGGCAGTGAGAATGATCCAGAACCAAATGGAAAGAGAAGCCACAATACCCACAACAAGGATCTGAGCAGCAAGCCAAGTAGATTCTCTCAGGACTAGAGAAGAAAAAAAGCTAATAAAGAATTTTCTGGGATGTCAGTGGACTAAAGCCACAAGTCATCCCAGAAGTTGAGGTTAGCATACATATGAAATACTTAACAATGGTCCTTAAAAACTTAGAATAACAGCTTGTGACAAGATTTACACAATTCCTTAGATAATACTCAGAATCACCATACTGTGACCCTTACTACATCCAGACTAGTTCAATTCAGAGAAATTTGTTATACATATGACTTATTCATCATAGGTCAGAAATTGTTGAGAATTGATCATCATGTTTTATATTGATACTATTTTATGCATTGCACAGAGAATCTCAATAATAGGAAAAAATATATAACTTGACCAAATAAACTATTCTGATTATGACACGGTCTTTGAACTCTTAGGAACAGAAACATTAAATTGCATGTATTTTAAGCCACAATGAAAAGAACAGGATATGCGTAATGCTAAACTGCATGATATTCCCAATAAATCTCTGCTTTTGGAGGAGTAATTACTAATGCTCTTCTGAACTTTTGGTACCTGCTATTAACTCAGTAGGAAATTTTAAATTGTAACTTAGCCTGAAGTCAACCACTCACAGAAATGAATGGATTCCTCCTTCTAACAGGAATAATAACATTCTTCTATCCCTTCTTTTGAGCTAATGGGGCTGAACATTGCATATAAATAGTATGTGTATTGTTTTCACTTAAGTTTTCTTTTTTACTGTATTATTTCATTTAGACCAGTATAAAGTAAGAAAACA
The DNA here is from genome assembly GCF_021613505.1 of Equus quagga. Taxonomy (NCBI): domain Eukaryota; kingdom Metazoa; phylum Chordata; class Mammalia; order Perissodactyla; family Equidae; genus Equus; species Equus quagga. The sequence goes on from NC_060275.1 coordinate 100,245,310, forward strand.
AAAGGAGTAGGTATAATGTTTTCATTTTAATTGTTGTTATTTTGTACTTGTACTAAATGTAGATTATGATAAAGAACAGCAAAACAGGTATTTGTAATCCTTTTATTTAGAACATTCACAAAGGAACTATAAGACAGTTTGTGTCTGTTTTCAAATAGTACCCACTTGTTAGTCATTGCATCATCTCGCTAGCATAATTTTTCAGAGATTAATAACTAAATACCTTAGAGAATTACAACTATATCAATTACACATTTTTTGGACAATTTCAAATGTCCATTTATATCACTTTCTGACTGGATACTTAGAAGGGAACTGAAGAGCTATAATTTGGAGAAAACTGCGCTTAGAATATTAGAAAATAACAGATGCTTTCTTATTTCACAAAAAAATGCTTCTGAAATCTTACTGAGTTTTGCATGTGCACATATGTGCACATGTCTGAATGACTGGACTTCTGCATCCCAAGCTATCATGTGATGTTCCAAAGAGCATTATGACAGTAATTTGTAAAGTAGTTAGCATGGAATACGGTTCTGATATAGGCTGCAATTAATTTGTTGTGTGGACGTGTAGGTGGTGATAGATGGAGGAATGAGGAATTGACTGTGGTTATGTTGAAGAACCAAAGGATCGAGAGAAGTTGCAAGTTCATAATTTGGAAATTGAAATGTAGAATTTAGTATTAGAAAGGATCTTGCATTTAGGGAGTTTATATGAAATAAATAGACCCAAGGGAATTGTTATGTAACTCAACATCTCATTTTTCCACTCCTTTTATTTGTTCATGGAGATATACAGAGATAGCAGAAATCTTTCTCAAGGAGGTTTAGCATTAGTACCAATTTCTGATATATGTATCATATTATTCACAATAGAATGTCTTACACACTCAAACGGGAGACATTTCTCGGAAAGTCTATACTATTCCATAAAAAAAAGAAAAATCTTACATGGAAATACCAATTTCTTTCCTTTTGTTTCATCTTTGTTTAATCAATATTGTGAAATATGTTTCACAGCAACGCTGGGAAAACATCTCTATGTTTCCTGGGCACTTGTAAGGAAGTAATAAATTTGCTTAGTGCAATATAAGATATCCTTTGAGAGCCCAGTAAATACTTGTTGACTTGACTAAAATAAAATATATGCACTCTCATGAGGATGCAATTGCTAAAGAGATATTGAAAATATTCTAATTGAAATAATTCTGAAAATGTTTTGAATTGGCAAAATTCCACTTTTAGGGCAGGAAACTTCATCAAAGATTTATAGCAGTTAAATTAAGTACTTAAAACTATAAAATGTATCAGAAGACTAGACTACGAGGTGACAGTAGAATAGAGTAGGTTTTATTACAATAATTTTATTATTAAGAAAATGCTAGTTTTCCAATTAATATTCTATTATAGCACAAATGGGAATATGGTGATGGCCTGAACATTTTTATTCCTACTTATGTGATTTTTGTCATCCATTTTATGATAATCAAAACCCATGTTGAAAATAAGAGGCTAAAAAAATTGAAACATTAAAATAACTTTTAACATCATTCAGAATCACCAAATGAAAATAAAGGGATATATACAAAGTCATGAGATAGTGAAGCATGTACAGTAAGCAATAAATAAATATTAGCACTTTTTAAATTTTTAAATAAACTTCATTGAGGTATAATTTACATTAGAAAACCACATTCAATTTAAGTGTACACTTAAAATAAATTTTGATAAATTCATATGTTATGGTATTTCCCACCTCCGTCAAGATAGAAAGTATTTTTATATCTTCTAAAAGTTTCCTCACGTTCTTTTTCTCTAGTCTCAAGTAATGACTGATATGCTTTTTGAGGCTGTAGATTAGTTTCCTCTTGTACAATCTCATATAAGTGGAATTGAACAGGACATGGTTTTGTGCCTGGCCTGTTTTATCTGACATAATGTGGTCATAAATGCTTTTGAATATATCAGTAATTGACTCCTTTCTATTGCTGAATAGTATTCCAATGCATTTGATCTATTATATTTGTTTATTCATTAACCTATTGATTAGCACTTGGGTCATTAACAGGTTTTAGCTACTCTGACTAATGGTGCTATGAACTTTCATATGAATCTGTGTGCATGTGTGTTTTCACTTCTTTGGGATAAATATGTACGAGTGGAATTGCTGTGTCATATGGTAAGTGTATGTTTAATTTTATGCATTTTTATGCATTTTTAAATTCTTGGATGACCCGAGTTTTTTTGTAGTCTTTTTCTATAGCCCTTATTAAATATAAATTAGCATCAGGGGCTGGGCCGGTGGTGCAGCAGTTAGGTGTGCGCATTCCGATTCGGTGGCCTGGGGTTCACCAGTTCAGATCCCGGGGGTAGACATGGCACCACTTGGCAAGCCATGCTGTGGTAGGCATCCCACGTATAAAGTAGAGGAAGATGGTCATGGATGTTAGCTCAGGGCCAGTCTTCCTCAGCAAAAAGAGGAGGATTGGCAGTAGTTAGCTCAGGGCTAATCTTCCTCAAAAAAAAAAGATGAGAGAAATTGGCATCAATAGCTAAGAATTAAACACTACATTTAAGCAGCAAGTAGACTCATTTTAAACACAATATTTTGTGTCTGTGGGACACTGGAAGTACTGACAGACTATGGGGCTCTTATATAACGTTGGCACTTAGGGAAGCATTGTCATCCTTGTAACAAGGAGTGAAAAATTGTACTCCTATTTCTCAGAGGGCTTTCATAGGCTTTCTCAGGCTGATGGAACACTTACAGTAGGATAATTTGGGGGAACAAATATGTGTTTACCTAATTTTAATGGTTTATGTATAGTTTAGAAGTATATGCAGTTGAAAAACTTCTCTAAGTTCTCTTTGAAGACTAAGATGTGCCATTGAGAGATCTAACATTTTGTTACCAGTGCATCTGCTCTGAAACCAAGAGGTTATCAGTGTAACACTAGAGCTGATCAACAAACCACCGAAATGAACATGAGAGATGAGCTGAGAATATCAAAGAGATGTTTGCTCCTCATTGCTATGGGCTTTTCGCCAAACTGTGGGTAGTGGAATAAATGATTAATAGCAGAATACTCATATCACCATACATGTAACACACACAAAGGGCACAGACTTATTTGTATCAGTTGTTTAGAATTCTAAACAAAGAGATTTTAGAGATTGTTTACAACATCTTAACTTTTAAAAATAGTGCCTTTAATTTGAAAAGGAAAGACAATGCCCTTTATTATGGTCAGGTAGGTGAACTTAAACACTATATTTACCATCTTGGTGCCAAGTTCAGGTACATAAACTAAGCATTTTTTTAAATAAATAATGTTCCAAGCACAGGGTAGATTACAATTGAATATCTTACCCTCTCCACAAGTATATGGATGATTTTAATTAATAATGATCACTCTGAATAATGTAATTATTCAAGCATGTATTTAAAGGTGTGTTTGAATTGTAAGATGCTAGAGATTCATCTTTGTTTATCCAGTAATAAAAATAAGCAAGAAATGATGGATCAATTGAAATTACGTAAAACATGCTCTATAGAACATAATTCCAAATATTCAAGCATGAGAGTAATAACAGGACTGCCAGCGATAACAGTTAATTAGCACTGAATCATGATGTTACTATCTTTGTGCATGATTCTTTAGCTGTGAACTGTCAACAGGCTATATGCAAAAGACAAATAGAGCATGATAGCCTTGACACTTTTTCAGGTTAATCAAAGATGCAACTGGTCTTTTCTTTATAATTAACGTAACTGTAGAAAAATGTTTTCAGCTATATTATAAACTATAGTTGTTAATTCGTTAGTGATTAAGGTCATATTTAGGTGTCATTTAAAGTCTAGTTTATACCATTCAACATTGAGTTTTGAGACATTAACTAGAATTATTTTCATTTAATTTTGAAGAATACCCATTTGTTAATTTGAATGAATGAGAATTGTCATGAATGTGGAGATATTGAGTGAAGCTGTAACCTTCCCAGCACACATTTAAATTTTATTTTACTGATTTATTGCTGGTAGAAAACAGTATTAATAAAGTCACCTTGATGGGAAATTGTCTAAATTGTATAATATTAAGGACCATAAGCCAAATTATGACTATAAGACATTAATGACTTTTCTTATTTATTATCTTCTGTTTTTTTCCTATTTTTTCCTGGTATTTAGCTTAAGTTTAGCTCCAAAATACATAAAACATTCTTGGGTACATTGGCAATACCTCAGTTACCCAGTTCATTTTATTCTATTATCTCTTCATAAAAAGAGAGGTCAATGTTTTCTTTTTCGGTAGTAGTTTAATACACACACTCATTTGAATATCATAAAACATCAACGAACAGCCAAAAATATCATTGATTATAAAAGAGATAAATACAATTTTATTTTTTCAGAAATGCTTATGTGGATAAAATACCAAATTGATTGATCCAATCCATTTGAGAGGTTTTATTCCATTCAAAATAATTACTTTATTTTGTAAAGGCTAAGCAAATTAGCCTTGTCCTTAGTTTCATATTCATATTTCATAAGAATACAAATATTAGGAAAAGTTCTAGATATCAGCTTTTATTGTCATGGTACTTCTAATCCCCTCATCAGAGGTATCACCTGGTCTGGGGAAGGGAGGGTACACAGAAAGATTGGTTTAATTTTTTACCTGTCATTCCATCAGAATGGGAACTCAGTAAGAAATCAAGTCATTATATCAAAGTTTAATGCTTGCAAATCTCAACTTGAAGGCTGAGAGCCCCTCCCAATTTATCTGCAGACTTGTCATGTCACAGCTAAAAGTTTCCATGATCACATATGTGCACAAGGAGTGTATTAATAAAAATCTAGAATTGTAACCAAATACTTTTGATATAATAATAAAGGGCCTCTTTGCTAATAGATGTGTGGTAATAAGGTTATAATAAGTTATAGCTATTTTGAGGAGACCAGCGGATCACTTTGAGATTGACCAAGGTTCTGGTCTAATGAATGCATGGTTTAAAAATCCTTGGGTGAGTACAGTGTGGCTGGTTAGGAAAAAATTTTTAAAAAGCAGAGTGTTTGAATTGGCTAATAAGAACACATTTTCTAGTTATTCTAGGAAATTACCTGAAAAGAGAATGCATAGAATTAATTGTTTAAGACCTCTACTTTGGACTCAGAATTTCGCAACTGAGTAAAGATCTCCCTGGAAGTATAGGGCACAGCTCAAGCTCAAGCTTGACAAGGGCAGGTGGAATTTACAAACCTAGTCTTTTTGTGATTTGAGCTAGCTATATATGCTATATAATATATGCTAGCATCCTTTCTCCAGCTTTCAAAGAGAAATATTCCAACACAAATGGACTCTGGTTTTCCTAGACATATGCGTCCATTAATCATCTGTAGTATGGATAGCTGAAGGCAGACTATGCCTTAGAGAAGAAGACTGAACTCTGTAGAAGAGGAGAAAGTCTAATAAGTGTGATCTGCCTTTGATTAGTAGCGAAAGTGGTGAGTTTAATTCTAAGACATCTGTTAATAGTTTAGGAAAGAGCATTTGCTCTTTCTTTGAGAGTTCATGGTAAACTATTACCCTTAAGAGCTCCCAGGTCCGCAAAAGTCAAAGATAAGGAAAACTTAACCAAGTAGGAGCAAGACTGAGGACCTTGGAAATCAGAGAAGTAATCCAGTTTGGTGCCACTCCAGTCAAGCAAACATGTATAGTCAATCAGCACCCATTTCTATTATCCAGCCAGGCAAATGTAGTCTAGAAGAGTGAAGAAAAAGGGACAAGAAATTCCATTTTGTGATTACAATAAGTATGTACTGCTCACACAGCATCTTTCTTCCTGCTCTGCTCCCTCCTGTGGAAACACATGAATAGGGGACATCTTGTTTGTTAGGTCCAGAGACTGGATTCAGAACTATGTCTCCAGAGAGAAATTGTTTATGGCTGGAGTTGTGGGTTGGGGAACCAGATGGTTATATACGGGAATTAAAAACTGAACAAGCCAGTCGTTCAAGCACTTTCCTGTTTTTCAACTTCTAGCCACTTGCTGTGAAGCTCATATTGCTTGGGGAAAGATTTCACCTGTGCTAGGGGTAATCCCAGTGAGAAATATAAAGTAAATAACAGAACAATAATAATAATAATAACAGAGCAACAAATAATAAATAATGTGTCTTTGGGAAAGTCATTCAGGTCCTTAATCCTTTCCTTCCTCATTTATACAACGGGGATAATAATTATATCTACTAAGTACAGTGTAGAATAACTCTAGAAGGATGTAGATATTCAACCAATATCTAAGTCCCATCTTCAAACACTTAGATATTCTAAGGAAAATAACACTTTCATAGCTTGATGCTGCTTTGTAGATAAGCATTATTGCCTTAAGGAAAGACATGTTAAGATTCCCCATGGGAAGAAGATCCAAGAAAATTAAACTTTATTTTCTAGACAGAAAGTTTCGTTGTGAAGGACTGTATCTGGTATAATATGTTGTAATTCTAATATTTTCCCACTGACTCCCTCTTCCATAGAAACATTTAGTTCCCTGTGTGCATGGTTCACAAAGCCAACGGACAGAAGGTAAATACAACTCTGATGCTAAATGCAGCCTTATCTCCTTCATTTCCACATGACACGAGAGAGAATTCACAGAGAGAAAACATATTGCTCAAATACAGGACAGAAGAAGCACGTTCCCAGACAAACATAGATTTTTGCCTGGGTTGGGTGGACAAAAGGGGAGAGAAAAGCCTGTGGATTTTGAGAGTAGAGAAGACTTTCTTTCCTTCTTGAGCAGCAGGAAATCATGGAAGGAAGACCACGGAATTCATCTAGACAGAGAGGACTATGCTTCACATTCAAATTATTTCCCATATACAAATTACAAACACCATGGAACAGAGAAAATCTTCTGAACTGAATTATGTGAGCAGAAGAAATTCTCAGCAGTTAAGAAGTAACATTAGGGCCAGCCTCATGGCTGAGTGGTGAAGTTGGTACACTCTGCTTCAGTGGCCTGGGGTTTACTGGTTTGGATCCTGGGCATAGACCTACATACTGCTCATCAGGCCATGCTGTGGTGGCATCCCACATAGAAGAACTAGAATGACTTACAACTAGGATATAAAATTATGTACTGGGGATTTGGGGAGAAAAAAACAAAAGAGGAAGATTGGCAACAGATGTTAGCTCAGAGCCAATTTTCCTCACCCCCCCCCCCAAAAAAAACAAATACAAATAAAGTAACTTCTTGACTAATATTTTACAAGAAATGTTTTAGAAAGAAATAGAACCTGAAATGGGTAAATAGCCAAAATATGCATAGAATTGTAGAAGATAAATAAACACTCTTGACTGGTTTGGGAAGAATGTTTACCTAGAATATAACAATCCTGGAAACGGACAAGCTGGGGCTCTGGATTTGAAAAACATGGATGAATTTCTGGATATACCTATGTGTCTTTGGGAAAGTCATTCAGGTCCTTAATCCTTTCCTTCCTCATTTATGTAATGGGGATAATAATTATATCTACTAAGCAAAGTGGAGAATAACTCTAGTGATAGCTTTCAAATTTCTAACATATAATAGGCACTCAATGCACCATGGTTTGTTACCATCATTTTGTTAGGAAAATTCTTGGATTTTTAGAGTTTAACCATTATACTATTGATAATAAGGAATAACAGAAAGTTTTTGAACTAGCAATTGAAATGACCAATGTTTCTCTCTAGTGAAAAATTTCTTAGTTCTAATAAGCAGTGTATTAGAGAAAATGGAAGAATCAGAAAAATCAATTTATAGATTTAGAAACATGGATTGTGCATTGTCTATATTTAGAAATTATTGCGTAATATGCTGATTATGAATGTAGGAAAAACCATGGAAATATTGATAAAGGATAATTGCTCTTTTACAACGGGGAAAATGTGCATTTGACTCTTGCAGGTATTTTCTAAATAAAATCTCTAAATATTATTAGACTATATATTTACCATTTATTTTATAATTATATAAAAATATGTAAATTTACGTTTGAAATATTTAAATTAATGTTACTTGGTCATTCTGAAAATTAACCTATACTTAATCAATTTGTGTCAGAAACCTGCTATGAGTGACCACATTAAAAAACATCGGATATGCAAATTTGCCTTGAAGTTATGCAACATATTTTTTAGTGACACATTGTTTAAGATGACCATGTAAAATTACCAAATCATGTTATCTCTTCATGTATAAGTGTATATAAAATAATCCTGGATAACATCTTAAGCAGTTATCTAGAGATGATTTAACTATATATTTTTTCCCAAATCAGTGACTTAGTGCATTTTTAATGTTTTTTTTTTATTTTATACATCAAAACTTTTTGAAATTGACATACGAAATATTTGTCCAGGGGCTGGCCCAGTGGCATCGTGGTTAAGCTTGTGTACTCTACTTCAGCAGCCTTGGGTTTGCTGGTTCAGATCCCGGGTGTGGACCTATGCACCACTTATCAAGCCATGCTGTGGCGGTGTCCCACGTACAAAATGGAGGAAGATTGGCAACAGATGTTAGCTCAGCGCCAATCTTCTTCACAAAATAAATAAATAAATAAAATCACAGCAAACCACAATTTGAAGCTTTTAAGTATAGAATGAAATTAGGCATCAGAAATTAGAGTCTTGAAGACCATCTCAGAAATTGAAAACAGGAAATTAAAGGAAAATTAATTTACCCTAAGAGGAATAAATGTAAATATTGTTTAAGGAAATATAGATATTTGCCAACATTAAATAAGATGGAATTATCTATAAATGACACACAAGTAGTATGCAAAACAGTGCATGCTATATGTTCTAGCTGATTTTGTTTATATACAGTTTAAATTTTGACGAATCTAATCTGTGTCAGAAATCACGATTATTAAGCCAGTCTTTGATATTAGTGTTAGGTGTCTGCAAGTGATGGCTCTCTTTTTGCCAGCTGAATCTTCTGTTAGGTTTCAAGATAAGGAAGCAGGTCACTGAAGGAGGCTGAGAAGGCAGGAGGAAGGAGGAAGGACATGCTCCATCCTGTCTGTTTGCTTTCCTAACAGACTTGCCACAGAGAAGGCTCTTCATCCATGCAGTGGCTGTTAATTACTGCCTCCAGTTTTTCTCTGGCACTCTTAGAAACAGGATATATATATGTATGAAATTTATTATAAGAAATTGGGTCATGGGATTACAGAGGCTAACACATCCCAAGATCTGCATTCAGTGATCAGGAGACCCAGGAAAGTCTACGCTTTAGTTCTAGCATGAGTCCAAAGACCTGAGAGCCAAAACATCCAAGGAGGTATGTCCAGTCCAAAGGCCTGCAGGCTTGAGACCCCAGAAGAGCTGATGTTTCAGTTTGAGTCTGAAGGCAGGAAAAGACTAATGCCCCAGCTTAAGGCAGTCACACAGTAAGAGTTCTTCCTCAGCCTTTTTGTTCTGTTCTGTTCAGACATTCAACTGAGGCCTACCCACACTAGGGAAGGCAATCTACTTTCCTCAGCCTATCGGTGTAAATATTGAACTCATCCAAAAACATCCTCACAAAGAGACCCAGAAATATATTTAACCAAACATCTGGGCAGCCCATCGCCCAGTCAAGTTGATGCAAAATTAACCATTACAGTCATCCTTCAAGTTCTAGATTCTAATAACCAAAAGCATTCTCTTTTGTCACCCCAAGGAGTGACTTCCTGAGTTTACTACTGTAGTGTTCCTTCATGTACCTGTCTCGCTTCTCATTTCTCCAACCATCCACATCAAATCCTCATACTAATCTCTCTGTTTTGACATACCTAGCTTGGATTTTGCTTTCTATGATGGGATCTGGCTGGCTCAGCATATAGTCCCAGGAGTGGTCCAAGGAAACAGACCTTTATAAGTGAGATTTAGAAATTTATTTGCATGTTTCCTTGGACTTGATATCAGTTATAGCCAATGAGAAATGGGATAATAGCAACTAGTGACACGTGGTGGCATTATGAATAATTAACTCTGAAACAAGAATCTTGGTCATCAAATGACTGCTACACTTGCTTGTTATGCTAAGAACAGTGACTACCAGGACTGTGAGATGGATGGCTTTTTCTGACCATCCTGGACAGCTTAGAAGTCAGTGGCTGCCTGGAGGATTGTAACTGTGAAGGGACATGAAGAGAATTGCTGAAATTTTGTAAGGTTCATTTCTTTAATCTAATTAACAGATAAAAACGTTCATTCCCTTTGCAAAAACGTATCAAGGAGAAAAATTGTTTACGCACTTTAATTTATGTGTTTCATATTTCAATAACATTCTCTCCAAAAATAGGACATAAGACAAATTGAAGAGGCTGCCGTTGATCATGTTGAGAACAATTTGAGTATAAAAAAGAATCATAACTGTAATGGACTATGACAAATTAACTAAAACATTACTTGAACCCATAAGGAGAAAGAGAGAGAAAAGAGTGGAGAAAGTTTCTCCTTTGCAGTGATATGCCAGTTTAGAGAGGTACAACAAATGTTGCCAGTTTAAAAATCACCATCTTTTAAACAATTTAAAGCAAAGATTATCAGCAAAGATTCAGGCAAAGATAATCAAGAGATGCTAAAAATCATTGTGTGAATGTTTGTTGGGGAACAGACTATTTGTGTAGTCTCAAAGAATCATCCCATAATTTACTTCTTAATTACAGATTGAAAAACGTCCTTCTATAATAATGAAATCTATCAGTCTCCTCCTTAGCTAAATGTTCAAGTTCTCCATCACCAATACGGGACAGCTTGAAATGAGTGTCGTACAGCAGGAGTTAAACAACATCATTTACTTAATGTTCTTTCTAGAAATTATCGACCAGAATGTGGTCAAAAGGAAGCAGATAAATTCACGATGCAGGGTATTTTTCAGGGTAACCAGTCTGGACTTTTCAAAGGTTTGATGCCATGAAGAACAGACAGAAGCAATGGACATGATTTAGTTCGGGGGAGATAAAAGTCTTCATAGAAAAATGCAATGCATGGAACTGGATTGAAAAACTAAAAGATATGAGGGAAATTGTGAAGCCAACTGGGGAAATTTGAGAGTGAATATTTTCTTTGATTATTGCATCACTATCGATTTTCATAGGTAATTTACAGTAATTTTGTTATGATTACATAGAAGCTAACGTCCTTTTTCCTGAGAGATACATGGTGAAGGATTCAGGGGTGGAAGGTCCTGACATCTGCAGTGACTTGGCAGAAGCGAAGATAGAAGTGGATCAGGTTTGGCAACATAGTAACATTTGATGCATCTGTGTGAAGAGTGTATGGGTGTTTATTGTGCATTTACATTTGAATGAAATAAAAATAAGTAATTTAAAATACACACATGTGTATTTTTCCCCCCTTAGAGCTTTTTAATTTCATGTGTACTAAGGATAGAAAAGCATTCAGTATAATAGAAAAATACCTTAAAAAAAATATTTTGTCCTCACTAATGTCTCAGAATTTCACACTTTAAAAATACCCTGAATTAAATACATCTACTTCAGTGGTAAATATTACCATAAAGTTTCTCACATAAAAAAGACAAATGAATGTGCAGGAATAAAAACTAGAACATTAGTCCTTTTTACTAATTTTAGCCTGCTGATAAAAATGTAAATTTTTGTAGCAAAAAAGGCATATATATGCTACCCAGCTGTATTTTTGACTTTCTTTACCAAGACTTCATATTTTTTTCACATTATTTTTCTTTTGGAGAAATTTCCTTATAAATATAATGAATAATTGGCTTAATATTTGGATATTTCTATAATATTAATTTAACATATGAGTTCCACAGTTACCTAAAAGCTAAGATGGTATAGAAGAACACACTAGAAAGAAACTCTTCTCAAGGTAGAGCTCAAAATATAAGTTAAGAACTTAAATGATATATTTATTGTTCTGAAAGTGTTAAAGCACATTTTAAGACGTTATTCCTATGTTAAAAATTAAACTTTTTGCTTAGCATTGCAAATAGATAAACAGAATAAAAATACTAAAATTATTATGCTGGATGTCTTTCTTTGTAAATGAAGTAAAATTAAATGTTTATTAAACATATTTTTGGTCTGATTAGGATCTAGTAAGTTACAGGTGAATGTCACTCCCACTTTAACGATAAGATCAAGCCATATAAGTTCCAAAACCATAGCCTTCTCCTCTCTTTCAGAGCACTAAACATTAAAAATCTAAATAAAATAAATTCTAGAAAAAGAATTTCCCTTTATAAGAGATAAGATTTCCTTGGTTATCTTCCTTCTGGGAGCAGCACAGAATGAGGAGTGAAGACACAAGGGAAAAGGAGACCAGGCAGAGTTTTATCAGACTTTTAATGGCCAGGTGTAGGCTAGCAGGATGAATTAGAATCCTGAGGAGTCCAAGTCATGGAGTGAGTCTCCTATCACTTGTCAACACTTACTCTGATAATCTTCACCAAGTAAATACAGAGAGGATGCCAATAGCTGGGGACCAGTGGAGCTGAAATAATTCTCCAGAAACGTGCATAGTGCATTCCAGGATATAAGGCAACAGCCTACAGTCTCAGGACAGACAAGAGGGTTGAGGGATAGACTCCTAAAGCAAAAATGGCCTATACTGAGTGCCAGACAGCAGCCTGCTAGAGGCCACAGACAGGGGAGTGTTGTAAAGACAGGACATTTGAGAGACTTAAAAATTGTGGTAGCAGTCAAGAGCATAGAAAACACACACAGACCCAAAAATCTGCTAGTAGGCTGAAAAGCTAAAAGGAACGCCCCAAAGTAGAGAAAGACAAGACTGTATCAGAGCTGCAAATCAGAGTAAGATACTCAGGTCCCATTCCTGCTAAAGGGAAGCTCCCAGTCATGCCCTCAAAATATTTGAAGTTAGTGGTGAAGCAAATTTGACTACAGCTATGGAAAGCCAGATGCCATTAAGCTACTGACTAGATAACAGTCTTACAACCTAGTAGCTGATAGAATATGAAGTATGCCCTTTTCTAGAAGTCATATGATCTATATCGACCTCCAGTGTTTGGTTTTTATAAACAGTGACGTGCATGCAACTAAGATTGTGAAAACCCAAAGTAGTACAAACATACACTCATAATCAAGACAGAAAAGTATCAACAGAAGAAGGTTTTCAAATAAATAAAATCTTTACTACTACTATGAAAAATATTAGGTAAAGCATCTACTGGAAAAACTTGATATAGGCATGAAAAGGTGGTAATTTTCAATGCAGAACTAGAAGCTATCAAATGAAGCAAATGGAAATGCTAGAACTGAAAAATACAGTAATGTTAATTCAAAAATCCATCATTGAAATTCACAAGGAATTAGAGACAACAGAAAAATGGGGATCAGTCATCTTAAAGCCAGTCTGTAAATTATCTCAAAGATGAAGAATAAAAACAATAAAACATGTAAACAGAATATCCAAGATCTGCAGAAAAATAGCAAATGTCCTAGCATACATGTAATTGGAGTCCCAGGGGAAGAGGAGAGAAAATTGGACACAACATATTTGAAGAAACAGTGGCCAAAAATTTTCCCAAAATCTTGTAGTGCCTCAGCTCAGAGATCCAAGAAGCTCAGTCTATCCAAAGTAGGACAAATACAAAGAAAACTAAACTAGGCACATCACAGTCAAAGCACCTTGAACTAAATATGAAAAGAAAATCATAGAAATTGCTGGTGTTAGTGGAGAAGGACACATCACAAAGAATGAAAAAAACAAAAAATGATGCCTTAAGTCTCATCAGAAAAAAATAGAAAAAGAAGACAAAGGAATTAGATCTTTAAAGTGCTGGGAGGAAAATAAACTGTAAAGCTGGGATTTTATATCTTGTAAAAATAAGATTCAAAAGTGAAAGCAAAATAAATATATTTTTAAAAATTTAAAAATCTAATTTAATTTATCTTAAGTGGAACTGTACTACCATAAATGATAAAACGGAGTTCTTCATTCTGAAGTTAAATGATACCAGATAGAAGTTCAAATCTATAGGAAGGTATAAAGACCAAAATAAAAGGTAAGTATATGAATAAGCATAAGTAATCTGCTCATCAAAAGACACCATAAGAAAATTGAGAGTGTAAACCACACACTGGGAGAAAATACTCATTGTAGGCATAGCTGAAAAAACACATTTCCAAAATATACCAGAACTCCTATAAATCAGTATTTAGAAGATAACCACTGAATTTAATAAATAAGTAAATAAATAGAGAGAAATTTGAGCACAATTTCACTAAAGAACATTCACAAATGTTGAATAAGTACATGAAAAGTTATGAACATCATTAGTTATCAAGGACATGCAAATTAAACTATAATGGGTTAGGATTTCATACCACTAGAATAACTACTATTAAATACACTTAAAATGCAAAATGTTGGAGAGGATGTAGAACGAATGGACCTCTCATAGATTGCTAATGGGTGGTTAAAATGTTAAAACTTTGGAGCACTGTTTGGTAATACTTTAAAAATAAAATGTAATTCTATATCATGATCAAGAAACAGTTTTCCCAGAGAAATGAAAATACGTGTCCACAAGAAATCTCATCAGCCTCATTCATAGTAGACCATTAAAGGAAACAACTAAAATTCCAACAACTAGACGATAGTTGAAAAATTCTGATACTTTCTCATAATGTGATACTACTTAGACATAGCAAGATATTAACTACTGATATATACAATAACATGAATGAATCTCAAAAACATTATGCTGAACAAAAGAAGCAGACATAAAAACGTGCATCATGTGTGTATTAGTTACCTATTGCATATTAAACGACACCAAAACCTAATGGCTTCAACCAGTAAACATTTATTACCTCACAGTGTGTGTGTCAGGAATCTGATCACAACTCAGTTGGGTACCTCTGACTCAGTCTCAAGAGTCTGCAGTCTGTTGACTGGAGCTGCAGTATCTGAAGGCTCAATAATGGGAGGATCTAGGGGTGGCCTGATGGCATAGTAGTTAAGTTCGTGTGCTCCACTTCAGTGGCCCAGGGTTGGCAGGTTTGGATCCCGGGCAAGGATCTACACACTTCTCATCAAGCCATCCTCTGGCAGCATCCCACATACAACATAGAGGAAGATTGGCATAGATTTTAGCTCAGGGACAATCTTCTCCAAGCAAAAAGAGAGGCAGATTGGCAATACATATTAGCTCAAGGCCAATCTTCCTCATCAAAAAAAATATATATATATATATATATCTCTATATATATGAGGAAGATCTGTTTTCATGCTCACTCATGTGGATGTTGCATTCCCTTGTGGACTGTCAGACTATGAGTCTTAGTTCAAACTGGGTGTTGGTGAGAGACTTCCCTCAGTTCTTTGCTATGCGGGGGTAGCAAGAGTGCTGCCAATATAGAAGCCACAGTCTCTTTATAACATGGTCTTAGAAGTCACCTTCTTTTGAGATATTCCACTCATTAGAAGCAAGTTACTGGCTCCAGCACACACCAAGGGGAGGGCATTACACCAGGGCATGAATACTCAGAGGCAATACTTCTCAGTGGTCACATCTATGCTTCCATTGATATAAAATAAAAGAACAAGCAAATTGAATTGTGCTGACTGAAATCAGTAAGCAGTAATGTGCAATAGCAGGGGAATTTTAATGGAAAAAGAACAATGATGATGGGAATGATCGATATCTTGGTGGTGTTAACAGAGTATTGGCAATTTTGAAAACTTAATATGTTGATGAAACTGAAATATATGTATAATTCCATTTATATTATTTATACCTTAATTAAAGTATGAAAACAATAAAATTAAATATCTGAACTTTTGAATACTGTAGAACTAATGAAGTCTAAAATTATTTAAAAGACAAAAAAATCAATATATCACATCTAATTTTCTGTAAAAAATGGCTATCAATTTCTTTGCTGAAACACAATTTTAATGTCAAATATTTTTTTATGAATGGATTTCTTCACTTGGTTTTTAGTCTTGTCAAGAGAGTAAAATATGAATATTTGTTAAAAGAATCCACTGCAATATTTGGCATATATTAGTGGATCATAATTCTTTTTATAACTAAATGTGCATAGAGGTGGCATTCACTGCATGTTTATGTATGTCTGTATGTATTTCAAAATTCCAAACTGAATATAAAAGGGTAAATATTCATATTTACAACACCGTTTCCTATTCTTGCTCCAAATATCCTTTCTGTTCTCAGCCTATTGCAAAACTTCCCATCCTACCAGCCATGTATATGTTTGTGATTTTTGTTGTGGTTGTATGACAAATAACTCTGATTTGGAGGTTTGAAATACCATTTGGTGATGGTCATGGTTTCTCTGCATCAGGAATTTAGAGAGGACACAGCATGGATAGCTTGTTCCTCCTCCACAATGTCTGGGTCCTCATCTGGGAAGACTCTCTACTTGGGAGTGACACAAATGATGGGGCTGGAATTAACCAAAGGCTTTTTTCTTTAAAATGTCTGATGACTGTTCTGGGATTACTCTCAGGCTAGACTCAGCTGGGACTCTTGATCAGAGTACCCACACGTGGCTTTTTTATGGGCTTGGCATTCTCGCAGCCTGAAATGGGGGCCAGAAAAGGAGCAACCAAGAAGGCTCATTGAGAGAGACTATTACAACAGTGCAAGCTTTTCAAGAGACCAAGTTGAAGCTCTAAGGCCTTTTGTGTTTTTTTTTCTCATTGAATGTAATTTAGCATCACTTTTGCCACACTGCATTAATTAAAGCAGTCAGAGGCATGTCTTCAAGAAAAGTCAACACAAGATAGAGCATCCATTTATGATAAAAACTCTAAATAAAATGGGAATGGAAGGAAACATAATACATAATAAAGGCCATATATGACAAACCCACAGCAAATATCATTCTTAATGCAGAGAAACTGAAAGCTATTCCTCTAAGAACAAGAACCAGACAAGGATGCCCACTGTCACCACTCTTATTTAACATAGTATTGGAAGTTGTAGCCAGATAAATCAGGAAAGAAAAAGAAATAAAAGGGATCCACATTGGAAAAGAAGTGAAACTGTCACTCTCTGCAGATTACATGATTTTCTATCTAGAAAAGCCTAAAAATTCCACTAAAAAAACTTTAAGAAACAATAAAGGAATACAGTCAAGTTGTGAGATACAAAATCAACGTACAAAAATCGGTTGCATTTCTATATACTAGCAATGAAGTAGCAGAAAAAGAAATAAAGAATACAATCCCATTTAAAATTGCAACAAAAAGAATAAAATACCTAGGAATAAACTTAACTAAAGATGTGAAAGATCTGTACACCGAAAACTATAAAACATTGTTGAAAGAAATCAAAGAAGACACAAAGAAATGGAAAGATATTCCGCGCTCTTGGACTGGAAGAATTAACATAGTTAAAATGTCCATACTTCCTAAAGCAATATATAGACTCAACGCAATCCCTATCAAAGTTCCAACAACAGTTTTCACAGAAATAGAACAAATAATCCTAAAATTTATATGGAACAAAAAAAGACCCCAAATAGCCAAAGGATTCCTGAGAAAAAAGAACAAAGCTGGAGATATCACACTCCCTGATTTCAAAATATACTACAAAGCTATAGTAACCAGAACAGCATGGTACTGGCACAAAAACAGACACACAGATCAATGGAATAGAATTGAGATCCCAGAAGTAAATGCACACATTTATGGACAGCTAATATTCGACCAGGGAGCCAAGAGCATACGATGGAGAAAGGAGAGTCTCTGAAATAAATGGTGTTGGGAAAACTGGACAGCCACATGCAAAAGAATGAAAGTAGACCATTTCCCTTACACCATGCACAAAAATCAACTCAAAATGGATTAAAGACTTGAATGTAAGACCCAAAACCATGAAACTTCTGAAAGAAAACATAGGCAGTACGCTGTTTGATATTGGTCTTAGCAGCACATTTTCAAGTCCCATGTCTGACCGGGCAAGGGAAACAAAGAAAAAATGAACAAATGGGACTACATCAAACTAAAAAGCCTCTCCACAGCAAAGGAAATCATCAACAAAACGAAAAGACAACTTAACAATTGGGAGAAGATATTTGCAAACCATATATCAGATAAGGGCTTAATATTCAAAATATACAAAGATCTAATACAGCTCAACAACAAAAAAACCAACAATCCAATTAGAAAATGGGCAAAAGATCTGAACCGAGATTTCTCCAAAGAAGATATATGGATGGCCAACAGGCATATGAAAAGATGCTCAACATCATTAGCTATCAGGGAAATGCAAATCAAAACTACAATGAAGTATCACCTCACTCAGGTCAGAATGGCTATAATCAACAAGACAGGAAACAACAAATGTTGAAGATGATGTGGAGAGAAGGGAACCCTTGTTCACTGCTGGTGGGAGTGCAAACCGGTGCAACCACTATGGAAAGCAGTACGGAGTATCCTCAGAAAATTAAGGATAGATCTACCATATGATCCAGCTATCCCACTGCTGGGTATTTATCCAAAGAACTTGAAAACACAAAGACATAAAGATACTTGCACGCCTATGTTCATTGCAGCATTATACACAATAGCCAAGACTTGGAAGCAACCTAGGTGCCCATCAAGGGACGAATGGATAAAGAAGATGTGGTATTTATACACGATGGACTACTACTCAGCCATAAGAAATGATGAAATCTGGCCATTTGTGACAACATGGATGGACCTTGAGGGTATTATGCTGAGTGAAATAAGTCAGAGGGAGAAAGTCAACTACCATGTGATCTCACTCATAAGTAGAAGATAAAAACAATGACAAGCAAACAAATAACATTGGAGATTAGATTGGTGGTTACCATAGGGGAAGAGGAGAGGAGGGAGGGGAAAAGGGGTGATTAAGCTCACATGTGAGGGGATGGACTATAATTAGTTTTTGGGTAGTGAACATGATGTAATCTGCACAGAATTCGAAATATATTGTGATGCACATCCGAAAATAAACAAATAAATAAAAAAAAAGAGGAGTCAACAAAGACTCCAACTCTATGGGAAGAGTAGCAAATAAGTCTTAAGCTTTATTTTTGCTGTTGTTGCTTCTTATGGTAATATAACAATGACAAGTAGTTTTGTTCTCTCCTGCATCTAGGAGTTACTTACAGTAGCTCTCTGATCTTACATCAGTTAAGGATTTTTCTTGCCTCTTTGCTGATGGTGTTCCCAATTAGACTGATCTGCAATTCCTAGAGGTGCCAGAATTATGCTGTTTTCTGTATGTAAGAGAATCATACTCATCTTCCTATTGTATGCCACACTTTGTCCCCTGAAGGACCTACATAGATTTTCTTGGCTTCCTTCTCCCATGCTCCATTCCCCACAGCTGTATCTTAAAGAGTCCTTCATGAAAGCATCTTTGGGGGACCAGCCCATTTGCACAGTGGTTAAGATTGCACGCTCCCCTTCAGTGACCAGGGGTTGGCAGGTTCTGATCTGGGCACGGACCTACACGCAACTCATCAAGCCATGCTGTGGCAGCATCCCACACACAAAATAGAGGAAGATTGGCATAGATGTTTGCTCAAGGACAATCTTCCTCACCCAAAAACAAAAATACTTCGGATTTAGACTATCAACATTTTGGCCAATGAAGCTCAAAAAATGTGGTCTATGGGATAGCATGTTGTATCTAACACAATCTGGCCTCCCTCATCCTTATCACCCTTCAGAAAAGGGGAGCCATATGAAAACCTGTTGAAACATTCAAAATAACCTTAAAAACATGTACATTCTCAAATATCACCCCACTATACTTCTACAACTTTCCAGTTCTCTGAATCGCTGCAAAGGGGTATATCCTGTGTGTAATACATCTTCAATTTCTTTCTCTAAGGATTAAAAAGAAGCCTATTTCTATCTACTGAGACTCCACGCTACCTACCATTCGCGGACTTACATCCCAGCATCATAGCACGTCACAAACTAAACAACATGAAGCTTTACGTATGTGACTCATATTCTTTCCCCTGACGGCACCGCAATGATAAATATGAGTCTCAACAATCAGACTTGAGAAGTAAATGCAGTAGCTTGCTGGTTTTTGAAATAAAATGGATAAGTGTTTGACAATCCAACAAAAAGTGCGAAACTAATGAAAACAGAATTAAAAATGAGAAGTGCAGCATACCGAGCCATATGAGGAAGATTTAAATTACATAAAATAAAACAAAGTGCAATCGGTGCCAACAAATCTGAAAATCTAGCTAATTTTTAATAGAATTTGAATTGCCCCAAAGAACAGTAGAAACTCCAAATTAGTCATGACTTGTGTATATTTGTATGTGGTGTGTGTATATATATATATATATATACACACACACACACACACAAACATATGCGTATATTGCATATATAATTTTTAAATATATTAGAGATAAATAAATACCGAATATTTCATATTCATTTATGATGATTGCTAAGTTTTCATTCCAAAACTCTTTAAACACTTGACAAAAAATATATATAAAACTAAATTATAGCTTTATCTTTATACATACATATATATATACATATATATTTCATACATTATACCTATACATAAAATTCTAAATAAAAATCTTAGAAAATCAATTTAACAAGTAATTAAAAAATATTCCACCCCAAATTCAGAGACTCTATCTCAGAAAAGAAATGATATTTTAGAACTAAGATAATTTTAAATACAGCAGTTTAAAGCAACAGACTCAAGTGGGACAAAAAAAAGAATAATCTAAATGTATATTAAAAAATTGAATAATTATCACTACATGGTTCTAATTAAATAAATAAACTTTTAAAGAATCAGGAATCCAAGCTGACAGAGAATACTAATTGTACACCGTAGGTATTTTCTTTCTGTCTTCCTTCCTCCCTTCCTCCCTCTCTTCCTTCCTTCCTTTCTCTTTCTTATTAATAGAGGCTTTTTGCTCTTTTCACAGGCACAGGCCTACCCAGAAGAAAGGATGTTTTCTACGCCTCACTTCTAGGATGGTGGACATGGATTAAATTCTGGATGAAAGTTGAAGTGTGCTGTGTAAACTTCCTGTGGAGTTTTACATTTTCTGTTTTTAAAATCTCCTCCTACACCCTACTGGTTTTAGTGTAGATACTTGTGTTTGGATGACAATGACAAGGCATATTTGTTTTAGCATCAGAATAGGAGAACTCTGGATTTCTGAAACTACGGAGCATTGAATCTATCTTTTACTTTTAAGGAAGTGTATTACTTTTCTTACACATGAATAAAACAGTTTTACTTTTAAAACATTTAGGTTATTGGGAATAAGTGAAATTTGGAAACTTGATAGACATAGAAATTATAAAGTTGGAGCTTAGAAAAAAAAACAGAAAAGAAAAGGAGAAAAATATTTAAAGAGGTGATTTGGATTTTTAAGAACTAGAAAAAGTGGAGGTGAACAGTTTCTGCCTGAACAGAAAAACAGCAGTTACTACAAGAAGAAAGGATAGAGTGATACACAATAGTTATTCAACAAAGTAATATCAGTATAGAACATCGACATACTGTACTGAAAATACCATGATGGATATCTAACATTTAGTCAATCAAAATGATAATTTTTGTGGTACTAATCATTCACTATTTCCAGGAATCAATATAAATTTTCCGAGTTGTGTAGAAATGATTTCAAAATTTGGTGCTCCAATGACAAAACACTTTAGATAAAAATATAATAAAACAAATGATTACTCTTTTGGATGGAGAACTCAGATAAGATTGTTGTTTAATGGTCAGTAAAATTATATACTATGATATACATAAAATTTTAAAAGTAAATATTACTCAGGTCGAATAGATCATACCAGGGTCAATGTCATGTTAAACAACTGAAATTTATTTTACATACTTTTGAACTACAAAAGTAAGAAAACAACTGAGTTTAAACTCATGACTGTTTTGATGCTGACCCTGATATCAGTTTCCCCACATTAAACCCAGCATATATGAGGTTAAAACCAAAACACTCATTCCCTGCTTACTCTCTGGCTTCCTGGCTCCAGAATCCACTATCCTCCATGGAGACAGACACCTTCCAGGACAAGCACCTGGATCATCTCCTCCCCACAAAGAGATACAGGCTGGTAGGAAAGCTGCTGACCGGCAAGGTCACGGGCTCCCTCCTCTCTGCAAGTGTCTCAAGGCCAAAGACAGGCTGGTGGGAAAGCTCTGACCAGCCAAGCCATATGCTCCCCCTCCCCTACCTAAAACTCTAAATAAAAACCCTTCCTTTTACCTTTTTGGGGAATTTGGGATTTCAGAGTTAGCTGCCCTCTCTCCTTGCTCTGTGCTGTGCAAAAATAAAATTCCTACTTTCTTCCACCACAGCCGGTGTCAGAGATTGGCTTACTGCGCAACGGGTGAGCGAACTCGTTTCAGGTTCGGTATCAGTTTCATCGATTTCTCACTTGGAAAAGTACAGACTTTTGACTTAAGTGAAGATTGAGAAAGCAACCAGTTATTATAATAATATTGTTGATTACAATGTTAATAATGAATCTGATGAGAATAAAAAAGAAAAAAATACAATCCAGAATTTTGACTAAAATTCATTTCTTTGCTATATATGATATGATATATATGATATATAATTGAATGCGTTACTAGAAAACATAATCACAACTGTGCTAATTACAATGACAGTCTTTAGAATAATCAAACATCATTTATGATATTTTTTGGAATCTCTAAAGGTTAGAATATTTTAATGAAGCACATATCAAAGACCAGCTTATAATTACTCTTAGACAACCAATGGAAAGAATTACTAAACACTATCAAAGCAACTAGATTTAATTTAGACAGTGTAGAAGATTCTTGAGAACAACTAAAACAGAAGATTCTTGGAAAAAGCAGCAAACCATTACCATTGTCGAGAAAAACTTTGAATATGCACAATATGCTTCATTTAATAAACTATTGTTTGATTTTTGTTGTGAGAACATACACTCATGAAAAACCAAGCAAATGTGTGTTTTATTGTTTGCCTTTTGATAGGTTTAAAATATGTTTCTTCTTTTAAGGATTGGTACGTGAGCTAACGTCTGTTGCCAATCTTCTTGTTTTTTTCCTTCTTCTTTTTCCCAAACCCCCCAGTATATAGTTGTAGGTGCTTCTGGTCCTGCTGTGTGGGACGCCACCTCAGCATGGCTTGATGAACCATGCTAGATCAGCACTCAGGATCCGAACAAGCAAAACCCTGGGCCGCCAGAGTGGAGCGCGCAAACTTAACCACTCGGCCACAAGCCTGGCTCCCTCAAATATTTTTAAAGATACAGAAAATTATTTTTAACAGAAAGAAAATCTGTATGAAATATTCAACAGAGGAATGTGTTTCCTACCTGTGTTTTTCTACCCTTGTATTTTGCTGAGACAGGTCCATGATCATTAACCTGGAAGCAATGAGGACAGATGGATGAGGCTCGTTAAGAAATGCACTTGGTAAGGTTAGATCCTTCCAGAGTCTTCGGGCAGGAAGAAGTTAATCTCCTCCAGCAGGTGGGTGGGAGTTCATTCTGCTCTCCTAGATAGTTCATGCAATCTTGGGAATTTATAGGTTTTCAGCTGGATCCATCCAAAAATCTTCAGCCCAGAAATTATGATCCTAAAACTTTCCATTTCAAGTCTCTAACCTTAGCAATGGAAACTTATCAAGGCTGTACACTTCGCTTGGTTTCCAGCTTTGCCATCTGGCTGTGATTTTCTCCACAGTCTGATTCAGATGCAGGGGATGAGGGTCTATTTAAATAACTTTGAAGGAGTTTTGGAATTCACCATTTCCTTTGAGTTGATAACTGGCTACTCTGAGCCTGCCATTCTATTTTTCAAGGCTCCCGGCAGCAGAAATCACAATTTTTAAAATCACTCTTGCCCTCATACCCTTCAAATACTAGGGGACAGCACTACTACAGAAGCCATTGTTGGCCATTCAGAGGTACCTCATTCCAGACCTCCACAGGTGAGCTCTTAGTCCTTGTGATGCTACAGCAGGTCAGGGCTTATTAACATCCATTTCAGCACCCAGGTTTGTTTTGCCATCTGACCAGTCATTGACCCACATCAAGAATTCTATACTGCAAGTCTGCTCTTTTGGGCTATTTTTAGTACAACTGTTAATAGGTATTTCCTCTGAAAGCCAAGTCTAGTATGTGAGCCAGATAGTATATTTGGGAGCAAATAAATATTTGGAAGTTTATCCCAGAAGGAAGGAATGAGGAAACAAAGAGAATGAGACAGAGGAGGGAAAAAAAAAAGCCAATTAAGTGTTCATTATTAAGATACCTGCTATAGTCAATAAATGTTTAACTTTTCAGGGACCTCTGGAAATTTTAGAGTGCCTTTCCAATTCTTACTGTTAAAGTTTGTTGGTTGGGGCTCTTATCCATTGACCCCTATTCACCAGTGTTGTCTATCTGTGTGCACTCATGTACCTTCTCCCAATGTAAACCTGACAGAGGAGTGTTCTGCCAGAAAAGAGTGACAATTTTCATCCTCAACCTCAGACTAGCCCTCTGGCAGTGACTGGTTCTCCTCTGTCACTCTAACTCTCACCAGGAAAGCCCACTATGCGTCTAGATTCCTTCATATGAACCTGCCCCAAGTCTGGGGAAACTCCCTCTTCCCTTTTTTCTTGTAGCCTAGAGAGGATAGTGGCTTCTGTTGTTGACAATGTCTTGGTTTGGGCATCATCAAGTTTGACCCCTGCTTGTCCATTACGTAGATAACAATTCTCTGCAATAAATTCACCTGCTTATTCTTGATCTTACACCCATTTCTCCACTTAAACTTCTCCCTGATGATGTCAATGTAACCCATGTTCTCAAGCACTTATTGTTCAGTCCTCCACTCAGGTTGTTCTTATCAGCATTTGATATTGTTGATCACAGCCTGCTGTCGAAACACTCTTTCCTTGCATTCACTGAACAAATTATTTCCACTGATAACACCTTCTCTGTTCTTTTTACATGGTAAGTCTCCTCCACTAGCCATTTACTGTTAACCACTATCACGACTGAGTCCTGGATCTGATTTCCTTTCATTCTCTAGCACTCCTATCCACATACACAGCTTCACTCACCAGCCAGTGGCAGAAGACTCACAAGTTCATAGCTCCAGCCCAAATTTCTTTTTTGAGTCCCCTAACATATTAAAATGCCTACTTTTATTGTTAATTGAATGTTTCAAAATCAACTAACATTAAACATGTGAACTATTTCACCACAAATCTGTTTGAGTTATGGTTGGAAACCTGGTCTCCTAGTGTGGCTAATTTTGTTTCATGGAAATGCGTTGTCAGTTTTGCTCTGACTTCAAAAGCTTTAACATCACTGCAATGTGTATAACCTAGAAATGGAAGCTCAGTTTTATTATCTCCACTTAATTTAGTGTTTTCTTATCAACTTAGGGGCTCTATTTCTTCTTTGGTATTTAATATAGACTCACTAATATAATTTCATTGGATTATTTTAACTATTTCTCAGAAAATTTTTGAGAAATACAAATGAATGATTTGGATGGTAGATACATATAGATCTAAAATTTTATTGTTATTTGGAGGGAGGGGGACACGAATATTCTCCTTAGTTTCATATGGAAAGTAGAAAATAAAAAAAACCTATTGTGTCATTAAGTTAACGTGATCTGATGTTCCTTAGACTGTTTGTACAATGGAAATTAGAATTAAAGCACTTTAGATTATAAATATTTGGATCCCACATCTAATTTTGAGTCTCAAATTTTATTGAATTCACTTTGTTTATTTGGAAAGACTCTGGATATTTAAGCTGGAAAGATATGAATTAAATATTAACTACCATTATTTATCAGTTGGTTATTCAATAACTACTTTTTTTAGGATTGCAGTTCCATAGGAAATAATATAAAATGCATGTATATTGAAAATTAGACTTACTATGTATTGCTTTCAAACCAACAGGAGAGCAACAAATAGTAGTTATTACTGCTAATACTTCTAATAATTCTATTTCTAGTATTATCATGTTATTTTTACTAATCATTACTTTTTACTCATGCCTGTGCTAACAACACCTCTGAACTTACTGTTTCCTTAACTGTGAATTGAGTTTAGAATAAAAATGAAATTCATTTTATGTAATATTAATAATATAAAATTTATTTTTGGAATTTTTTTTGTTGCCTGTGAGAATTCTAAGACATTCTTAGAAGGTGATAAAAGTGAAAATACATTTTCCATCCATATTAATTTTTGTTTTTTTGGGTCTTTTTCAATCATTGTTTTGTGACCCACATTGTGTCAATCCATTATTAACAAAGTAGAAGCAAGCATGCCAGCAAAATTAAAGTCTGGTAAGATATATCGTTGACTTTAGATTTCTCCAGAGGAAAGCTGTCAACTTTCCCTTTAATTCTAATTCTTCTATGAAAGATCACAGTAATTACAGACTCCTGGCATGGCATTTATGTTGCCATTCACAGTGATGGATGTACATTAATCAACTTGTCAATTCCAAAGTATATAAAGAGTAGTTAATATGTATTTGTTTTAACTGTTTCTTCTGCAGCAAGGTATAACATCATACAAACATTGCTCTACAAAATATTTGTCATGAATAATATAAAGTCGTTTGTCTTTCAATAATAGCATTAATTTGAAATGGAAATAGATATGAATTTTCTATGCAAATGAAAGAAAGTCATACCATAATTGGGTTTCTTTGCACGACGATGTGGACATCTCCAAATATCTCTTTCAGTTCTGAAGGTAAGTATGTAGAAAGCTGCTGCTAAGAGCAGGGAATAGTATTCATTGACTAATCTACTATGGGAACCAGAAGCCTTCCATTGTGTCAAATTTCCTACTGATAGTTTTTTCCGTTAGTTAACCTCTGACTTTCTCCATCCAAGTTATTAGTGCTGATTGAATTGACTGTATTGCCTTGCTGCTGTGTTGAGCCTAGATTCATAGAGAATTACTAAATATTCACAACCATTGCCAATATTTAATTTAGGATAGTGATATGGAAGTAGCAAACCACATAGCATCTGGGTGGGTTTCTGACTTTACAATGTCTTTGTACTGCTATGCTAATTATCAAAAACAGAGTATAGAATTTTTGTTTCTTATCTAGACCTCTGAATACTCTCTCTAACTATTTTCCATGGCCGCATTCCTATTTCATTCCAAGACATTTTATACATGATTTCCAAGTTATACTAACTATTTTAGCAGTTTAATTGCATTAATTCCTCAATGAAAACTGACAATGAATTCCTCCTTTTTGGGTTTATGGAATATGGAATATCACTTAGAAATTAGCATAGACCTTAACTGGAACAGGTCAAGGTTTAGAAGTACCAAAATATTAAATGACTTGTCTGAAGTCACACAGCTCAAAAATGACATACTCAGACTTTGATTCTTGTCATTATAAAAGCATCATTATTTTCACCTTTCCAATCTGTCTTAAAACACTGTATAAATGACATTTGTTTAGTCTTCAACTTCATCTGATACCCTCTCTCTATCTAAATCAGTCTATTTTCACTCTAGTAGGAAATTTCTTTTCTAATCATATTATAGTCTTCATTTTATCCCATTATGCTTTGGTCATCTGTGTGATGGTTTTCTTTCTTATACTCCCACAGAACACCAACTTCAGTGCCTAAACAATTCCATTTCCTCAGCAGCTATTTAAAGATTGTGTGAATATACAAGCAAATACTTTTAATATTCCTTTTAAAGAAAATATAAGTCCAGAGGCCCACCGGTATGGACACTCAGTAATCTTATGTTTTGACTCGGTTCTAGGATTCTAGTGTTGGCAGAAAGTATGATATTTGCATATTTTTCATGTTCTGTGTAAACCTTTTCTTTTTTCTTGGAATTACTAGATTCAATTTTTTATCAGACAAGTTTGAATACAAGGGTTAAATATGAAATAGGCTTGGGAAGTGTCCCTATGAATTGCGTTTGCTTCAATGTTTTGCTCTTACAATGAAAACAAAGCTCACATTATGAGAAAACGTAAAGGAGGAGGAAAGACTGTGGTGAGCCAAAGGATTTTTTGTCAAACACATTTCCTCAAGTTAGAAGTAGTTTCATTTAACCTCTACATGTGACCTGCTTTCACTGGCAAGAATTACATTTCTGTGAGGGAAAAACTATAAAAATCAATTCTGATGTTTATTTATGTTGGCTTAAGAAGTGAAAAGTGTCAAGTATTACCCTTCTTCCAAAGTAGACAAGTTATGAAAATGTTTTTCTGTGTCTAGAATGTAAAAGTAGTGTTCCGTGATCAATCCTAAATTATTTTGACAAAACCAAAATTGAAGCTGTCCACAATAAATTCTGGAAGGTACTCCATGTCATTAATGGTTAAACATATAAAATAAACATAGCAAGTTTTCTAATTTATTACTTGAGATATAAGTTCAAATCCAACAGGAAGATATCCAAACTCTACTAAAAGGAGGCACTACTAGTTTGTACATAGTGTTTTGTGGATAATTTAAAGTAAACTTGAAAAAACACTAATTCAATATAAAGTAGAGTTAACTATTTTATATCAGAAATAAAGTTCAGAAATAAGGAACATTAGAACTTTTCCCCTCAACCTCCCAGACAACTGCCCTCCAGAAAGTAAAGTCACTTTTTCAATATCAGATATTTATCTGGCTCCAGTTGCCTCATTTACAATATAGAGATAATAATTCCACTTTTGTCTGAGCTACTATAGGATTAAAATCAATGAATTCATTAACGATTTTTGCTAACTTCAAAATCACTGATCCTTTTGTTAAATTTATGCCTATCAAAGAAACTGTTTTAAGCTATCTTTTCTATGCTCTAATTTATTGTCAAGCATTAAAAAATTATTTAAAAATGAGCAATATTTTTAAAAGTTAGATTTATTTATTTACTTACTTATTACTTATTGCCAGATACCTTTCATTAAACCTTTTCTAACAAATACTGCATGGTAATTTTTCACCAAAACATTTAAAATCCTCATTGTCATTCTTATTTAAAATTATCTTACTGTGTTATATAAAGAACAAATGTATTTTTAAATGATGATAACAAACATGTAAATTCTATCAAATATATTGGTTCATGTTTTTAGTGGAAGAGCATTTAGGGGAGCAAGAGGCAGGGGAAAAGAAGAAAATCAAATTATTTTATTCAATATAGTGATGGGGTTCAGGGTAGAGGTCTTAAAGTATGCTACTTTGGCATAGTGATTATTTTGAATTAAAATTACTCAAGAAAGAGCTGGTACAAAGACACTTGGAACTTCCTTTGTCCCCTGGAAAGCAGAAAATAAATTTCCCATGTGAAAGGTACTCTTCCTGTACCAAGAGATAGAGACACATCCTTATGACCAGAAATAGGGAATTCAGGGTTGAGAAGGCTCTATAAACAAACCTTGTTTCTTCTTTACTAATTTACTACCCCAATTCCAAACTTCTTTGTCTTGTCAATTCTTCACAAATTTATCGTTTCTTTTTCTAAAAGGTATAAAAACCTGCCTTCTTTGTTCACTTCTTTGAGTCTCATATTTCTATGGGCTCCCGCATGTACAAAATTAAATTTGTTTTTTTCTCCTGTTAATGTGTCTTGTGTCAATTTACTTGTT
The DNA here is from genome assembly GCF_021613505.1 of Equus quagga. Classification (NCBI taxonomy): domain Eukaryota; kingdom Metazoa; phylum Chordata; class Mammalia; order Perissodactyla; family Equidae; genus Equus; species Equus quagga. Next base: position 100,274,972 of record NC_060275.1, read on the forward strand.
AGAACCAAGAGTGATACAGGGAAATTTCCCCTTCCTGACATTAGTTAAATTAAATAAATACAAAAAAACAAAAATTTAAGGGAAATCTTAGTTTTTTTCTACTCTGAAAATGCAAGGTTCTCTTAAATCCCAGATAAATATTTATCAATATTTGCAAAGAAGTCTTTCTCTGTGTATTTGTTCTTTTCAACAGTACCATGTATTACTTTTAACAATTTTATATAAATAGCTTGTACTTTAGGCATATATTACCCTTGCACGGTTTTTAAAAGAATGAATTTTGGGACTAACTGCTAAAGGTCAAATATGAGTTGCATCACTATAGTTTCCTCATTTGAAAAATAATAGTAACAGTGCATTTCCATCTAAACATGAGGGTAATTTGAAGGTAAAATGCATGCATACACACACACACTTATGTGTGTATATGTATATACACATATACATATCCTGTTTGAAACAATGCCTGGCACATAGTAAGTACTATAAAATGTGTCATTATCTTGATATTTCTACCAGCTGAGGAGTTATTTCTCAGAGAATGTAAAAATAATATATTGGTTTAAAACAAAACTTTTGATATGTTTCTGTCAAGGAAGATATATCTCATTAATTAACAGAGACAGCTTGCATTTAGATACATGAAAGTAATTGAAGGCAAGTTTATGTCAACATCAACTTGTTTTGTTTAGACACAGGCAGTATCATATGCTTTTGAATTCACAAAGTTAATATAAAGTTAGTTTGTTCATGATGACATAACCAGTATGAGACCTCATTGTCCTGATATTATTTTGTTGCTAAAATTGCTTTCATTATCTTATAGTACAACACTGACTACAAGATAGACTGATTTTAGTTTTCTGATTATTCTAAAAGTAAATCCTGAGATGCTGTTGGCATTTTAATTAAATTTTCTGAAGAGTAATATAATGTTTATGATTTTTTCCCCAAGAATTGCATAATCAATCATAGTTACACTGGATACTAAAGAAATAAAACTCTAATATTATTATTATTAGAGAACTCTAAATTGTGGTGCTACCTTTGGGTACATAGATTTCTAAGTTCATCAAATTAAAATTATTTTTTCTGTTGAAAATGAAGCAGTCCTTCTCTTTACTCATAATTACTAATTTGTATACAGAGATAGAAATAGAGATAAAATTTAGATAAAGATAAATATAGATATAGAGATAGGGATCAGCATATCCCCATGCACAGGGACAGACCCTCACATAAATGCAGTACAAAAAACAGATAACATGTCTTATTTTACTTCCCATCTTGTTTACATTAAATCTCTTTTGGGACCATTATTTGATGAGTGAACTTTAATGGAAGCTCTCTAATTCCCCAAATCTTTAGCTTATTATTATTCTTATTATTATTTTCACTGATTTATCTGAAAAATCTTGAAAAAGGATTTTCATATTGTAAGCCTTCAATGATATTTTAAGGAAAAAATGAAATTGAAAAAAATGCTACAGATTAACTTCCCAGCTATGTATATTCTGCTGGTCAAATTACGCAAATATGAAGGAACTCAGAATCTTATGATTTATCTCCTGATGTAGAATGCTAAGAACACATCAGTCCAGGTCAAAGAGGACAAGTAATAGAGTCTATGTGAAGTAATATAGTGTAAGGGCTTCCTATGAGCTTTCTAGGGCTGTCATAAGAAACTACTAAGAACTGAGTGGCTTAAAAAACAGAAATTTATTGTCTCGCAGTTCTGAAGACTAGAATTCAACGTCAAGGTGTTGGCAGGGCCGTGCTCCCTCTGGAATTTGTAGGGGAAGGATCCCTTTTTGCCTCTTCCAGCTTCTGGTTGCCCCAGACAATGCTCAGCTTGCAGCAGCATCATTTCATTCTTTACCTCCAACTTCACATGGAACAATGCCTGGCACATCTCTGTGTCTCTTCACATTTCTTTCCTTCTGTATGTGTCTATCTCTGTCCAAATTATCCCTGTAGGAAGGACACCAGCCATATTGGATTAGGCCCTACCCTAGTAGCCTAATTTTTACTTGATTGCCTCTGTAAAAATCCTATTTCCAAATAAGTTCACCTTCTGAGTTACTAGGGGTTAGGACTTCAACATATCTTTTTCTGGAGACAGAATACAATGCATAACAAGCTTCAATCTTTGTACAGGAGGGTCTTTTTCTTCCCGATACCTGGCTCAAATAACTGGACCTGATCAGACATTTACCTTGGAAGCTAAAGGCAATGAATGGAGTATTGAATTTGTCAAAAAAATAAGACTTGGTAGATACTCAATGAGTACTTGTTGAGGGAATAAATTAATCAGCTTTGTGTTGTCATAAAATAGAATCATGGAATTCTAAGAAGAATGCAGTAAATATTGCAGTGCTTCACATTTTTTTTAAAGAGCTCCATCAATAGTTCTATATTTTAATAAGTTCAAATTGAGAGTAGTACTAAATTCATTGGGCACTTGACAGGTTTCCAGACAGGTTGGACAATATTTTTTACCAGTTACCAAGTTATAAAGTGGTCATAAAATTTTGTATTGGTTGATATAATATTTTATAGTGTTTCTAGATTAGAAAAAAAGACATTCAGTTAAATTTGAATCTAAAATAAACAGGAAATAATTTTAATATAAATTATGTTACCTTCCATATTTATTCGGTAGTTCTATTTATCTCCTTTGCTGCCAAAGTGATTTATATTTTATCATTTTTGTAAGAATAAATTTTAGAAAAAATGTGCTAAGCTCAATCTACTGTTGGTGAGGTAGGGACAATAAAACAGAAATATAATTAGCAGAAAATAAATCTTTTTACATTTTAAGATAACCTTTACATTATGAGTCAACTTAAGTCAAGAATTTAGAACTCATGGGAGCTGTAAACATATATTAAGAAATTAAAATGTATTTTAAAATCAAACCTTTAAAGTTTATTTTGATTTAATTGTCTGTTACAAAAATATCAAGTTCTTTGAAGACAGTTTTTATATAGATCACCCTACAAACCCAATGCAAATAAAATCCAGGAATAGTACTTGATTAAATTCATATTAGCTAAAGTAACTCTAATTGTCTGAGAACTTAAAATGCTGCAAGTTTTATGACAAGGAATGAAGTGAATTGCAATGAAGAGAATATTTTCAAAGGACAGCAAAACAACGAAAGAAAGTGTGGTTTGAGATTTGGAGATTAACTGGGTTAAAAAATGCGTCTGTGTGTGTGTTGTGTGTTTAAAAAATGACATATAAAGAGAAAACAGAAGCTATAAAATGGTCCATTTTGAAGCAGAAGATGGATGGCACTTACACCATTTGAACAGTGAAACTGAGTTGCGGATATGAAATCAGAGATTAAAATTAAATAAAAATGCAAACATTTTTACCTGCTTTACAGGTTTATTCCTTTAGCTGAATTCATAAGCATCTCAGTGTTGAAATACCCAACATCAGCCTCTTGATCCTTGTTCCTTCATCCCTGCCCAGCACAGACCACACCTCCCAGTGTCACCTGTCAGTAAACAGCAGCTCCATCTTTCCGTTTTTCAGGTCAGCCAACTGTTGCATACTATCCCACCTTCCTTCCTTACTTTATTTAATATGTCTTCTCACCACCAGGTATACACACATGTGTATATATGTACACGGAGGAAGGGATTTTCATTGGTTTTGTTCAGTCTGTATCACAGCTTCTAAATAATGTCTGGTGCAAAGTGAACACTAAAAAATATAAATCAGTTATTTCCAAATAGATAAAATGAATGTCACCACATTTGTAGGAATTATTGCATTAATATCTTATTTTTTTATGTCTATGTTATATTTGTTTTTATACTTTAATAGAATTATTATTACCTTAAATATATAGATATGTAGGAATTTTTAAATATTTTACGATTAATACTAATTATATAATTTGGCATATACAGAAATACTTTTTCCCCCCCTCCCAATTTTATTAGGGTATTGACAAAAATTGTATATATTTAAGGTATACAATGTGATCTTTTGATATATGTATGCATAGTGAAATGATTACCACAATCAAGCTAATTGACGTATCCATCACTTCGCATAACTACTTTTTCTTGTGTATGTGATGAGAACACTTGAAATCTACTTACTTAGCAAATTGCAAGTATACAACATGTTAGTAACTAGTCACCATGCTGTACATTAGGTCTCCAGAACTTACTCATCTTACAGCTGAAAGCTTGTATCATTTGACCAACATCTCCTCATTTCTCCCCCACTTCAGTCCCCCAAAACCATACTTCCAGTCTCTGTTTCTATGAGTTTGACTTTTGTAGATGTCACGTGTAAGTGAGATCATCTACTATTTGTCTTTCTTATGCTTGGATTATTTCACTTAGCAGAATATCCTCTATATTTACCTATGTTGTTGCAAAAGGCAAAATTTCCTTCATTTTTGAAGCTAAATAATATTCCATCATGTGTGTATATTATATATATTTCAATATTATAATGATATAATTATAATATAATAAAATATATGATATATAATAAAATAATATATTATATAATATTATAATATTCCAATGGAATGCTGTATAATTTTCTTTATCCATTCATCCATTGATGAACACTGAGGTCATTTCCGTGTCTTGGCTATTGTGAATAATCCTGGAAGGAACACGGGAGTGCAAACATCTCTTTGAGACAGTGATTTTATTTCCTTTGGGTATACACCCAGCAGTGGGATTTCTGGATCTCGTGGTAGTTCTAGTTTTAATGTTTTAATGAAGCCCCGTACTGTTTTCCATAGTGGCTGTACAAATTTACATTCCCATCTACAGTGTACAACTTTCTCTTTTCTCCACATACTCACCAATGCTTATCTCCTGTTTTTTGATGATGACCATTCTAATAGATGTGAGGTGATATCTTATTGTGGTCTTGATTTGCATTTCCCTGATGATTAGTGATGTTAAACACTGTTCATATACTTGCTGGCCAGGTCTCCAGACTGATGGAACTGCATCTGAGATCTCAGCCAAGTGGGACAGGAGCCCAGTCACACTGCTCTTACAGTTTCACCTGCAGCTAGCAGGCCTGTTACTAGGGGCAGGGGAAGACATAGTTCCTGCCAGATTCCCAGGTGAATGGCACTGCTTCTGGGACCATAGCTGAGCAGGGCTGGAGCCAGGTAACAGGGACACTTCTGAGGCTGCTGTCAAGTCCATAAACAGTGGACCTGGGAACAGGGGAATGGATGGGTGTGGCTCCTTCTGGCTTCCAGAGCAGGCTCCTGCCAAGCTCCTGGGCAGGTACCTGGCTATGCAGGACTGCCTCTGAGACCATGACAGAATGGAGTAGGAGTCAGTTCACAGGGCCACTTCAGGATCTGTAGTCAGGTCTGCCGCCATCGGGCCTGTTACCAGAGGTATAGATAAGTGTTACTATTCCTAGGTTCCTCGGTGGATGGGGTTGGTTGCAGACTACAGCCAAGGGGGACTGGAGCCAAGTCTATGGTAAGATGGGCTGCTTTTGGTCTGCAGGCGGAACTATTTTGGCAAGCTTACCACCAGGGCACAAGCTTGCCTTCTTAAAGCTGCTCTCCTTGTTCTTGGGCTTTGCCAGGGTTTTGCAGATTCCTACCTGGATCTCAAAGCTCCCACCCAGACATTTTTGTCCATGAGTGGCTACTAGATTATTGTTTATGTGGGGGTTGCAAGCTGGGGACATCTTATTTCACAGTTTTACTGACATTGCTCCCTAGGAAGTACTTTGTCATGTAGGTACTCAGAATAAGTAGTTGAGTTTTGAAGAATTTATCCTTATACATTTTTCTAAAAGAATATAGTATATTTTAAAAAACATTTTTATTGAAGTATACTTGACACATAACATTATATCAGTTCAGGTGTACAACATATATACAATTCAAACATATAATTCAAACATATGATTGGATATTTGTATATATTGCAAAATGATTGCAACAATGTCTACTTAGCATTTGTAACAATGCATAGTTACAAAATTTTTGCTTGTGATGGGAACTTTTAAGATCTATTCTCTTAGCAATTTCAAATATGTGATACATTATTATTAATTGGAGTCACCTTGCTGTACATTATATCTTCATGACTTATTTAGCTTATAACTGGAAGTTTCTACCTTTTGATCTCCATCATCCATTTTGCCCACCCTTCATTTATGATTTCCACAATTCCCATGCCTTCCAGAGATTCTCACTCTTTCTCTTAAATGATACTGGAAGAATCATTACACAAATTTTACCTTGAGTTTTCCATTATTTAGGCTCAATGAACAACATGTCCAAGCACATCTGTTATTAATCTGGAATGGTTTCTAAGATACATTTATATTAATTTATATTTAGATTGATGGGCCTTTGAGGACATTGAGGGTAAAATATTCTCATGAGTAACTAATTTACTACACATCACATCACTTGCAATGGAATTATACCTGCACAAAGCTGGTCTCATCCATCTATATTGTTTGTTCTTTGGGTTGTTATCAAGGATAAATGATACTTTGTTCTTTTACCTTCAAATTATTAATAAATATTCCACTAGGTGTAAAATATACTATTTAATACACCAAGAGACGAGGTAACTATTATGATATTAAGACTTTGATTTTATTTGGAACTTAATATTATAAATCACTTTGTGGCTTTCTAAAATACTTGAAAAATAAAATAAGTATAGCATGTGACTAATAAATTTAGGATAAGTAAAGTGTAGACAGAATTAGCGAAGCAAAGCGAATATCCGCAGTTAAGGGACCAACATGCTGGTTTTAACTGAACTTCAATTGTTATTTTGATTTGCAAAGTAAAAGAGAAAACAATAGAATTGAAACTTTTCAATTATTGAATTCACAATAATTCTCTAGAATTTTATACATTAGCATCAGAGATAATTCATAAAATGGAATAATTCCTGTGGGAAGTATTGCAAAACAGCAAAGAATGATGCAGTGACAGCATTTTCTGCACTGGATGTGCGAGCACATTGTATGATGCTGTTTTTTATCTGAGGCTACCGTTAACGACGTGCACAAAGCATTAGGCATAACTCAGCGAAGCAATTCTGCAAGGTGTTGGAATTATACAGACCAGATGTGTAGCCTTCTGGTGGTGAAACTTAATTCAAAGATATAATTTAGAGTAGGAATAAGTATATATAGCAATTTTATCTCTTGGATATCCTAATTTCCACATATGTGCACAAATTAGCACATTGAGGATAATAATTGTAGAACTGTGGGCAAAACTAAAAATGAATTAGAAAATAGCATAAATATATGCAAATTATGAACTGGACAAATAATGTATATTCTTTGAAAATATTTTATATAGTTAATAAAATGATTTAGTTCTAAATAAATAGATGCACGATAATAATTAGTCAAACACAGTGTTGAGTAAAGAAAGAACCAGTAATAAACAGGAAAAAGAAAATTGATACTACCTACATGAATTAAGGAAGTACAACTATAAATTATAATTACTATTTTCATAGATAATGATTAAATAATAATTTAACATGGTTCATAAATTTATTTTAATATATTTAATTCATAAATACATGCAAGTTTGTAAAATATTTTAAAATAAATATGCACCCCAATTGAAACAGTAATTATTGAAATTGAGGTTGGAGGGCAATATGCCAGAAGGTAAACATTAATGCGCTTGGTATTGTGTGCCATACTTTTACCTATGGGATGCAGTGTTTTCAAACATCATGTTTTCACATGTGGATCTTTGATAGAATCTGAAATAAAGAGGCTTGATGTGATTTTCTGGAGATAGTATGGAGTTAATATTGTTGATTGCTTGTTGAAAGTGTATCCACATAAAAAAATAGTTAAGTTGGTGCTCTGATTAAAGTTCAGATAAGTTCTGATTAAAAAATCGAGGGGTTTGACATATGCCTAGATGGAAACCCAATCACTTTTGTTATAAAGGTAGAGTTACACAATACTTTCAATCCAATAGAAATTTTCCTCATGAATATGTTAAGAGCCCACCCCTGAAAACTTATAAGAGACAAATGAGTTTCAGATTTTTGCATCAAAGAGTATGGGCTAACCATTTTTTATAAGATGCTGTTTAAAGCATACCTTGCTGTTGCTAATTCCCTCTGGCACAATTGTGCACAGGCAAGGCAATTAACCTTCATTAATTCCGAGCACTGAGTGAGAGTCTTTAAATCTTAGCAAAAAGAAAATAATAATTGGAAAGAAAAAAACAATAAAAAGACTTCTTAGTAGTAGAAAAGAAAGTAAATAGAAACAGCATGACACAAAATAGAAATATGTATAGGATTTAGCAAAGACAGACAAAATCAAAATCAGCTAAAGGTTCAGGAAGGCATCCAACATGTAACATGCACGTCTTCAAAACATATCAGGTGTGAATGATCAGTTTTAGCCACACAAACTAACCCACCAAAAAAACCCAAATCCCAAAAACCGAAAACCAAACCAAGCAAAAGATATATCCCACGGCTAATTAGGATCAACTGCCTTTCAACATAATTATAAGTTGCAACAAACCTAAGTATGTGAATCAGATATGAAAACAGCATCTTCACATTTTCAGGAATGTAAGTCCATTTTTTTAGCTTACTTTTCAGTGAATTTTACACTTACTAATGCATTTTTATTTGAGCAATTAATCATTAAATATTTGATTTTTTAAAAATGCTCTTATGGTATTCTTTGCCAAACAAATTATTGAGGTGGACTATTAGTGTGTACTATATTTTGTTTGTTTGTTTGTTTTTAAGATTAAATGTAAGGATTCTATTGCAGAAATTTGAGGCTAATTTACTCTTTAAGTAAAAAGAATATTCCACGGACACAAGGTTTTATAGCAATATTGGAAGCTATCAAATTAGGTTTATTAATGAAATATTAAATTATTTCTCTTTTCTTTTTTTCTATGAATTTCCTGAATTTGTTTTCAGATACAAGAACTTTAAGACTTAATCTAAGATTGAAGTGAACACTAAACAATGACTATCAAAGTTCTATTACCATTGGAACATAATATCTCTATTGCTGAAGTCAACATTTAGTCACAGAAATTTAAAACTTTTAGTATAGGTTTTATCCTTAACTATTGGATAGGCATTTCAGGTATATTTCAAGTAAACACGAATTTATGAACTCATTGTCTTTTCAGCATTGTCAACTATTTATTTAAGTTGGATAATTTTATTTTATACAGAGGCTATATACGATCAACTTTTTTTATTATGAGTGATATCGTATCCAAGAATAAAGTCCTTTCATTGTTACTTTTTTATTCCTTGCTTTCAATGATCACAATCAACCTAATTAACATATCCATCAACTCACATATTTACCCTCTCTTTTTTGTGTTGAGAACAATTGAAATCTACTCTCTTGGCAAATTTCAAGTGTACATTATATTAACTATAGTCACCATGCTGTACATTAGTTCCTATTGATTATTTAATTATCTCATGTAAGGGTTATTTGTCATCATTTTTTGTTAATTTTCAAGTTAATTTAGGCCTTTAGATTTTTGTGAGCATGATTTTACGCGTATGTTTGCATGTAGATGAATGTGTTTCTCAATATTTCATTATTGAACAATTCATAAATTACATACAGATTTGAAATATATCAATAATATCTTTTAAGATCAGAGAATAACAATACTTATTTTATACTTGACCTAAACACAAATTTGGTTGTGTAAGTGATTGACAGTCTAAAGATAGAATCATACACAGTGTAGTGAATACCCATCTACTGTTTCTGACTACTCAGCAGGTTGAACATCCTTAGTTATGACTGGAAAATTCCTAGCCTTATGATCTAGCACACTCAAAAAACCCAGAAATAGAAATTCCTAGAATCATTGTCAGCTAGTACACAGAGTCAGAAAAGAAGACTCTCAAATCAGAAACACTCCAGACTTAAGTTTGGAAACGAGTAAAGTGATAGAGGCTTCATGACATTTGTTTGAGGTGATGGTCAAATTATCAGGTCTCAATGGCAGCCTGGTACTCTGTACTTGACAGAGGAACAGCTTCAATTGGGCAAGAGTGGTCATGTTTTCTTTGGGTCATTTTTAATATATATCCTTTGGCAGAGTTCCTGAAGATTATTTTCTATTCCTCACAACAATTATCTGAACTACCTAATATCCTTTTGCTGATTCAGTTTTTGCTTATTCATACAGAGTCAGCTTCTGTTGCTTGCAACTAAGACATGTGCACAAAACAGAAGAATCTCATATCCATTAAAGAATTGTGTTTGCAATGAGTGTTAAGTGACAGGAAATCTGACAATAGCTTGAAGATGGTTCTTTATTCCCACCCTCTCACCTGCTAAAATGTCCTAAGATGTCCAGAAGGAGAAGATCATTGCCTTGATTCAAAGGTCCACACTGACTGGTCAAGACTTCTGTATTTCTCTCAGCCTTTTCCTTTGGGGCCACATGATGATTGTTACAGGCTCCGCCATTAAGATAGATTTCCTGCAATAAAAAAGATTTAAAAGCGATAGTACAAATGGCAATACAAGGCAGGAACATGCAGGCCACAGAACTTTTGCAGAATTTTTCAGTACACTGGTGCTTGTGCATAATTGCCACACACTGTGTCACAGAGCCACCATAGTTGCAATATAGGCCCATGACTCTAGTTTTATAGCCAAGTACATTGCTGCCCCAAATTAAATTGGGATCAGTGTTTTAACAAAGAATGTAGCCTGTCTATATCATTCAAGATCAAATAAGGATAATATAAAACCCTCTAGCCATTTTATACCAAAAGATAGTTATTTAATACAGAGAATCTTATATTTATAATAATCACTAAAAGCTAGAAGAGTAGTATAATCTTTCTTTCTAGGAACGACTTTTAAACAATATTCATATCAACGGAACTAACCCGCCAAAGACTGTGCTTCTTTCCCTTCAGTCAGAAAACTGCTAACCTAACGGTTGACCCCTGAGTCACGTCCCATTATTCATAATCTTGGAATTGATAAGCCACTGCTGTGAATGTGGGATCCAAAGTCACACACCCTAATGGATGGCTCTCATGCATCGTCCAACCATCCTACTCAAACTGGTTCTGAATTCAAATCTTGTACGGAACCAAATGAGATAGAACAAAAATCATATCATAAAGACTATCTAAAGAGAAGTTTAGAAATGTAAACTTTAAATTCTAAGTCTCTACTATACAGGAAGATGGACCAGAAAACTGTTGAGAGATATGTATGATCATATCTGCTACAACTGTGTAAAAACAGTTACATTTCAGTAAGTTCTATTCCTTGCCGTTCAATTACATTTTGCAAAAGATCAAATCACATTATAACTCTCTGAAATAATAGCGATATAAGGTTTAATCTAGAAAGCAATTTGTTTCTCTATTTCTAAGACCTTCCAGTGTAGCTCATTCTCCCTTTATAAAGCCATGCCTGGGCTGCCAGGGCGTTCTTCTGATCAATTCCCTGTCTCTTTTCTCATTCACTTCAAATCCAGCCTCCTTACTTGAGAGGGGAAGATGTAAACATTAAAGATTTAATTTTGCTATTCTGCCTCCAACTGTCCAATGGCCCCTTGTCATTATAAGATTAACAGTGAGTTTCCAACTGAGCATGTGAGATTCTGCCAAACTCTTTACTACCAACATCCCTTGCTTCATCTGACAACTCTGTTGAATACTTTATAGTCTAACCCTAGACATCTCATAGTTCTCTCTACAAACTTCTTTGTTTCCCAAATCCATAAATTTACTTTTGTTGTACTTTACCCGTCTCATATTTTTTCCCAGCTAAATCTTGTTCACCTCTTAAGATAGAGCTGTGCTATCACATTCTAGTAGATACCTGTCCTAACATGATATCCTCTGGCTTTTCTTTCTTTCTCCTCTGCTCCTTAGGAACATTTCTCAAAGCCCTTTGAATATATCTATCACTGCACCTACCACATTTTATTTTAATTAGTTCTCTGGGAAGCTTGTCTTTCCTGTGACGTTATGAGTTCCTTGAGGAATACGGTTACATTCTCTTATGTTGCCAACGCATTACTCAGTGCCTGATTTTTTTGCAAGTCATCAATAAATGTTTATGTGAGTGAAACAAAATCCAGTGATAAAGACCATCTTCAGTAATAATACTGATTAAAAATTTTAAAGAAAAGCTTTTATCTGAGTGTTGTTTGATCTTTTTTAATATGAAGAGTACCTGGAATAAATTCGGTAATTAAAATCAATGCTTGAATGTAGGTAAAAATGTACTTATACTTATGAAAATAAGAATCAAAACTTGTTGCTGTCTTTGTTGTTATGAGCAATAAGCTCAACTTTCTTTAAATTATACATATCTACTCATACATTAGTTACTTGAATAGCCTAATATGTTTTAATGTTGTGTATTTATAATGTACTTTTTCTATGTCTGCAGTGACAAAGTTTTTTTAAAATAATCAAAAGATTGGAAATTTTCAGAACAAACTTTTGACCTGATTTCACAATTAGAATTTTTTAAATGCTGGAGTTACATTCTACATAAGTAGCATAAGTCATCTTTTTGTTTCACCATCAAAATTACAGACCTTATCTACTGTCTTTAGAGACAAAAATAAATATAACTAATTCTTTATTTAAAGTTTCCAAGAAATAACAAATAAGTTCTTGAGGAAGAGCTCTAAGATTAATTATCTCATAACCATTACTTATCTTCATTAATTAAGAATGTACTTTTTCTCCATCCTCTAAATTTAGTTAAAAGTGAAATAGAAGAACAATATCTATATAAACTATGGCTGCTAAGCTGTCTTTTACAAAACACTCTCTAAAAAATAATAACTGGAGAATGCCCCTGTGGCATAGTGGTTAAGTTCATGCACCCTACTTCGGTGGCCCAGGGTTTGCAGGTTTGGGTCCTGGGTGTGGACCTACACACCACTCATTAAGCCATGATGTAATGACTCCCCACATACAAAATAGAGGAAGATGGGCACAGATGTTAGCTCAGTGGCAATCTTCCTCAAGCAAAAAGAGGAGGATTGGCAACAGATGTTAGCTCAGGACCAATCTTCCTCAGCAAAAAAGAAAGAAAGAAAGAAAGAAAAAGAAAGTAACCACTCAGAAGTTATTCAATTTACTCTAATGTTACTTTGATTAGTGATTTTGAGAAGTGATCCTTAAAAAATTAATCTGATATATTGCTAACCCAATAGTTGAGATTTTAAAAAAAGGTCCACTAACAAGACATCCTAATATAGAATTATTTCATGTGGGGCAATCAGCAACCATTTTCATTTGAATGCCACCAACATTTTCTCCCATGGAGACAAACCCTGGTCACATTTTTCACAATCAAAGCTTCGGGATAGCTCTCATTGAAGACTTTCACATGGTCCTGTAGATTTTGAGTACTGGTTGCTTTTCCCTAAGCATTAGAATTCCGGACTCTGAAGGCTGGGGTAAAAGCCTAATATAAATGTAATTGAATTTTTAAAGGTTTCTATAAAGTTCAGCAGAGATTTAAAATGAAGAATTTCAAGCCTACTGGGCTATAAATAAAATATATTCTTTAATGTTGGAACCAAGCACTTTCTTTTTCTTGTCAGCAGAAGGAAAAAAAAATCATCACTGGAGAAAAATGCAGTATGACTGATAAGTCAAACTAGTTTTGATCCTTGCCTTGGTGGTTTTGTTATTAGAGGTCAAAGTTCTTACAATATTGCTCCAGCTTTTCTTCTATCATCAGGAGGGTTAGGTGAGATCCAGATTAAACTATCTTGATTAGGATTTTTTTCAGTTATTCAGCTCATAATAAGTTGATGGAAAGAAAAAATATATACACACAAATATATGCATAAACATATATACAAACACACATATATACACACATAAGCATCTATACATATATATCTCTCAATATCATGATTCTTTATTATTATATAACAAATATATTTAACTATTAATAGCAGAATATGACTACCTAAAAAATAGGAAATAACATCCTAAACACCAACTACAAAAGGCAAAGTGTATGTAATAGCAGAGAAATAATTATAATTTTATGACTGAATGACGAATAAAGAACTTTGGAAAGAATTAAATAGCTTTATGGGAAGAATTCAGAGAACATTAGGGTATATGGGCATTCTAGTTGTAGTTCTTATACAATTAATTTTATATTAAAGTTAGCAGTTAAAGGCACCAGAATTCTCATACGTTGCCAATTTTAAAGTACAAAATTCTACTGATTTCTTAGAAGTTAGGAACATTCCTAAGCATTGGTTTTTGTTGTACAGGAAAGATCATGTCAATTTAAAGAATGACCTCTACTCTTATATAAAAGGTACTTTGTGTAAAATATGTTGATTCAAATCCGAGTCGAGAAGTAATTTCTGCATTAACACTAAAGAATGCATATGCTGTTAAAAGATCATTTTTAAAATTATTTTAGTTTCTTATCTATTCAGTGAGGTTTTTCCATTTTTTCTAGTCATCAGGATGCATACTTATATGTAACATAAAGTGTCTTAAAAATAACCTCATGGGAGCTGGCCTGGTGGCATAGTGATAAGTTTGTGCAATCTACTTTGGGGCCCTGGGTTTGCAGGTTCGGATCCCGGGTGCAGACCTAGCACCGCTCATCAGGCCACACTGTGGTGGCGTCCCACATACAAAATAGAGGAAGATTGGCACAGATGTCAGCTCAGGGACAATCTTTCTCAAATAAAAAGGGTAAGATTGGCAACAGATGTTAACTCAGGGCTACTCTTTCTCACCAAAAAAAAGAAAAATAATAATAATAATGTCATGAATAGTAATTTGTTTTTGGCAGTGCTGTGATCATAGTTATGTTACATTGAGTGCTTCAGATAAGACTATTCTACCACCATTACTACTACTATTTACAGAGAAGAAGGAACAATAATGTTAGTATTTGTTGACCACTGTAAGACTTGAATTGTCCTAAATATTTTACATGTATTATCTATAATATAATCATTAAATGCTTAGGTATGAATTTGAGATCTAGGAGAGAAACAGCCACATCATTGTAAAACAATACCACAAAAAGGACTCATGTTCTTTACTCCTGTAGTTAATTTGTTACCAAATTGATCATA
The DNA here is from genome assembly GCF_021613505.1 of Equus quagga. Classification (NCBI taxonomy): domain Eukaryota; kingdom Metazoa; phylum Chordata; class Mammalia; order Perissodactyla; family Equidae; genus Equus; species Equus quagga. The sequence continues at coordinate 100,290,105 of NC_060275.1, forward strand.
ATCACTATAGCTACCGCTGGTTAAGAGCAATGAAAAATAAAAATATTTATCCCCTCTTAATAAACCATGTACAATAATTTCTTTTTTCATTTTCATAGTGTCAACAAATGTCTGGACAACACATATTTTCAGCATGTAAACTTTTCCTTGAATCAATTTTGCAGCTCATCACAAAATTATAGTTGACACTGTGAGCTGATTGATTTCTTGTTGGAATTTTTTCCAAAGTATTTTTCAAAGCAGAAGCAAATTTACTATTTTTAAATATATATTGATGAGGCAAAAAAGAATCTGATGAAACATAGATTCTCAGTCACAATTTTACTTTAGTAGCTTATAAATTCTTTACTTCTACAAAGAATGAATATACACAAATAAAATATTTGCACATTTTAATTTGGTCTGTAAATTCAGAAACAATAGTAAAACATATTTTAAACATTTTCAGAATGTAAGTGCAAATTTTGAGAAGAGAATTGAGTTAACTTGAGGTGTATAGGCAAAAATTGGTCTGAAAATAGCTGAATTAAGTAAAATATATAAGCTGATTGAATTTAATTTGTATGCATGTGGGTGTTTCCATTTTTTCTAAAGAAACAGTTCAGCAAAAATTAATCTTTATTATAAATACACTTTTTGACAGTCATGATACGTTATTTCACACATAATCAGATGAATTTTTTCCCACTGAATTTCTTCATAGTATTTACCAGATTATAGTTGCGTAGTTCAATATAGTTTTAAATAATCTATAGATGTACCAAGAGTCTTTATATATGTTGCCTCTATTACTTTTAGTTTATTGTTTATTGTTAAGATTATGTTTAATAGAAAGTAAAACTGGTAGTTTTTATAACTTTTTTGTTCCTTCACCTGAGATTAGAGCATGAGTATAATCATTATGAAGAAAACTGCTATCTGAAGGATTAGTCTTATACAGAAAAATATTCTGTCCCTTGCTGCCTTTCAGTGACAGTATTTACAGCATCATGCCCTACTGTATTGGATATGGCTTTGGATTTGCCCCATTTTTGTATCCAGATTATGTTGGTATTACATTCTTATATTACGTTCTTAATCAAATCCTATAGTAGCATTGACTGAATAATTAGCATGATTCTCTGATCTTGAATATGGGTGAAATAAGCCAAAAGGGATAGTTGCGGGAAAGACATACACATCCCCAAGAATAAATATGGTGGGGAATTACCAATCACTATGGGACTATATTTGACCCTAGTTGAGGGGAAGTACATATTGATGAGACTTTCCACTTAAACTATAGAGAATCTGAAATGTTGATCAATCCTGAGGCACCTGCTGCTCCACCACGTGTTTCATATCTTTGCTAAGACTGTGAATGACTGAAATATTCTGCTTGCTTTCATAATTATGTTGGATAGCTGTAGCTTCCTTATCCATTCATGTTGAAGGGAAAACGCACTGCTAATAGATGCCTTCTTATAGGCAGGCTTTAGTTAAGTTTACCAACATTTTAATTATTTAATTAATTGGCTGCTCCAATGTGAATTGACTCAATATATCTACTATCCAAAATAATCAAGAAAAAGAAAATGTAGAATAAAAATATGAGCAAATGAAGTTCTAACTTGAGAGCTGTACTGAGAGCCTAGCATAAATTCAGCGCACATTAGACAATTAGAAAAATGTGATTAAGAAGTTGTTTTGTTTTATGTCGATTACAGGGAAAGAAAATTAGAAGCCCATTTCATTTGTGAATACTTATTAAACTGAATTTTTGCATATTAAAACTATGTATTCTGCACCTAACATTGTATTAAATAATAAAACATCATGATCAAGTAGCATTTATCCTGCAAAACAAAGCTCTTTTTCCATGAGAAAAGCTAAGAATATAAATCAGAAAATTAATAGGCAGCACACAATCATAAAATAATCTCAAATGATGGAAAAAACTATCTGGTAAATTTCAACGTTTATTTATAATTTAAAATATTTAGTAAATGAAGACTGGAAAAGAATTTTTGGACACGTTAATGATTACATACAAAAAATGACAGCAAACATACTTACTGGAGATATTTTAATATTTTAGATGTAGTTTTTGAGAGCAAGAAAGGAGCGTCCATTATCATTGAATTATTTGCATTGGAAGTATTGTAAAAGAAAAGAAAAGAAAAATATTGTGAAGATTCAAAGAAGAGGGATGCACTCTCCTTATTTGCTGATAATAATATCTTAATTAGAAAATCCACAGACTTAAGAAACAAACTAATTAAACAAGTAAAGAATTCAGTGAATCTTCCAAATGAAGCATGAAGTTACAAATATCAATAGCATATCTCTAGTCAACTAGAAAATTTAAATTATAAAAATGTAGAGGCATAACCTTGTTTTATTATGCTTGACTTTATTGCAGTTTGCAGACACTGCGCTTTTTAAAATACCTTTCACTGGGAAAAAGATTACTATTTGCTGAAGTCTCAGATGATAGCATTTTTTAGCAATAACGTATTTTTAAGGAAGGTACCCACATTGTTTTTCTAGACATAATGCTGTTGCACACTTAAGAGACTACAGTATAGTGTAAACACAACTTTTATATGCCCTGGGAAATCAAAAATTTTGTGTGACTCACTTTATTGCAGTGGTCTGGAACCAAACCGACAATATCTCTGAGGTATGTCTGTACCTCCATATCAGAAAGAACTATCAGTATGTAATAATTAACTTAGGCAAGAATACAGAAGGTTCTTATAAAGATAAGTTGAAATCCTAATAAGAATATTGATTATGATCTTGATTAAAAGAGAAAGATCCCAAACACCCAATCTAAAAGTGAAAATACTTTAGCAGAGACACATCCCACAAGAGGAAAGGGCATTTCTTTGGTACTATGCCCCTCTAGCCTTCCTGTCTCATGTAAAATGGGAGCAGAAGCCATGAAGCGTTTGTTAGGGTCAAAACTCCAAAACAAGGGTCCAATGAAAAACTGAGAACTATTCATAAGATTATAGAGCACTTCTAGTCGCCAGTGCCTACCTTACCACCACATCAGCAATGCTCAGGTACATTTATAGGGGATTACAGCTGAAAGTGCTTCAAGACACGTATTCTTGTTTAGGGTATGTCCTTAGACAAGCTCAAAGTCAATAAGGGAAACAAAGAAAAGGACATTGGATGAAACTTTGGCAGCTACAGCTATAGCCAACATTAAACACATCCCAACTTCTAGTCAGATAAATGTAAAATCTCACATTAAAATCCTTTTTACTTCAGTTATTATGACCCAATACAACATGCTGAGCTTTCAACAAAATTTTACATGGTATGACAAAAGGAAAGAAAGAAGAAAGCAGTGTAAGAAGACAAAGCAAGTAGCAGAACCAGATTCAGACATGACATAGATGTACGAATTATCGGTAAAGGAATTTATAGTAACTACGATTAATATATTAAAGATGGTAATGGAAAAAGAAGAAAGCAATCAAGGACAGTTGATTAACATAAGGAGAGAGAGATAGAGTCTAAGAAAAAACAAAAAAAAAATAATAGAAACCAAAAGCAACAACAACAGTGTAATATAAATGAAAATTACCTTTGAGGAGCTCATCAGTAGACTGCATATGGCCAAGGAAAGAATCAGGGAACTTGAAGATCCTTTAGTAGAAACTTTGCAAATGAAATGCAAAGAGAAAAAAAGAGAGTTAAAAATAAAACTAAACAGAACATTTTGGAACTGTGGGAAAATATCAAAAGGTGTAGCACAATTTTAATTAGAATACCAGAAGGAGAAAGAAGAGGAAATGGAGCGAAAGAAATATTTGAAGAAATAATGGCTGAGAACTTTACAAAATGAACGACAGACTGCAAAACCAGATCTAGGAAGCTCAGAGAATATCAAGCAGTGTTATAAAATATACACCTAGGCATATAATGCTCAAATTGCAGAAAGACAATGACAAAGAGAAAGATCTTAAAAGAAGTCAGTGAAAATAAACATCTTACCTAGAAAGGAACAAGGATAGGAATTACAGTGGATTGCTATCATAATTCATTCAAGTAAAAGAGGGAGTAGAGTGAAACACTTGAAGTGTTGAGATAAAATACCAGTAACGTAGAATTCTATACCCAATGAAATTATCCTTCACAGATGAAGGAGAAATAAAGTGTTTCACAAACACAGAAAAAAATTGAGGAAAATATTTCCAGGCAACCTGCTCTCCAAGTAATTTTAAAATACACTTTCAGGTTGAATAATGATTATATATATTAGAAATCTTCCAAGAAAGGAAGATTGTTGGAGAAGGAACAAATAAAGATAAAATAAGACATTCTGTTTTTCTTGTTCTTAATTTATCTAAATAAGAGTTTAAAGTAATGGTAGTACTAATGCATTGGGTGATAATAACATATAGATAACTACCATGAATGAGAGCAATGTCAAAATAACAGAAGGAAGGAATTGAGAATACACTGTTATAAGCTTCCTACCCTATATGTGAAAGCATATAGAGTTATTTGAATGTGGACTTATATTATTTAAAAATTTTATTAGAAACTCTAGGGAAATCACTATACAATTAAAAAAATGATAATAGAATAGTGAAAATAAAATGGAATCATATTAAATGCCCAATTCATACCAGAGAAGGCAGAAAAAGAGAAGGAGCATGGGGGCAGAGAAAGAACGAATCTAAGGAATAGATAACAATTTTAAATATGGCAGATATTAACATAATGATATCAACAATGACTTTAAATGTGAATGGTCTAAACACGTGTATTAAATAACAGAGAACGTCTGAGTGAATTAAAAAAAAAAGACCCAACTCTATTTATCCACAAGGAATTCAATTAATAATAAATACTCACAAAGGCTGAAAGTTATAGGAAGGAAGAAGACACATACTGCTAACTCTAATTAAAATAAAACTAGAGTGATCATATTATTTTCAGAAAAGTCAGACTCCATAAACAAGAAAAATATGAGTACAAAAAGGAATCATTAAATAATCATAAATAGGTCAATTCTTCAAGAGGTATAAAAGCATGCATGCATTTAACAACAGCTTCAAATTATATGAGGCAAAAGTGAAAGTAGAAATAGACACACCTACTATTATAAAGACTACGACATCCCTCCATCAGTAATTTATGGGACAAGCAGGCAGAAAATCAGTTAAGGATAAAGTTGATCTGAATACCACTATCAATCAACTTGATGTAAATGACATTTACAGTATACATCATCAAACAACAAGAGAATACGCATCATTCTTAAGCTTACGTGGATTATTTATGAAAATAGACCACAGTCCAGGTCACAAAACAGACTTTTAAAAATTTTAATGAATACAACACATATAAAGTATGTTCCAGAACACAGAGAATTAAATTAGAAATCAATAACAGAAAGATATCTGGAAAATTCTCCAAATATTAGGAAATTAAATAACATCTGTAAATAAGAATGGTCTCAAGATAACCTGACAAATATTTTGAACAAAAAATTCAACACATCTAAATTTGTAGAACACAGTGAAATCAGTAATTAGAAGAAATTTATAACAGTTAGGTACATACTTTAGAAAAGAAGATCTAAATTTAATAACCTAAGACCCATCTTAGGTTAAAAAAGTTAAGCCTAAAGCAAGGAAAAGAAAATGAATAATGAAAGTTAAATTAGAAATCAATGAAAATGAAAACAGAAAAATAATTACATTGAATATTTTGAAACTTTATGAACATTATGAGAACACTAATGAAACTAAAAAATGTATTTTTAAAAGATCAATAAGATTTATAAATACTTAGCCAGGTTAAGCATGAAAAAAAGAGACACATTAATAATATCAGAAATGAAACAGGTCATGACTACTGATCTCATGGACGTAAAGAGGATAATAAAGACATACTATAAACAATTCTAAGCCCATGATACTAACTTAGATGAAATGTATGAATTCCCTGAAAGATATGAACAACCAAAACTCACACAGGAATAAATAGAGCATATGACTATGCCTATACTTATTAAAGAATTTCCATCAATAACTAATAACCTTCCAAAAAAGAAAGAATTGGGTCTAGATGGTGTCAGATCTAGATTTCTGGTGAATACTAAATATTTATTTAAGAGAGAAACAATGCCAGTTCTCTACAATCTCTTAAAGGAAGTAGAAGCAGAAGGAACACTTCTGACTTATTCTAGCAAGCCAACACTTCTCTAATACCAAACCAGACAGAGACATTAGAAGAAAGAAAGACTACAGACTAATATCTCTCATTAATAAAGTTGTAAATATCTTCAAGAAAATATTACCAAATGTCATTCAACAAAGTAAAAAATAATTATTCAGTAAGACCAAGTGGGATTTATTTCAGGTATGCAAGGCTGATTTAACATTTGAAAATCGATCTATGTAATCTGCCACATTAACAGACTAAAGAGGACAAAATCATATGATCATATCAATTGTGACCAAAAAATCATTTGACAAAATCAAACATTCGTTCATGATAAAAAATTAACAATGACAGTAAAAACTCTTAACAAATGGAAAAGAATAGAGAATTTTTCGATCTCATAATCTATAAAACCCAAAGTCAATGTTATACTTAGTGGTGATAAATGGGAAAATTACCCTCTAAAATCAGTGACAAGCAAAGGTGTCCCCTGTCACTATTTTTATTCAATATTGAATTAGAGTCTCAGATAATTCGATAAGCAAAGAAAATGAAACTGCCTTTAGTAAAGATGACATAATTGTCTATATAGTAAATCTCAAAGAGCTGACAAAGGTGTACATCCTTTTTAAAAATTATTCTTTAAAGATACTCTTTTAGCTTTCTCAAAAAATAATCCCCTCATTATTTCAAAAATTATGCGTGAATTTCAGGCTTACCAAAACATAGTTCTAATACGGCATTCTCGCCTTTTAAAAATTAGATTTATAAATTACAAATGAATGTATTGAGCATGAATTGAAGTACTTTTGGGTAGACAAGCTTAATTATGTGTTGTTGTTTTTAAGGAGCAAAGATTATAACATTTATATAAAAATGCATGTGTACATGGACTAGACAAGATGAATTTTACAGGTAGAGGTAACAGAGAAGGCATTCAATCAGATTAAGGTAAGTTTTAAGTATCATTAATTAGAGTAGCATGATATTCATGAAGGCATAGACACAAAGATCAGTAGAGTAGAATGAAAAACCTTAAGACTTAAGCCATTTTGGAAATTAAGTGAATGTCAATCCAATGCAGAAATGACAGAACCTTCACTAAACTGTAACGTGGTGACTGATTAACCAATTGAAAAAAATAAAGTTATATTCATATCCCATATTGTACACTGTGATAAAAATATAATGAATCAAATATTTAATTGATAAATGAAAAAAAATACTAGAGGAAAACGTGAAAATTCCTCACTTTTTCAGATGGAGGTTTCGATAAGTTTTGTTTCAATTTGGCAATTCAAGAAATAGGGTAATAGCATGTTAGAAAAAAAGTAAACATTTAAAAAAAGAAAAAGGCAAATGTAGATTGTTCTGGGGGACAAGACCTAGAAAAGGCTGTGAGGGCTGCAAAACTTTTAGTTTTGTACTCGCTAGTCACTTTTGATTTTCATTTCCATATGTGTATTTTGCTGTATGACAATGAAAATTTCAAATTGCTCCATGTAGATTGTACAAAGATCACAAAGAATGCAATGGTGGAGATAAACAATTCATACTTTGGAATCAACAATACTGTTTGGATTATTTATTTCTATATTTTAGTCTAGATAAATTTCTAAAACTAGATATGACATGTTCATGTGTTTACTCTGCTCAACTAGTTGATAACTGCCAGTAGTTGAATTGAAACAATCTCTTACAATGTTTCTGAGATCAGTAAGAAAACAAATGGGATAATTAGCTGTCTTACAGGAATTAAAAGAAGAGTGGAAAGATGATATGGCCCATATTTCCCTCCTTCCCTCCTCATTTATTAGCAAGCATAGTGATATGCAATGTGTACTACCGGATCATTCTGTAAAATAGATGAATTCTTACATAAGATGACTCCAATAGCCTACTCAATTTGAGTGCAGCACACATTGAAAATATATTTTCATAATGTTTCAATATAGAATGAATTGTTAGTAAATTACATATGGAATATCTGTTGAGAAACCATATTTGACATAAGGTTTTTGTGTGTGTGTGTGTGAGGAAGATTGGCCCTGAGCTAACATCTGTTGCCAATCTTCTTCTTCTTGCTTGATGAAGACTGTGGCTGAGCTAACATCTGTGCCAATCCTCCTCTACTTTTGTGTGTGGATGCCACCACAGCATGGCTTGATGAGCAGTGTGTAGATCCATACCTGGGATCCGAATCCACAATCCCTAGGCCACAGAAGCAGAGTGTGTGAACATAACCACTACACCACTGGGCTGGCCCCTGATTTTTTTTTTTTGGAGGAAGACTAGCCCTGAGCTAACATCTGCTGCCGATCCTTCTCTTTTTGCTGAGGAAGAGTGGCCCTGAGATGACATCTGAGCCCATCTTCCTCTACTTTATATGTGGGACGCCTACCACAGCGTGGCTTGACAAGTGGTGCCATGTCCGCACTCGGGATCCCAACCGACGAACCCTGGGCCGCTGAATTGGAACATGCGAACATAACCACTGCGCCATTGGGCCGGCCCCCCTGATATTTTTTAATGTATATAATACCCTCCATTATTACCTCTCAGTTCTTTGTTAAACTTGGTGAAATAGTTAGACTTGAACATATTTTTCTGTTAAAGATAAATCATGTGAGGTAAAGCTATCTTGAAATTTCATTTATGTCTTTGTAACCTGTCTAACCCTGAAATAAATTGCTATCATTAGGCATGGGAATAAACTAGCTCTTCTGGTGAACTTATTTACCTGACTGGTGCATCCTTAAATTGGCCCATACTGCGACCATCGTTTTCTGAATTCTTCCTTTTATTTTTGCTTATTTTACGTCTCTCTCAACCTGCACATTAATATCCTTCCCACTCTAAAGTTTCACTAAACATTCTTCTCTTTGATGACTTTGGAAACCACACATTATTTATATTAAATATCTTGTATGAGAGAAGTTAAAATTTAATTACACATAGGCTACTGGAAGTATTGATAAATTTTGTTTCCTCAGCAAGTGTGTAAGCTATGCAATGGGTAAAATCTTTCCAAATCCATATTCCTTTTTTTTTTTTAAAGATTGGCACCTGAGCTAACAATTGTTGCCAATCCTTTTTTCTTCCTGCTTTTTTTTCTCCCCAAATCCCTCCAGTATATAGTTGTATATTCTAGTTGTGTATCCTTCTGGCTGTGGCATGTGGGTCGCCACCTCAACATGGCCCAATGAGTGGTGCCATGTCCACGTCCAGGATCCAAACCCTGGGCCACCCAAGTGGAGCACGCGAACTTAACCACTCGGCCATGGAGCTGGCTCCTAAATCCATATTCTGTAACCTCAATGATGCATATATTCTAGGCATCTTATATTGGTGAAATAATTTGCCATGTTTATTTTGAGGATGAATACTTATTGCTACAGAGTCCAAAAAAAGGCAACATCATGTACGATCCATAATTCCACACATACAGTCATTAATATAAAAACGTTAATTTTATTAAATAAACTATAAATTTACTTTTTAATATACTCTCTTGAAATTTAAAATTATATTCTATCATTTGTGGAAGGAAGGTGGCAAATTCCTGAATTTCACTGCAGGCTCAAATGAAGTTTGCAGCTGTGACCAGTTCTATGATGATTTGTTAAGGTCGTCTGCATTTAAAAGCTGAAACCCATCTGGTTTAAGGTTAAGCTGACTAGGGCATAAATTTCCAACAGGGAGAGCGTGGTTTCATAGACACATTTTAAGAGTCCATGCGAGTCACAGCAGAGAGAACTATCATTCTAAATTACATCCTTTTCTCTGTCCACAGCATTCGTTTTTTTCCTCCTCCTTTTTCCCTTTATTTTTCGCCTTTTTAAAAAATAAAAATTCAGTGATTTTCTGGCAGAAAACCTAGAAAAGGAAACTATCAGCCATAAAGGAGACTAGTTGAGTTATTGGCAAATGTTTAAGCAAAAAGGAAGCTAATGTGAAATGAAATTTGCATTCCAGTCATTGGTGTGGTATATAATCATGTACTGTATGCAGCTAAATGAGTCTGTTGTCTGGCTGTAATGAATATCTACATCCATCCTAACAGTTAATGAGGAATAAATGACTTATTATCCATGAATGGCTGTGTCTAAATAGCTCCGCAACAAAAACAGAATATTAAAATGTGTAGCTAAAATAGATCTTAAATGATAATGAACTTACTTAGAGTATTAATTATTTTTTTCAAGCAGCATCAGGCCTGCTGCTTTTAGGATGAAATCAGCACTAGAGCAAGTGCAAGCACAATGACAGGTTCAAAGTCTGAATTTTAAGTTGGATTTGAATATATCTGTATGTGCTTGTATATTTGCACGTATGTATGTATATATACACCCACATATATAGATATACACACGTATATTTACATACACACTAACACATTTAAAGGAAAACTGTTCTTTGTAAGATATCTTTGCTACCTTAAAAATAACAGCACAGAATTGAGCTTCCTACCTACCAAAATGTGGTAATTAATGCTTTATATGTTCATTTATAATTTATAAATCTAATTTTAAAATGAGAGAATACCATGTTAGAACTGTTTTCTTGATAAGCCTGCAATTCATGCATACTTTTTGAAATAATGAGAGGATTATTTTTTGGGAGAGCTAAAAGAGTATCTTTTAGAATGTAAGTTTTTCAAATGAACTTACAGCTCTATTATTTTTGTATAATAGTCCATTATATTATTTTATCCTACTAATATGAAATAGATTTTTGAAACCAACTTAATCTACAGTGCTTTACAGTGAAAAATTTCAAAGGCAGTTTTTCTCAATCTGTAAATGAGAGCATTGTCAATGAGAACGTTAGCCATTCTAAAGATCGCTAAATTCAGACTAAATCACCCCTCAAAATTGAAAAAAAAAAATTGTACATTATTTTATCACCTAAATAGCTTTTAATTTATCTATTCCCTGTTTAATTCCATCCAGCTCCCAACCATCTTTATCTCTGGCTCAGGAAACTGTAGTCATCTCCAAATGACTCAACGATGCTCTTGTCCTCAACCCACATTCTTGTTTTTTTTTTTAAAGATTTTATTATTTCCTTTTTCTCCCCAAAGCTCCCCGGTACATAGTTGTATATTATTCGTTGTGGGTCCTTCTAGTTGTGGCACGTGGGACGCTGCCTCAGCGTGGTTTGATGAGCAGTGCCATGTCCGCGCCCAGGATTCGAACCAACGAAACACTGTGCTGCCTGCAGCGGAGCGCGCGAACTTAACCACTCGGCCACGGGGCCAGGCCCTCAACCCACATTCTTGTCCTTCAAATCCTTTCCCTCCCTGAAGTCAAAGTATTGCAGTCCCTCCCTGAGGTCTATTAAAACATCATATCTGAGTGTGTCACCGCCCTCCCGTTGCTTTCAGGTCTTCCCGTTGTTTTCAGGGTCAGGCTCAAATCCTTCCCTCTCTCTTCTGCTTCTTCCACAGCACGCCCTCCTTTGTTCTTCTCATCACTGATGAACAATACTTTGGAAATGTTCTTATGCTTAATTGGCTCATTTTGTCATGTACATTTTCAGGGGACTTTTTCATATTCTGTTATACTCATACTTCATTTTTTTCTGAGTCATCAGTTTTCAGGGGAAAATTACCCTGAACTCCCAGATCAGTTCAATCTCTGTGGAATATGTTTATATGTTTCCATACATAATCTACACATGTCTCTGGAAGATTTTTCTGGAGTTATCATTTTTAATATATTCAGAGACAGGAAATAGAGTTTACACTAAACCACAGGGCAACTTTATGTAAATCAGAAATTTTGATTTAATTATAACACTGCGTGGCAGATAAAATGAGCATTAGATTTCAGCTACTTCGTGCCACACACAATAAGAACACAATAAATTAATGAATGACATTTGGTGGTTTGTTTTTTTTCCTGAGGACAATTAGCCCTGAACTAACATCTGCTGCCAATCCTCCTCTTTTTGCTGAGGAAGACTGGCCCTGAGCTAACATCCATGCCCATCTTCCTCTACTGTATATTTGGGACACCTGCCACAGCATGGCTTGCCAAGCGGGGCCATGTCTACACCTGGGATCCCTGAACTGTGGAACCCTGGGCCACCAAAGTGGAATGTGCGAACTTAACCACTGTGCCACTGGGCCAGCCATCAACATATGGTGTTTTTTAAGATGATAATTTTTGCACATATCATGATATTATCATGCTAATTATTATGGTGGAATAATATAACCAAGAAGCAATATTCTTATTTTATGTCCTCAGAAATGAAAAGATCAAAATTAGAAATTCATTTGAACTAAACTCAAAACAGAAGTGCAGTTGTTTTTTGCAAATTGATTTTTCTCGTAAATTATCTTTGTGTCTCTATGAAAATCTTAGAAAGAATCTCTGAAACCGTTTTTTTTTTTAGTGAAAGAAATGATCAAAATTTCTAGAAGAGTCTAACAGACATAATGAATTTAGACATGACTAGGCCAAATGAAAAGTCTGTGAGATGTTTCTAGGATAAGAAAAGATAGAGGGGAGGAATTGAAAGTGCAAGGATATAGTGTGTATGCTATATTTTTCTGAATTTCTGTTTAATAATACCAGCTAATGACAGGCATAGATTTGAACCAGTGACCCTAATATGAGAATCTCTATTGCCTGTCTAAAATTTTTTGAGTCAGTCAGTTTTCAAATTAGGTTGAATTTGCATTTCAAAAATTAAAATGCATTTTAAAATTAAATTATTCATAAGAATATCCAAAAAGTGTAATAGATTCTGAAACTGAATTGCCCAATTGGCCACACAGTAAATAGTTAAAATAGAAATGATGATCCAGGAAAAATCCAGGAAACACAAATCAGAGAGAGATGTTTGAGAAACATATTTACAAGCCTTCTTTAAATCATGCAGCATTAATGGTTAAAGATAAAATGCTGGTTGTCAACTAGCGATGGGAAATTATTTGCAACTATTATTTGTACTTCTACTTTGTTTTATTCTAACACTCATTATTTGCTGAAATAATTCTCTTAATTATGGGGAATATTCCATACTCTTGACAGTGAAATTTAGAGACTTTCAAATTCTACACATCTAAAGCCACGCAAAGCCTCCAGTTGTTTTTATTTAATAATGAAAGGAATCAAAATATATTCAGATTTAGAAGTAAAACGAAGATATTCAATTCTAGGGTGTTTAAACAATGGCAAAATATAATTGGCCTGTATACTTTTCATTGTTCAAAGTCTTCCAGGGTCTACATTTTATAACCATGTTTTGAGTATTTTCTCCCACAAACATGTTCAATGAAACAAAGCTGTTTTAATTGATGTTTTTTAAGTGTTCTCTAATTAAATAAGTGTAGGACATACTGCATAATTTATCCCTCCTTTGGATATTTTGAGGTGCCCTGGCTATCTTCATTTAATCATAAGATTCCTTTTCTAGGGGCTGGCCAGGTGGCACAGTGGTTAAGTTTGTGTGCTCTGCTTTCGTGGCCTGGGGTTTGCAGATTCGGATCTTGGGCACAGATCTAGTACCATTGTCACTCTCTGGCAGCATCCTACATAAAATAGAGGGAGATGGGCAACAGGTGTTAGCTCAGGACCAATCTTCCTTATAAAAAAGCAAAATTCTTTTCTAAAACAAACAACATTAAAATCAACAAAAATCTAGCATATTAGGTAAAGTCTCGCCACTTAGCACAGTACCAAAACTGACCCAGATCTGCTTAGTACTTTTATATGTTGTCAATCATCTCTTCTCACCCTTTATATTCTGTGTTTCACCCACCTGACATATCTGTGATTTGCACCAACTTTTAATCTCTTTAAAAAGTAGCTGTCCCATCAGCTGCTCCTTTTCTCTCTTTTCCAGCTGAAATGCGGCCTTCTCTTTAAGCCTAGGGTTTTTTTTTAAAACAGGAACCACAGCTCTTCTATATGTATAACCTACTGTAGTATCCACTGTCCAGAACACGTGAGTTCAGAAATATTGTCCAGTATATGTTAAGACAAATAATTAAAAGAGAAAGGAAATTATGCTCAATTTATTTTCTTTATAATAATAGTGATATAAAAGGAAAGAAACATAGATTGCAGAAATTTATGTTAAGGAAAGTGAAGAGAAGAAGAAGAAAACCTAACCACATATCCTTAGTGCAACGTTCTAATGAGCACTTGAACCACAGACCCACAGGAAATACACTACTTGCTGACAACCCATATTTCCATCAGATGCTTTTCGTGGGATGTACATGTTAAACCTTTGTTAATACTGTCACTAAACAGTATTTTGGGCCAGGCAAAAAAAGTGAAAAGTTAAGTAAATGGATATATTTGTTTTTCTTACAAAAAGACATAGGAACACAGGAACCAGAAAGAAATATGTATTTTTTTAATTTTAGCTTCAGTTTATTGAGTGCCTATAATGTCCTAGAGACTATATATACATATATGTGAAATCTGTAATCCTTACAACAGTGACACAAATTAGTAGAAATTATTCATCCCATTTTACAGAGGAGGAAAGTGAGGCTGAGGATAGTTAAAGACTGGGCTTAAAGTCACATAGCAAAAAATTTGGACTTCAGAGGCCACATTCTTTCCTTTTTTTTTTCCTGTATTATGTTCCCCGAAAGAAATTTTTTGTGGATTCTGATCATTTATTCTATACCTTTTCTAAAATTTATGATTACCTGAGCTTATTTTCTTTCTATTTTACTTTAATAAAAATCTTCCTTAGCCAAAATAATTCATACTTTATACTTAGGCACAAGTAGTGAATTTAATCAAGAAATATTAAAATAAACTTAGATTAAAAATAAAAATGTTAGGGCTGGCCCCATGGCCTAGTTGTTAAGTTCACACACTCTGCTTCGGTGTCCCTGGGTTTCACCGCTTGGATCCTGGCCGTGGACCTCGCACCGCTCATCAAGCTGTGCTGAGATGGCACCCCACATAGGAGAAACAGAAGAACCTACAACTAGACTATACAACTATGCATGGGGGTGGTTTTGGGGAGAAGAGGGAGAAAAGAAGAAAGATTTGCAACAGATGTTAGCTCAGGGCCAATCTTTTAAAAAAATAGACAAAATTGAATTAAAATGTCAACATTTAGATTAAGTTTATAGCATTTAGATTTTCCCCCACGATGTTTTTACCTAAAAAAATAACTGTCCATCAGCTGCTGTAGCTTACAATCATAGGTGGGTTTTAACCGTAGACAGCAAAATAATCCATAGAAAAGGAGGTACAGATAATGTCTTCAAAATTGTTCAGGGTTTCATATCGCGTATTGATTCTACTTTTATAAAAGCAACACTTTACTTCACATAAATGTCAAAAGTTGTAGATATCTGTTCAAACACTTGGGTCCCAAAGCAGTAAAAACAATGGAGGAGAATGTGGTGTGAATATGCGTATATTATTAAAAACAAAAACAAAACCTATAAAACTTCCTTTAGCTTCCTCATTTAGCCCAAGGTTTGAATTTCAAACTAGTTGGGCTTCTTGATTACTCTGGTATAAATGCAGGTCTGCACATGGTGGGTCACCTCTTCACCACACCTTGGCAACTAGAGTAAATTGTCTTTCCGAGGGGAGCCCTAGCAATCCTCACGGTCATTTGTGCACTTGCAAGACGGCAATGAATTCATTACTGCTTGAAGCCAGCGCAATCAATACCTAAAAAGTTGATTCTGAGGACAGTGATAGATTTAGTACACTTCTCTCTGTAATTTAACTGAGAATTGCATACTAAGTTTAAAGATCTCATGTTTTATATTTAGGTCTGTTGCTTGATTTGTCCATTAGTTGGTTTCCACTTGATCTCCTATGGCCGTCCATGTTTTCCTATATTTCCATTGTGTTACTTACATATTCCGGAGGCTTATAGGCATCTGGTTACTTCTTCTTTTGGGATATTTAAATCATATTGATTTATTTTAAAGAGTCCACTATAAAACAGTGAAGGATGATACAATAAAGTGAGCAGAGGTTGGGCTCAGAAGCTAGACATTTTGGTTTAGACCCTGGAACCATCAATGAAGGATAACATAACTCTACAAAAGTAACTGAACTTCTTTTTCATTTAGTTTCCTCATTTGCAAAATGCAGCTACTTATCTGACAAGGTCATTATACACATTAAATTAATTAATTCTACTGAAATGTGGCACTTCTCAAAATCCAAAAAATGTTTTTATTTTTCATTTGGTAACAAAATTAAAAAAATCTTTTATACAAATCCAAATGTTTTTTGATAGAATTATTTTCATCATTTGTATTTGATATTATTATTTTAATGAACATACAAAAATCATACACTAACATTTTTTGAAGTGAAAAGGAGCTCTACATTCCACAAATCCTTTGCCTTCTATTTAAGCTCATCATATTGTATTCCACATGGCTTTTAAATTTCTTATGTAATTGTTCATATGTACCTTAAATAAAGTATTAATAGGAGGATTATGACTGGAAAGCAAGCACTTGGGAATCCTTATTTTGAAACTGCGCTAGTTTTAAAGTTAATTTATTTTTGGAGTAGTATGTATTTATATTGAGAGTGGGATTTCAATGATTTTTTTTCTGTGACAGCAGACACTTTTCACATTAAATTAGAAATATTTAATACCAAAGAAGAATATCTTATATTCCCAGCTGGGAGGCAGTATTAAATAAATAATATTTCTTTCCCTACAAATGGTGAGTAGGGACATTATATCTTCAGCATTATCTCTAACATTCATCATTATTTTAACATAACATAAAAAATGTATTTCTTCAGCCTTGTACTTAGGCATTTGTCTGCTAATTTAAATGACACCAAGTATATTGTATATTGACCTATTTTGATGACCTCATTAATGAGTCCAAAGTCTTTCAAAAATTTTTCCAAATTTATTAACCACCAATTATTGCACAGTAGATGCAACCAATTATTTATATCTTCAAAATAGGTTTTAACAAATACATCTGTTCTATATATAGTTATTTTGCATAGTTTTAACCTAAAAATTGTTGAAAAGAATGTGTTCATGTTTTATAGCTTTCTTTAACTATAGAAACATACTCTAAAAGCATGTTAAGGGAAAATTCTTGGGAAAGTTAATAAGGAAAGAGAGATTCTTCCCCTATATGTTTGATTGCATCTTTGAAGATACAGATAGTTATCTATATACATCTATATCTATGTATAATACTGAAGCATGCCATGAATTAGAAAAAGTGTGCAAACTGTAAATGTACAGCTCCTTTTTAACCACTAACTTTGTAGGTTTTAATATCCCAAAGCTTGTTGCAACTCTCTAAGAGAGAGATTTAATGAAGTCTTTTTGTTCCAGGAAAACATTATCATTGCAGCAAACTTGTTCGGAAAAAGCTACCTGATGTTATCCCAGCTTCTAGATGTTTTATTTGGCACCTACTTCCTTTCTGATGTCACTCTAAAGAAGATTGGATATATCTAGAAAATTCTTATTTCGATATAGTTTTATTTCCAAAGAAGAGTTCCAAGGGTAAATGTATAAGAAAACTGGAAAGTTGTTCACTCCACTTTGTGTACAATAACAGATAATTCTACTAGAAGTGGACCCAGCTGTGATGAATCTTTTGGAATTGTTTTCTTGACAGCTGCATCGAGAAGATTAGTATCTCCCATATTCCTTTTCTAACTTCTTGAGGAACCAATTCTATCTTTGAAGATCAGGATAGCAGGGCTTCACGGCTAAGAGATTAACATTGAACTACAAATGCAGCAGGAACTCAACTATCCAGCTCCATTTATTTACATGTCACTTCTCCCCCCTACCTTCCCCTCTCCTCCCCTAGTCACCATAACACATCAAAATGCAGAGAATGACCTACAATTTCTCTAAAAGGTTTCACAGTTTATTCCTTTAATTAAGTTTACTCCCCTTGCCAGGAAATACTTTTAACCTCTATTTGGTGAGTCTCATGTTCACCTTGTTTTTATAACAAAATAATGGCTAATTTATTCTCAAAATATCAGTAGTATGGATTATAGTAATATTTCCCTAGTATGGAATATAGTAATATATAGTAATATGGAATATAGTAGTATGGAATATAGTAATATATAGTAATATAGTAATATAGTAATATATAGTAATATTTCACTAAAGAATAGTGAAATTTATGTTACATAACCAAAATTCCAAGATTCTACATCCCATATTGACATATAACTCAACGGTATTTAGAATAAATGATTTATGTTAGTGTAGAAAATTCTCCAAATCTTTGAAGTTATCCATAATGTTTGTGCTTAGAAACATTCTCCTTAACTGTTCCTCCACAAGCCTCTTTGCCCAGGACCACCTCCATAGTGTCTTGTCCTTCTTACAGTGGGCATGACATTTTTGAAACACGGACTATCTTTGCTATTTACAAGAAAGGCAAAAGGAGTGATGATGCCAACTTAGCAGACATTATTTATTACAGGAAAAATGCCTGTCCAACTGCAGAAGGAAAATGAACTTTGGAAAACTAATGTGTGTAGTTAATATGTAGTCTGACAAACAATTAGTCCAGCAAAGAGAGATGGCTACAAGCCAGCACCGATGGAAGTAAACATTGATCTAATCGAGAGTGAGTTAAATAAATAAGAAATAAGATTCTTTTACTGATAATGCAATAGATATTCCCATAATAAAAGTAAAAATTATTCCAAATATTGTTTCTATATTAGAAAAATAACCAAGAAGAAATATTATATTTTATTGTTAAAGATACTCTTCTTATGTAAATGGTGTTTGTTAAAATGGAAGCTTTTATTAGCCTGCTGGTAAGAAAATGTGGTAAAAACCATCTGCATGCACAGTGGTGCTTTGAATATACCCTGAAAGCAATTTTCAATGGAAGAGTTTCACTGTCTGACATACAAACAATTTAAGGTTAAAGGTTTCTGTGGTTCTTTACGTGAGTTAAAAGTTATACATGAAAATCCATAAGATATTATATTCCTATAGAAAAATAAACAGTCCAAAATGTCCACATGTGTCATGGTTGGAGTAGCCATTGGCTTCTTTAAGTTCCGGGGAGATAAACAATACAGTAGAGTTAGAATTTGTTTAAAATAAGTTAGAAGACTAATTCCTACATTTATTGAATAAAAACAATGTTAAGAAATCCAACATGCTTAATTCACAACAGACGTTGATCTTGGTGCACACTTTTATGGAGAAATCTCTTTTAACTTCTTTTTGGTTTTTTGCTGTCAGTAACTATCAATCACTTAAACCTTTAAAAGCAAACAAGAAGAGAATTCTTAGGTCACCTTTATTTTGTTGCTTTTCAAAGGAAGTATATAAAAAGGACAAGTGTTTTCATTGAATGACTGAGCGTCCTGTATATTAAATATATCATTGAAATATGTGAGGCACTCTCATAGATGTCGCACACCTTACAGTTTGAGAAGGTATGTGAGCCTAATTTTATTCTTATTTCATCAGAAATCTGACATTAGCACCTCAGGGACTTAACTTCTCATGAAAAAACCCTCTTAAGTTTAAAAAAGTAAATTTGAACACCTAGAAATGAACACTCAACTTGATCCAAATAAATACAGCAAGCTTTCACCTCCAGTGTCTCTCTTTATTAGACAAACAGTTTTCACTTAACAATAATTTTAAACTCATCTGAGGACAGAATAAAATAATATTTTGAATCAGTTTAGGTCCAGAGTTCCCAAGCCTAATGTGTAAAAGTACTGGGTTTCAGATTTTGTAGATTACAAAAGAAGAGCAGATAGTGATAATGGAATAGCCAAACATTTTTTAAGAGGTGGCTTTTTGAATAATTGTATGCATTTATTTTCATATAAAATAAAGCAATGTGAACACGTTACATTCAATTTAATTTTTAACTTTCATCTTTTGGGCTGAGGAAGATTGGCCCTTAGCTAAAATCTGTTGCCAATCTTCCTCTTTTTCCTTGAGGAAGATTCTCCCTGAGCTAACATCTATACCAATCTTCCCCTACTTTGTATGTGGGATGCCACCACAGCATGGCTTGATGAGCAGTGTGTGGGTCTGCACCCTGGGTCTGACCCTGAGAACCCCGGCCACAGAAGTGGAGCCCACAAACTTAACCACTACACCACCAGGATAGCCTGTCAATTTTAATGTTCTTTTATTAATGTATAAAATTCAAACAATTTACAGTATGTTTAAAACACAAACATCATTTTTGAGCAAATAAGCCAAAATCAATGATTACTTAAAACTATAGTCATAATTACATTTCAGTCAACAACGGACCACATACATGATGGTGGTCCCATAAGATTATAATGGAACTGAAAAATTCCTGTCACCTAGTGATGTCACAGCAGTTGTAATGTTGTATTGTAATGCATTACTCACATGATTTGTAATGTGGTCTAAACAAACCTACTATACTGCCAGTTGTATAAAAGTATATCACAAATAATTATGTACAGTACATAACACTTGATAATGTTAATATGATTATGTTACTTGTTTTTATATTTGCTATACTATACTTTTTATTGTTAATTTAGAGTATATTCTTTCCATTCATAAAAAAAGTTTACTGTAAAACAGTATGCCGTGTTACACCAGCAGCAGCCTCATACACCTCATGTTTACTGTGTCTCTTGATCACATCAGTTTCTTTTGTGGTTGATTTAATCTCATGTTGTTTTGTTCATCATGGCCTCTAGATGTACAAAATCCACTGCTAATATTGCTAGTAGGAAACCATGTTGAGTGACCTGGAAATGAAATTAAAAGTGATTAAAGACTGTGAAGGTAAAAGACTCAGTTGTTGTTCGCCAGTGAGGCATGTCCCATTCCACCATAGCTACAATCTTGAAGAACAAGAACAAAGTGATGGAAGCTGTTAAAGGATCTGCTTCACTGAAGGCAATGAGGCTAGCAAAAATTCCAGAAGGGTCTATATCAGACATGGAGAAACTTATAATGACCTGAATTAATGACCAGATACAGAAGTGCATCCCTCTCAGCACTATGACAGTCACGGCCAGAGCAAAAAGTTTGTTTGAAATGTTGAAAGTAAAACCTGGACTTGACTACAATGTTGAATTGACTGCTAACCCTGAGCGGTTTAAGTGATTCAAGAAATCAGTATTCATTACATAACGTGAAAGCGACTGGTAAGTCTGTGAGTGCTGGTGTGAAGGCAGCAGAAGAATTTTTGGAAACTCTGGATAAACTGACTATGGAGGAAAATTACTTGCGAGAGAAAATATTCAATATGGATGAAACCTCCCTATTCTAGAAACAGATGCCTCAAAGGACTTTCACTCATAAGGGGGTCAAATCAATGCCAGGTTTCAAGGCTTTTAAGGACAGGATAACAGTCTTGCTTGGGAGCAATGTTGCAGACTACAAATTGAAACCCTTTGTGATCTGGCACAGGAAGAAGCCCAGGGCTTCAAACATAGCAATAAGCACACACGGCCAGTGTTCTACAGGAGTAATGAGAAGTCACGGATGACCTAGATCCTCTTCTAAGATGCTTTCCTGAATTGCTCTGCCAGTGACATGGAGAAGTACTGTTTGGAGAATAACATACCTTTCAAGATTGTTAATAATGCTCCTTGACATCCTGCTTTTATTGGTGATCTTCGTCCCAATATTGAAGCAGGGTTTCTCCCTCCAAACACCAGCTCTTTGATCCAACTAATGGATCAATGAGTTGTAGCAGCTTTTAAGGCCTACTATCTGAGGAGACCCTTTGCTCTGGCTACTGCTGGAACTGAAGAAGACACTGACACAATTCTGGAAGGAATACAATATGTACGACTGCATCAAGAGCCTTGCATGGGCTAGGAGTGATGTCACCAAGGAGGGTATGAATAGCATCTGGAAGAAGACATTCAAGAGATTCATCCTTGACTTCAAAGGATTTGCCAAAGATGAGGAAATTGTGAAAATCAATGGGGCTATGATTGAGATGGCAAACACCTTTAACCTGGGTGTAGTTGAGGATGTCATTGAAGGGCATTGAAGGAATTGACTAAGCAGGAATTGTTGGCATTAGAACAGAAATGCATAGCTAAAGAAGACACAAGACATAAGCCAACTGCAGGAGAAGAAAAAGAACTCCTAAGAAAATCCACAGTGAAAAGTTTAACAGAAGCTTTTGTAGACCACAACAAGCCCCTCAAAAAGTTTAAAAACATGGAACCCAACTCCAAAAGAGTTTCATTAATAGAGAGGTGTATTCATGGTCCATTATCGGCTTGCAAGCGAACATATGATGAAAAAGGGAAACAAACCAAGCAAACCACTATGGACACATTTCTGAAAACAGTGACATCTCCTCAAGAAGAACCTCAAGTCCTCCAGAAAGGTATTCTAGAAGAAGGCATTGTTATCATAGGAGATGACAGCTCCATGCATGCTATTGCCCCTGAAGACCTTCCAGTGGGACAAGATGTGGACATGGAACACAGCGATATTGGTGATCCTGACTCTGTGGAGGCTGAGGATAATGTGTGTAGCTGTGCCTTAGTTTTTAGCCAAAAAAGTTTAGAAAATAAAAAAAAGAAAGAAAAAATTTAAAAATAGAAAAGAAGCTTATCTAATAAGGATATAGAGAAAGAAAATATTTTTGTACAGTTGTACAATTTGTTTGTGTTTCAAGTTGTGTTATTACAAAAGCGTCAAAAGTTTAAAAACGGTAAAAGCTTTTTGTTATTTTTTTTAAGATTTTTAATTTTTCCTTAGAATTTTATTTTTCCTTTTTCTCCCCAAAGCTCCCTGGTACATAGTTGTGTATTTTTAGTTGTGGGTCCTTCTAGCTGTGGCATGTGGGATGCCACCTCAGTATGGCCTGATGAGTGCTGCCATGTCCATGCCCAGGACTCGAACCAGCAAAACCCTGGGCCACCAGAAGCGGTGTGTGCAAACTTAAGCACTCGGCCATAGGGCCGGCCCCCAAACAGTAAACATTTCTAAAGTAAAAAGGTTATAGTAAGCTAAGGTTAATTTATTATTGAAGAAAGAAAAATATTTTTTCATAAATTTCCTGTAGCCTGCGTACAGTGTTTACAGAGTCTACAGTAGTGGACAGTAATGTCCTTCACACCCTCTCACCACTCACTCACTGACTCACCCAGAGCAACTTTCATCCTGCAAGCCCCATTCATGGTAAGTGCCCTATAGAGGGGTAACATTTTTAATTTTTTGTACCACATTTCAACTATACTTTTTCTATGTTTAGATACAGAAATCCTATTTTGTTACAATTGTATACAGTATTCAGTACAGTAAGGTGCTGTGCAGGTTTGTATCCAAGAGCAATAGGTTGTATCATGTAGCCTAGTTGTGTAGTAGGCTAAACCATCTAGGTTTGCGTAAGTATACGCTACGATGTTCACACAATGACAAAATTGCCTAATGCATTCCTAAGAACATATTCATATTGTTAAGCAAGCAACACATGACTGCAAATGGTAGTGGAGGAAATAAAGTAACTTGTGTCTATTTTGACATTGCGTACACTTAGTGTTTATTGTTATTAATGAAATTAATCCCACATTATAATTAATGAATATTAATTATAAGTACAAACATCACTCCATCAATATTTTTCTTTTTCAGTGAGAAAAGCAATAAATCACGTATGCTCAATTACTCTGTTTTATAGCTTTATTAAGAAATAATTGTTACACAAAAAGCTACACATATTTAATGTATACAACTTGACAAGTTTAGATGTATGCATACACCTATGACATCATGGTCAATTACTCTTAAGTACTCTGGATATACAAACTATGTGTGAGTTTTACAAGCATAAATTACGCATCACAAATTTATCTACATATAATAGATAACCAAAAAATGTAAAAACCTGACATTGAAAATAACCGACTCATTTTTCTGTAAATAACTGATAACTATGAGTGTTAGAATATAATGTCTCCTAGAGAAATGAGATTTCCTCTACGAGTGTTGGCTTCCTAAATACATACACAATTTGACTGAATCAAATCTTTTCATCTCTCATATAATTTTATAATTTTAAATTTAAAAAATGAAGTTTAAATGAACATGTTTAGGGTAAGAAGCTGGATAAAAGATTGGATAATTGATTGAGGAACAGACATTTATTTCTACTCCACACCCATGATTTGACACTTGAGTATTGTTGTAAGTGACCAAGGGACATAAATGAAACCTCACAGCAAATTATATTTTATTCTGTTAGATTCAAGATAAAAAGTAAACATGCTAGTTATAGAAAAATATATTTCTTGCACACAAGTTTGTAACTGAAATAAGTACCTGCTACTCTTACATAGGATTTAAATAAGTGAAGACTCTGCATATCCAATAAGTAGGCAAGCTTTGTGATCAAGATAAACTTAATACATACACACTTTATCAAAAGGTGATTCCCTGAATTTCATTATGGATTAAAATACTTTCTTTACGTGTGAATGAAAGCAAGAATCATACACTGTTTGTATATTCATGCAGATGCTTAAAAACACATACCTTATTATCTGGGCTGTATATTTGCCTCTGATCTGGAAATTTCCTCACTCTAAAGTGTACCTCTGGATTTGTCTTCTAAACTACAATGGTCCCCAGGTCCCAGGTTGCTGATGATCATAAGAATTAATGGAAGCAAGCTGTCTTCAAAAATGTTTTGGCGCTGTAGTAAATTTTCGAGTCCTCCAAGAAAGGTGGATAAAAGGAACTGGCCCTGGCCTGTCAGTGACATTACCATTAACGGATAAATAGCAGCAGTGGAAATGACAATCAGAGTTGGCAAATGGTAAACAGGATCGAAATCATCGACTATGAACTCAAAAATTAGCTCCCATTTTGTTTTATCACACTTAGCATAGATGACAAAATTAAATATCCATGTCTATAGACATATGAGTGTGTTAAATAATCGTTACACTTTTCAAATTAGTAAACTTAATGTTATCAACTCTAGATCTTAAAATGGTAATATTATTTATATATGGCCAAATAAATCAAAATATTTAATAATAAAGTGATTACTAATTTTCATACTTTTATAATTCCATATAAGTAAACATTGCTGAATTTATCTTCTCAGGGTTCAATACTTCTGTCAATAATTTTCCTTTTTGAAAGGATAATGATGTGCTCATCATACTCATCTTTGGATTTACTGAAGTGTATTTCACAGTAACATTAAGCTGCCTTTTGCCTACTTATGCCCAATCATAGTTAATCTTTAACTAAATATTTTAAATAAACTACTACATATCACTAATCTAATTTAAATTGTTAGATAATCAAAATAATAGCAAAGTTTTACTTTGTGCAAAAAAAAATATTTGTTTAAGTATCTAAATATGAGATCACCAAGACTTTCATTTTATAGACAACGAAAGTGAAGCACAGAGAAATAAGATGATCTATAAATGTAGAAGGACACATTGTGAGAAAGATAGAACAAGGATGCAGATTTCTCCATTCTTAATATGCGATCTGCCAGGTCTCATTGTGCAAATGCAGTACAATAGACAAATGATTGACATACATCAACTCTGCATTTAACATCTTTGCATTATGACTATCAATGTTATTTACTTATTTTTTATTTATTTATTTTTTTAAAGATTGGCACCTGAGCTCCCATCTGTTGCCAGTCGTCTCTTTTTCTTCTTCTTCTCCCCAAAGCTCCCCAGTCTATAGTTGTATATTCCAGTTGTGAGTGCCTCTGGTTATGGTATGTGGGATGCCACCACAGCATAGCCTGATGAGCGGTGTCATGTCCATGCCCAGGATCCAAACCAGAGAATCTCTGGGCCTCTAAAGCAGAGTGTGCGAACTTAACCACTCCGCCGTGGAGACAACCCGTTATCAATGTTATTTAAAATGGATACTTTTTCTCCAGGGCACTTATTTATAATTATAATTGATTAAAAAGTGACTGCTTCTGCTATTATTCAATGTATACTGATTTCTAAGTTGCCTGAGCCGAACTACTAATTCTGTCCAAATTTTATTTTTGAAGTATAATTAACATACAATATTATATTAGTTTCAGGTGTACAATATGGTGATTTGATATTTTTAAACATTACAAAATGATCACGACACTAAGTCTAATGACCACCTGTCACCATGCAGTTAATTTTACTATTATTCTCTATGTTCCCTGTGCTGTACATTACATCCCTGTGACTAATCTATTTTATAACTGGAAATTTTTACCACTTGTTTCTCTTCACCTGTTCTGCCCATCCTCTCAGCACCCTCTCCTCTGGCAACCACTAGTTTTGTCTCTGTATTTATGAGCTCTCTTTCTGGTTTGTTATGTTCGTTCATTTTTTTTTGTTTTTTAGATTCCATGCGTAAATAAAATCATATGATATATTTCTTTCTCTGTCTGACTTATTTCACTTAGCATAATATCCTCTAGGTCCATCCATGTTGTTGCAAATGGCAAGATTTTTTTCTTCACGACTGAGTAATATTTCATCGTGTGTATACACCATAGCTTTATCCATTCATCAATCAAGAGAAACTTAGATTGCTTCCATATCTTGGCTATTGTAAATAATGCTGCAATGAACATAGGGGTACATATATCTCTTCTAATTAGTGTTTTCATTTTCTTTAGATGAAAACCCAGAAGTGGAATTGCTGGACTGTATAGTAGTTCTATTTTTAATATTTTGAGGAACTTCCATACTATTTTCCATGGTGGCTGTACCAATTTACATTTCCACCAACAGTGCATGAAGGTTCCCTTTTATCCACATCCTCACCAAAACGTGTTATTGCTTGTCTTTTGATAATAGCCATTCTGACAAGTGTGAGGTGGTACCTCATTGTGGTTTTGATTTGCACTGGTGATTAGTGATGTTGTGCATCTTTTCACGTGTCTGGTTGCCATGTGTATGTCTTCTTTGGAAAAACGTCTTTTCAGTTCCTCTGCTATTTTTTAATTGGATTGTTTATTTTTGATATTGAACAGCATGAGCTCTTTACATATTTTGGATATCAACGCCTTATCGGATATATCATTCACCAATATTTTCTCCCATTTAGTGGATTACCTTTAAATTTTGTTGATGATTTCCTTCACTATGCAAAAGCTTTTTAGTTTGATGTAATCCCATTTGTTTATTTTTCTTCTCGTTGACCTTGCCTGAAGAGATATTGCTAAGATCAATGTCAAAGAGCTTACTGCCTAGGTTTGCTTCTGGGGGTTTTATGATTTCAGGTCTTATATTTAAGTTTTTAATCCATTTTGAGTTTACTTTTGTATATGGTGTAAGAAAGTGGTCCGTTTCATTCTTTTGCATGTAACTCTCCAGTTTTCCCAACTCCATTTATTGAAGAGGCTGGCTTTTCCCCATTGTATATTATTGCCTCCTTTGTCATAGATTAATTGACCATATAAGCATGGATTTATTTCTGGGTTCTCTATTCTGTTCCATTGATCTATGTGTATGCTTTTGTGCTAGTACCACAGTGTTTTGCTTACTATAGCTTTGTGGTATAGTGTGAAATCAGGGAGTGTGATACCCTCAGCTTTGTTCTATCCCAAGATTGCTTTGGCTATTCGGGGTGTTTTGTAATACCATACAAATTTCAGAATTATTTGTTCTAGTTCTCTGAAAAATGCCCTAGATAATTTGATAGGGATTGCATTGAATCTGTAAATCGTTTTGGGTGTATGGACATTTTAAAAATATTAATTCTTCCAATCCAAGGGCACGGTGTCTTTCCAATTTGTTTGTGTCTTCAATTTTTTTCATTACTCTTCTATAGTTTCCAGAGTACAGATATTCCATCTCCTCAGTTAAATTTATTCCTAGGTATTTTATTCTTTTCAATGCAATTATAAATGGAATTGCCTTCTTAAGTTATCTTTCTGATAGTTTGTTATTAGTGTATAGAAATGCGACAGATTTCTACATATTAGTTTTGTATCTTGCAGCTTACCAAACTCGTTTATTCATTCTAATTTTTTTTTGGTGAAGTCTTTGGGGTTTATTATAAATAGTGTCATGTCATCTGCAAACAGTGATGGTTTTACTTTTTCCTTTCCAATTTGGATGCCTTTAATATCTTTTTCTGCCCTCTTTGCTGTGACTAACACTTGTAGCATCATGTTGAATAAAAGTGACAAGACTAGGTACCCTTGAATTTTTCTCAACCTTAGAAGAAAAGCTTTCAACTTTTGGCCATTGACTATGATGTTAGCTGTGAGTTTGTCACATATGGCCTTTATTATGTTGAGGTATGTTCCCTCTACATCCACTTCATTGAGAGTTCTTATCATAAATGGATGTTGAATTTTGTCAAATACTTTTTTCTGCATCTATTGAAATGACCATATAATTTTTATTCTTCATTTTGTTAATGTAGTCTATCATATTGATTGATTGGCAGATATTGAACCATGCTTGCCTCCCTGTAATAAACCCCACTTAATCATGGTGCATGCTTCTTTTAATGTATTGTTGAACTTGGTTTGCTAATATTTCGTTGAGGTTTTTGCCTCTATATTCACCAGAAATGTTAGCCTGTAATTTTCTTTTTTTGAAGCATCTTCTCCTGTTTTAGTATTAGAGTAATACTGGCTTCTTAGAATGAGTTTGGGAGCAATCCTTCCTCTTCAGTTTTGTAGAATAGTTTCAGAAGAATAGGTATTAACTCTTCTTTAAATATGTGGTAGAATTCACCTGTGAAGCTGTCTGGTCCTGGACTTTTGGTTTCTTTGAGTTTGCAAATTACCGATGCAATTTCATTACTAGTAAAAGCTCTGTTCAGGTTTTCTATTTCTTCATGATTCAGTCTTGAAAGTAGTGTGTTTCCAGGAATTTATCCATTTCTTCTAGTTTTTCAAATTTGTTAGCATATAATTGTTTGTAGTAGTCCCTTATGAATCTTTATATTTCTGTGGTGTCAGTTGTAACATCTCCTCCTTCATTTCTGATTTTATTTACTTTTTTCTTGGGCCCTCTCTCTTTTTCTCTTGATGACTCTGGTTAAGATTTTATCAATTTTATTTATCTTTTCAAAGAACAAGCTTTTAGTTTCATTGAGGAAGGCAGAAAGGTCAGAGTCAGGGTGAAGACGTAACCATGGAAGCAGAGTTTGTAGCGATGAGCTTTGAAGATGGAGAAAGAGGCCATGAGCCAAGGAATTCAGGCAGCCTCTAAAAGCTGGAAAAGGCAAGGAAATAAATCCTGCAAGGAAATAAATTCTCCCCTAGAGACACCAGAAAGAACGCTGCTGAAGTGTTAAACCCCAGAGCTGTAAAATAATAAATTGGTAGTGTTTCAAGGTACTGAGTTTGTGAAAATTTGTTATGGGAGCAATGGGAAACTAACACACCATCCTCACTGTTAATCAAAGTAAAAATGTGAGAATTTTTATTCAAATGCTGTTTGACATGTTTTAGAACACTTTACATATTCAACTACCAACTATGTGTAGAACCGAAAATATCACCCTAAAATTAAAATAATAATTGCCATTTCTTTTTCATTTTCTAAAGAGCATATGGTGGAGTTACCAGAGGCTACATAACATAAATATCCTAACAGATTAAATAGGAAAGCAGATAAAAGAATCCAGCTGTTTTTTAATTGTCAGTCATTAAGGAGATTTGAAAAAAATAAAATAAGCATATTTTTCTCATTATTTTTATTGACTTTTAAATTATAGTTATTTTTCTTAAAATGTTTTCTTAGCCTACAATGAATTTATTATTGCTGTTTTTAAGCAAATAAATAAAGAGCTTCAAGTTTTGTCAGTTTTAATTTCTAATACAGTAAATATTGACCTATATAACCCATCTAAATGAAAGCCCCTTGGGGTTCTCAATCATTTTTAAGAATTCAAAGCAGTCCCAATACCAAAGAGTTTGGGAACTGGCAACACATGTCAAAGCACGTATGAGATACTAGTGGATCTAATCCTGGCTGGAGAGAAGAATCAACTAGGGAGCTTTTCAAAAACTCCAGTGTATATGCTCCATCCACAAAATTTCTGTTAATCTTTGAAAATATATGTGTTCAATTATGCTTTTCTTGTTTGTATAAGTTAGTTGTGCTCAGTGGTGCTCCTGCCTGCAGAGGCATAGGGAAAGCAGATAAACACGGTGTAGTGTATGTATTGCATTCTATTTACAGCCATGTAGAAATCTTCAAAAATATAAAATGTAGGGTGGGAGAATTTGCAGGAAAAACTGAATATTGAAGAGAATGCATAGTTTAAAGCATGATGCTGTGCAGGAATAACAACATATGTGACAAGGTAGGCAGATGAAATTGAGAATCATTCCTGCATTCAGCACCTGAGGATAACTGAACACACTGAGACTGAGCAATGCCTGAACCTTTTTTTTATGGGTACTGTTTGATAGGTTGAATAAAAATATGAACATTCTTGAGAATTTACCCCTCAATCTCTATGACGTTTCTAAAATCGAAAAATATTAAAGTCCCATCATCCATATTGTTATCTGCGGATTCATGCACTTGAAAATAAAGTGTGTAATTCAGCTTTAAAGAATACTTCCTTGAATGAAGAATTTAAAAACTAACAAGTAGGAGATATAGCTCAAACAAGTATAAACTTTGAATATTTAATATATTGTGCATTTATTACTAATGTATCCTGTATTAGCAGCTATATATAGATTGCCTTTGAAGCAAGCATTGATAATTTTCATATTTGAGTTGCACTCACATTCCTCTCCATAACAGAGAGTTAAATGAACTTTTTTCCCCAGTGGTAACATTGGTTTATAACATTATATAAATTTTAGGTGTACACCGTTATATTTGGATTTCTGTGTAGATTACATCATGCTCACTACCCAAAGACTAATTACCATTCATCACTGTACACATGTGCCTAATCATCTCTTTCATCCTCCTCTCTCCCCATTTCCCATCTGGTAACCACCAATCCAATCTTTGTCTCTATGTGTTTGTTTGTTGATGTTGTTGTCTTCTACTATGAGTGAGATCATATGGCATTTGATTTTTTCCTTCTTACTTATTTTGTTTGGCATAATTCCTTTGAGGTCCATTCATGTTGTAACAAATGGCAAGCTACATCCTGTTTTATGACTGAGTGGTATTCCATCATGTATATATCCACATGTTCTCTACCCATTCATCCCTTGCTGGGCACCTAGATTGCTTCAAAGTGTTGGCTATTGTGAATAATATTGCAATGAACATAGGGTTCACATATCCTTACACATTCATGTTTTCACATTCTTTGGATAAATACCCAGCAGTGGAAAAACAGGATCATATAGTATTCTATCTTGAATTTTTTGAGGAATCTCTATTCTGTTTTCCGTAGTAGCTGCACCCTATTGCACTCCCACCAGCAGTATATGAGACTTCCCTTTCCTCCACAACCTCTCCTTGTTATTTCCTGTCTTGTGAATTACAGCCATTCAGGTGGGCATGAGATGATACCTCATCGTTGTTTTGATTTGTATTTCGCTGATAATTAGCAAAGTTGAACATCTTTTCATGTGCCTGTTGGCCATCTGTATGTCTTCTTTGGAGAAATGACTATTCTGATCTTTTGTCCATTTTTAAATTGGGTTGTTAGCTTTTTTTTGTTGAGATGCATAAGTTCTTTATATATTTTGGATATTAATCCTTTATCAGATATACCATTTACAAATATATTCTCCCTAGTGTTAGACTGTCTTTTCATTTTGTTGATAGCTTCCTTTGTTGCGCATAAGATTTTTAGTTTGATGTAGTCTCATTTTCTTTTTTATGCTGTTTCCCTTGCCCGATCAGACGTGGTACTTGAAAATGTGTTGCTAAGACCAATGTCGAAGAGCGTACTGCTTATGTTTTATTCTAGAAGTTTCATGGTTTCAAGTCTTGAATTCAAGTCTTTAATCCATTTTGAGTTCATTTTTGTGCATGGTGTGAGAGAGTAGTCTGCTTTCATCTTTTGCATGTAGCTGTCCAGTTTTCCCAACACCATTTATCAAAGAGACTTTCCTCTCTCAATTGTATGTTCTTTGCTCCCTTGTCAAAAATTAGCTGTCCATAGATGTGTGGGTTTATTCCTGGGCTCTTGTTTCTGTTCCATTGATCTCTATGTCTCTTTTTGTGCCAGCACCATGCTGTTCTGGTTACTATAGCTTTGTAGTGTATTTGGAAATCAGGGAGTGTGATACCTCCAGCTTTGTTCTTTTTTCTCAGGATTCCTTAGGCTATTCAGGGTCTTTTGTTATTCCATATGAATCTTATGATTCATTGTTCTATTTCTATGAAAAATGATGTTGGAACATTGATAGGGATTGCATTGAATTTGTAGATTGCTTTAGGAAGTATGGACATTTTAAGTGTTTTAATTCTTCTGATCCAAGAGCATGGAATATCTTTCCCTTTCTTTGCGTTTTCTGCAATTTTTTTCAACAATGTTTTATAGTTTTCAGTACACAGGTCTTTCATCTCTTTGGTTAAATTTCTTCTTACATAGTTTATTATTTATGTTGCAATTATACATGGGATTGTATTCTTAATTTCTCTTTCTGCTTAATTCGTTGTTAGTGTAAAGAGACACAAATGATTTCTATGTGTTGGTTTTGTATCCTGCCAGTTCACCATATTCATTTATCATTTCTAAAAGTTTTTTGGTTGATTCTTTAGGGTTTTCTATATATAAAATCACGTCATGTTCAAATAGTGACAGTTTCACTTTTTCCTTTCCAATTTTGATCCCTTTTGTTTTTTTCTTGCCTGATTGCTCTGGCTGGGACTTCCAATACTATGTTAAATAAGAGTGGTGCAAGCAGGCATCCTTGTCTGGTTCCTGTTATTAAAGGGATAGCTATCAGTTTTTCTCCATTAAGAAAGATATTAGCTGTGTGTTTGTCATATATGGCCTTTATTATGTTGTGGTACTTTCCTTCCACACCTATTTTATTTGGAGTTTTTATCATAATTGGATGCTGTATCTTGTCAAATGCTTTCTCTGAATCTATTGAGATGATCATATGATTTTTATTCTTCATTTTGTGAATGTGGTGTACCACGTTAATTGATTTGTTGATGTTGAAGCATCCCTGGAATGAATCATGGTCTATGATCTTTTCAATGCATTCTTGTATTTGATTTGCCAGCATTTTGTTGAGGATCATTCAGTGAAGTTCATTTGTAATATTGGCCTGTAACTCTTTTTTTGTGTTGTCCTTGTCTGGTTTTTGTATCAGGG
Source organism: Equus quagga (assembly GCF_021613505.1). Classification (NCBI taxonomy): domain Eukaryota; kingdom Metazoa; phylum Chordata; class Mammalia; order Perissodactyla; family Equidae; genus Equus; species Equus quagga. The sequence continues at coordinate 100,323,483 of NC_060275.1, forward strand.
TAATGTTGGTATCATAGAATGAGTTAGGAAGCTACCTCTCCTCTTCAATTTTTTAGAAGAGTTTGAGAAGGATAGGTACTAAATCTTCTTTGAATGTTTGGTAGAATTCACTAAGGAAGCCATCTGGTCCCAGACTTTTATTTTTTGGGAAGTTTTTGATTACTTTTTTCATCTCCTTACTGGTGATTGTACTATTCAAATTCTTTATTTCTTCTTGATTCAGTTTTGGAAGATCATATGATTCTAAGCTTTTATCCATTTCTTCTAGATTATACAATTTGTTAGCTTTTCATAGTATTCTCTTATAAACTTTTGTATTTCTGAGATGTCCATTGTAATTTCTCCTTTTTTACTTCTGATTTTACTTATTTGAGCCTTCTCTCTTTTTCCCTTGGTGAGTCTAGCTAGAGGTTTGTCAATTTTATTTATCTTTTCAAAGAAACATCTTTTGGTTTCATTGATTTTTTCTAGTATTTTTTAAGTCTCTATTTCATTTATCTGCTCTGATATTTATTATATTCTTCCTTCTACTGATTTTGGACTTTGTTTGTTCTTCTTTTTCCAGTTCCTTTAGATGCACTGTTAGACTGTTTGTTTGAGATTTTTCTTCTTTGTTGAGGTAGGCCTGTATTGCTATAAACTACCCTCTTAGAACTACTTCTGCTGTATCCCATAAATTATTGCCTATTGTATTTTCATTCTTATTTGTCTCCAGGTAATTTTTGATTTCTACATTGACCCAATCTTTGTTCAGTAGCATTTTGTTTAATCTCCACAAATTTGTGGCTTTTCTGATTTTCTTCCTTACTAGTTTCATACCATTTTGTGGTCAGAAAAGATGCTTGGTATTATTTACATCTTCTTAAGTTTATTGAGACTTGTTTTGTGGCCTAATATGTGGTCTACCCAGGAGAATGTTCCATCTGCATTTGAAAAGAATGTGTGTTCTGTGGTTTTTGGATTAAATGTTCTGTATATACCTAATACTCCACCTGGTGTAATGTGTCATCTAACGTGTCAATAAGGAAATGTTTCCTTATTGATCTTCTGTTTGGATGATCTATCCATTGGTATAAGTGGAGCATTAAAGCCCCCTACTATTATTGTGCTGCTGGCTAGTTATCCTTTTATGTCTGTTAGTAATTTCTATATATATTTAGGTGTTCCTACGTTGGATGCATAGATAGTTATGTGTTATATTGTCTTCTTGGGTTGTTCCCTTTATCATTATTTAGTGCTCTTATTTTCTCTTGTAACAGTTTTTGTTTTAAAAGGCTATTTTGTCTGATATAAGCACTGCTACCCCAGCTTTCTTTTCATTGTCATTTTCATGGAGTATCTTTTTCCAATCCTTCACTTTCAGTTTGTGAGTGTCTTTAGGTCTGAAGTGTGCCTCCTGTATACAGCGTATATATGGGTATTGTTGTCTTATCCAATCGGTACCCTATGCCTTTTTATTGGAACATGGAGTCCATTGAAATTTAAAGTAACTATTGATAAGAATGTACTTCCCACGATTTTGTTACATTTTCTAGGTGTTTTAGTAGTTCTTTTTTGTTCCTTTCTTCTTCTCTTATTCTCTTCCCTTATGGCTTCACCGCATTCTTTAGTATTATGTTTTGCTTCCTTTATCTTAATATTTTGCGTATTTACTATAGGTTCCTGGTTTGTGATTACCATGACGTTCATATGTAATAATCTAAGTATATAGCACTCTATATTAAGTTGATTGTTTCTTTAGTTTGACCTCTTGCTAAAAGCTCTAATCTTTTGCTCCGCTCCTCCCATATTTTATGTTTTTGATATCATATCTAACCTCTTTTTTTGTGTGTGTATCCATCATCCTCTTACCATGGAAATCGATAACTTAAGTAATTTTCTCCTTTGACCTTCATATTAGCCACATAGGTGGTTGATCTGCTACCATTACTATATACTTACCTTTACCAGAGATTTTATTAAGGTTTTTTGTTTTTTTGATAATTTTCTTATTCCTGTTTGTGGTCTTCTCTTTTAAATAAGTCCATTTAGCATTTCTTGTAAAGCTTGTTCCTTGGTGATAATGTCCTTTAGTTTTTGCTTGTCTGGGAAACTGACTATCTGTCCTTTCATTCTGAGTGATAGCCTTCCCAGATAGAGTATTCTTTGCTGTAGGTTTTTTCCTTTCAGCACTTTAAATATATCATGCCACTCCCTTCTAGCCTGTCAGGTTTCTCCTGAGAAGTCAGCTGATACACTTATGGGGTTTCCTTTGTATGTGACTCTTTGCCTTTCTCTTACAGCTTTTAATATTCTCTCTTTACCTTTAATTCTTGGCATCCTCAGTTTTCCCAGAGCACACTATGCCAAGTGAGCTAAGCCAGCCAGTAAAGGACAAATACTGTAAGATTCCACTTGTATGAGGTATCTAAATTAGTCAAACTCATAGAAGGACAGAGTAGAATGGTGGTTGCCAGGAGCTGGGGGGAGGGGAAGGAAATAGGGAGTTGATAGTCAAAGGGTACAAAGTTTCAGTTATGCAAGATATATATGTTCTGGAAATCTACCCTACAGTACAGTTCTTATAGCTAACAATACTTTATTGTATACTTAAAACTTGTTGAGATGGTAGGTCTTACATTAAGTATTCTTGTTCTTGTTCGCATACACACACACACACACAAATAATAATAAAATGAGTGGGGGGAAATTTGGGAGGTAATAGATATATCTGTGACCTTGATGCTGATGATGGTTTCACAGTAATAGTCATCACGTTATATCCAGTAAATATGCAGCTTTTCACATGTCAATCATATTTCAACAAACGTGTGCTCACTGCTTTAAATTGCTTTTATCAATTCCTCTTATTACTAGCATTGTCTTTCTTGTGTTGTGTAGGTTATTTTGCATCTTGCTCATCAAAGAGTCTGATCCTTTCCTACCACTCCACTGCCAATATACAGATTTAAACACTCATAGCTTCTTAACTGATCCCTTTTGTTCCAACTTTGTGAGAAGAGTCTTTTGAAAGAAATAAGTTCATGTGAATTTCAGCTCAAAACTCTTCAATACCTTCCCAATTCAAAGTAAATGCCAAAGTTCTTAGAAAGGCCTGCAGGGTCTCATAGAATCTGATTCTCCCTTTCTGTTCTGAAATTAACCCTCCCTACACCCTCATTTCTCTCTTCACTCTGGTCTCTCAGGCAGGCCTCCCAGTTCTTCCTTAAATACATTAGGCAAAGTCCTATGTTGGTGCATTTACAGTTGTTTTACCTTCTGCCTGCAAATCTTTTCTCCCATAAAACTACGACCAGATAACAATTCTTTCCAGCCTTTTGTCAAAGGAAATCTTCTCATTAATGATTCTTGGAATATCTAAAACTGTATCCTCCTTCCGTATAATTCTTACATGCTTATCCTGTGTCACATTTTGTCTTTTATAATCATCCGCCATGCCAGACGTTTATGTTGATTCTAATCTGTATGCCCTAGTAGAGTGCAAGCTCCATAAAGGAAATAATTTTTGTTTGCTTGGTTCCTTATTTTATGCTTGGGTCCTGTATCAGTGAGCCAGAAGTATATTTAACTGGATCAATTGAAAATGCTTTTATGGTCATTATTTAATTGTGAATTTGAACTATATTTGAAAACAACAAATAAGGCCTTTTATTTGTGGTAACAAAGAAATTTTGAATAGCATTATCTTTATTTTGCACTTTATCTTACTACTTATTTATAAACTGGAAGGTAAGGATATGCTTCTCTATGCCTTCAATTCCAAATCTCTTTCTTTTTATAATAAAACCCAAAGAAATATATTTTTTCTGCCTCACAGAAGAAGCTACTGTTTTCTCTAATGAATCCAAGTGTTATTGAAGTGACTTTCGTTAGATCACTCATAGGATAATCTTCCAATTGTCATCACCAAAACATTGTTTTTAAGTCTCGAGGATTTTTAAATTTTTTAGAAATTAAAGGCATATTTGTGATACCTGCTAAATTCTAAAATATGCAGTATCTATCTTCTTAAAACCTTTTAAAATATATTATTTATTCTGTTTATTCTTAACCATTTTGTAGAAAGTAGAATGTTTAGATAATAAATAAAAATAGGCCTTGCAGCTATGCCCAATATTAAATGGAAACATTTCTAAAGTGTTCCTACTCAAGTAGAGGGTTTGGCAAACTACTGTCCGTGGACCAAATCCAGTCTGCCACCTGTTGTTGTTAATAATGTTTTACTAGAACACAGCCAGACCCATTAGTTTATGTATTGTCCCTGGCTGTTTTTGTGTTACAACAGTGGAGTTGAAACCTTGCAACAGAGACATATGGCCTTCAAAGCTGAAATACTCCCTATCTGCCCCTTTACAGAGAAAGTTTGCCAACCTCTGTACAAGTAGATGATGAGGGTTAAATTGTGTGAAATGGGAAGGAGTAAAACTCTGATGACCACCTTGAAATTTCTGGAACATTAAAGCCAACTGTCACAAGCCATATTTGCAAATACGCCCCTGAGACTGCCAAGAGAAATCAGCATGGCCAAACATTAAAACTGAGTTATCAGGAAAATTGGGATATATTTTTGACCAAGAGTAGATCCAAATGCTATCTCAATGTTGAAATAAGCAAAAGCAGTAAAAATGGATTGTAACAGACAAAAATGTAAGGAACTACCAAGTTCTACAGCCCTTATTTTGTATCTCAGTTTGCTATTTCCCAAGGATCATAAACATATGCAACTTACATGTCACTCCAGTACCAGCTCCTAAATTTTTTTCAAAGTTTCTTATCAAAATATGATAATGCTTAAAGGCATTATATGCCTAATAAAGAGATACAGTGAACATTATATTCATCCTCATTTTTAAGAATTTCTTTAGTAATCAGGCTTACACTTACCAAATAAGAAAGAAAAATAACAATCCTGGTCATATTTGTTAAAGACAAACTGTGATTTTGGTCACTTTTGTTTATAGTGGTGGTAAGAAAAGGGAGAACTACAAAATAATGCAAAACAACAAGAAATTGGAATAGCCATGGAATTGACTACTTTAAATTATGTGTTATCTAAACCCCAGGGGAAAATAGAAAGACGTGAAAGGCATAGAATATCAAAATGTGACTCTATACGTGTGTTACGTACCCCTTGATTACAAATCAGTATGAAAATGCAGTGTCTTAAGCCAATGAAAATCTTTTATTAACTCATGGGTCTATATTTTTGGAAGGAATTGTTTGGGAAAGGCCTTTCTCTACTCCATGGAATCATTTGCACGCTCACTCACCGGCGTGTTTGATAGTTGGTTGTGGGCTCTTGATTCGGACCTCATTGTCAGCCTGAACACCTCCATGCGACTGCTTGGCTTCCTCACAGTGTGGTCATATTGCTCCAAATTTGAGCATCCTGAGAAAGAACTAGGAAAGGCTACATTGTCTTTTAGCCTCAGAAATCATATTTTATCACTTCTGTCATAGTTCAATAGAAAGTTACATATATTCTATCATTTAATAGTAGAGTGGCAAAGTTCTAAAGAGAACACAGGAAACCAGAGATATTGCTGTGACAATTTTTGGAAAATATAATCTGCCATGCTGAGAGTAAAGCAGTATTTTAAGTGTTATTTCTGGCACCATTTGTTTCCAAATCCTGATATAGAAAAACTGAATATGCTTGACACTATATTATGTTGTATAAAACATAATTCTTGAAAAAAAAAAGCAAGAAGAAACTCATACATGGGTATCAAAAGTGTTCTAGGCACAAAATTAATTGATTTTATTTAATTATAGTATTCAATCAACAAGATAGATGAAAAATAAAATGGCTCAGAGAGTTTAATTGCTGATTTTCATACACCTAGTGAACAGTTGTTACAAAGGTGAGAGTGATTGCTGAGCAGCAACAGAAGGATCATGGTATATAAGTTATTTCATAGTTGGTGAGGATACAGCCCAATATTAGCAGATGGCTGGCTGCATAAAGGCCCATCTCAGTGGCACCGCTGCGTGCTTCCCTGGCCTTCACTTCCCCGTGAAGACTCCTAGATGCCAAAGATTTTGCCTGACTGAGGTCCTGTAAGATGATCCCTTTGGCATTATTATGAGTGTTTTACATCTTCTTAGTCCTTTCAATGGTTTTGAAACACTGGCTGTGTGCTGGCCAGCCCACTAGGCAAGTACAAGTGATTGCTAACAGATCTATCCTGTCCCTCAGTATTTAGGGAAAGACTGGATGAACTGAAGGTCAAGATCGATTTGTGTTACCTTCCTGCCCCGTCTTGAGTGGACAAGCCTTGTTCTTGCACTAAAGCTGTCTTTAAATGCACTACAAACACCACAAACCAGTACAAACGCAAATTGTTTAAATGCTATTTAAAACATTCCTGCTCAATTCTATATAAAACAAATGAAAGAATGGACATAGGCAATGTGATGAAGCAGGAACTGATGATGCTTGTAATTCTTAGTTTGAAACACTAATCACATGGTGATCCCATGAACAAAAAGAGGAAGAATGGGGCTTGTGTCATGGAAATAAACTATGCTAGAATTTTTTACATGTTCTATTTGATTTTTGGTGAGGTATGAAGGTCATTGACCTAAGCATTGACCTAAGTAATAGACATGCATGGTACTTGAGGCACTAAGAATGTATGAGATCACCCTGCAGTTAGCTCACATCACCAGCTCCTCAATTCCACTCAGAAAAAGCATGTTTGTTTTATTCCAGATATTCTAGCTAATTTACTAGCAACCTGGTTATGCAAAACTGATCTTGATCTCAACATCATATTTTGCCATATGTCACCAGATATCCTCTCTTCTCTGTGATGGTGCACTGATCAAATCCTTGAGCATATCTGAAAGCCTTGGGAACCATTCTGTCCCTAGTATCACAAAGAGTTCGAATGGAATATTTTTCCAAGGAAACCAGTAAGATTGTGAAGAAATCTAAAAATAAATGGATTATTGGAAGAGAAAAATTGCACTGTTGAATGCCTGGTATGTATACATTAGGGTAGAAAGGGATGAAGGAAGGTCTTGAATTTTATGAGTATGGAAGTGGAGTAATGTTTGCCATCTGTTCCTTAATAGAGCTAACTTTTTCTATTATACCACATTTTCTATAAATCATTATTATGTCCGGCAATATATGACACACAAATTTGAGGAAGGGAGGTCTTTGCCCTGATAACCTAAATTCTGAAAAAACATTTTGAATATTAAAAATGTAATATTTCTCTGGAAACAAAAGAGTTTTTATATACTATCAACTGTGCTATTTTTTTCTGGGGACACTGAGGGGATATTTCTAGGTATGAATGTAAATGTAAATTAAATATACACTGAGTTATAAATAGTTGAAATAACATGAAAAATTACCCGGTAAAAGTAGGGAAACAATAGGACTACAAAGGCATGTTTCTGCTTGAATGGTCTTTTACAGTTGAATTCTAAGTGCAGCAAAATGGACATATTGACAGAATATTAGCTCCATTTGTGCTGGAGGCAGTACATATTAAAATATTTGTTCTACCAACTTTTCAATGTCATGTTCATATCCTTTATAAGTAAAAGGATATTTATGTACTTGTTGGAAGTTTTGTTTATCAGGTATATGAAATGCTAATTTTGATAGATAAGGAACTGAGAACTGATTCAATTGTGCAAATACTCAGAATTTTTATTAGGGTGCCAAGTGTAATAAACTATATGTCTACATTCTTTGATCTGTTTCTCAGGAGGAGATGGTTTAAAAAAATGGACTGTCACTAAATATTTCAGTTTATCTCCATGGATCTTAATGAAATCAAATCATGTAATAAAGACCGAAACTTCATCTAGCAGCATAATATGCTCCTGTCACCTTTTATTAACATGACAAGGTTTAAACCATAATTCATGTTTGCAGGTTTGTTTCTCATTATTCATACGTATTCTTTGTCCTTAAGATTTCCAGCTCAGAAATGATATTCAGAATTTAAGATGGTATGTAAACTCCTGAAAATTACATTTTTTTTGCTGCTGAAATAATTTATAAGAAAAGACCTTTCATTTCTTCCAAATGCTTATTTTTTTGATATATATACACATGTATATTTGATATCTAGAAACAAAGGAAAATGTCACTGCTTTAACACAGTTATTTTGCTTTATAAAAATGAATATTAAAAATAAACATTTATAACAATGACAATCTAATGATTATTTTTAATGTTACATATTAGATTCTCCCAAGAATAGCCAACATAGTTAAGTTCTTCATTCAAATTTCTTGGCAGTTACCAGTCACATTCCCATGAGAAATTCCAATGAGTCAACTTACCTAAATGAAATAAAATGACTAATTTTTGTTTTTATTAATAGAATATAAACTATAAGATAATCTGACGGAAGAGTGACACTTTGATCATAAATTTCTTGGTAAAGTATAAATGAAATATATTACAGAAAACCCTGTAAAAAGAAATATAGTGAGGTGTGAGCAATCTGGCCAAAAATTAAAATACATTTTAAAGCCTCAAAGATTGAAAACATGTAACACTACAATATGACTAATTGATAGACAATGAAATAGAATAAAAAGTCCAGAAATTGGCTTAAATTCATGTGGAAACTTGCTCTATGACAAAATACCATCCTAAATCAGTGGTCAGCCATGTAGAAAATTCCAAAGACTTTACAAGAATCCTATTGGAAATAAGAAGGGAGTTTAGCAATGCTATGGGATACAAGATTAATACATTATTTATAAAAAAACTGTTAATAAAAGATTTCCCCCCTCCCTTTCTAATCTTTATGTCCTGTATTGCCTTTTCTCATCCTATTTCACTGGCTTGGATTTCCAATACAATGTTGGATAAAAGCAATGAGGGCGTGTATCCCTGTTTTTTTCCTGAGCTCAAAAGAAATGGTTCAGTCTTTAGTGTTAAACATAATCTTAGCTTTAGCGGTTTTTTGTTTTCAAAAATGTCCTTTGATATGTTGAAGAAGTTCCCTTCTCTCTTTTTTTTTTTGAGGAAGATTAGCCCTGAGCTAACATCGGCTGCCAATCCTCCTCTTTTTGCTGAGGAAGACTAGCCCTGAGCTAACATCCCTGCCCATCTTCCTCTGCTTTATATATGGGACGCCTACCACAGCATGGCTTGTGAAATGGTGCTATGTCCGCACCTGGGATCCAGGTGGGGGAACCCTGGACCCCCAAAGCAGAATGTGAACCTTAACTGCTGCTGCACCACTGGGCTGGGCCCCTCTCTTCTCTTTCTAATAGACCAATAATTGTTTCATTTTTCACATGATTTTTCTGCATGTTTTGAGACAATAGTATGTTTTTTAAAAAGTCTTTTTATATTTTTGTGAATTACCACACTTAATTGTTGAATATTAAATTCTGTATTGCTTGAATGAATAACACTTAATCACAATATGCTTTAATCTTTATATTTTACTGCATGTGTAATTTGTGGGACCCAGTGTAAAATGAAAACATTGGACCCCTTTTTCAAAAAAGGACAGGAGTGCTTTTAAAGGTGCTAAATTATCGAGCTTTTACCTTTCTTCTACATCTCTCTCAATACCTATTACAGTGTTTTTTCTTTGCCATTTAGTGTCATTTTACATAAAGAAAAAATAAATTTTAAATTATTCTTATGGCTTTTATCATTCATGCTTATATTGTGCAATGTCAGCTTTAAATGCAGATATATGAGCACTTAACTCCTATGTGGAATGGTCAAATTTGCACATTTCGTATTTTGTGGCTCATACATGTATACACATTTCATTCTTAAAAGAAATAAATGGGAACATTGCACAAGCCTAACTCAGCTATTGCTATTTCACCTCTTGATATTGTACATACTGCTAAAACTCTCTTGTGGGGCTTACTGATGGCTACGAATGGACTGAAAAGAAAAGAAAAGAAACTATGGGTTCTAGTTTTCCCTTTGATATTTAGCATAAGTGGTTGGTCAATACAAAAAAAATCATATGGAAAATGCAACCTCTTGGAGCTGTCAGTGACCTGATTTATTCAGTCCTAACTATTCATGAAATTAGAACAAAACCCCCATGGCCCCCATTGCATGGTAGTTTAGCAAGACTCAAAGTGAATACAAGGGAAGCTACCGTACCAGGTTCACCTTGAATTCAGTTTGAATCTCACTAAATTACCATGCATTGCGGATTCACCAGAATCCTGTGCTCATTGGGTGTTCAAATGGATCATCAAGGAATTGGGACATGCATAGTGTGTGTATTTCCTCTGCTCATGTGCATGCTCAATGGTTGTGTCAAACTTTGCTTGCAGTACACAATGTCAAAGATAAAATTATTAATAATTTCAAGATGGAGACATCAGAGCATTAAACCAAGCACAGAGGCCCGATAAATGTTGGGTTCTGTGCAACTGCGCAAGTCACAAGCCCATGAAGCCCTGTTACATGTATGATATATATGTTCATGGTTTGAAAGCCAATATTCTGTTAAAGAGGAAAAACAAGCGTTTAATACTTTGTCCCCCTCTTATTAAAAATTTAAAAATGTATAAGCACTTCTTATTCTAGTTTATGTTTCTTCAATAACGCATTTTCCTTTTATGCATTTTACGTTGAATTTTCTCATTTGAACATCACTAGGGAATCCCAGCTTTTTATAAATTTAACTAGCTGCAATTATTATTATTATTGTTATTGCTGCTTATATCATTGTTACAACTACTGACATTTTCAAATATTGGATAACGAGAGTCATGTAAGTGATCTCTTTTGTACTACATCTATCACCGTTATAGCATCCGTGTTTTGTAACAACAAGAGTGTTACCATATCCAACCTGGCATTTTCCTTGTGTCCTAGGGACATGGCAGATCATTGACATCCAAGGTGTCCCTTTAGGGGACAGTAGGATAAGAGATACGATAAAAATACCGGGGATGAACATGAGACTGAGAAGCAAGCAAGAGTGCTCTGATATTCTTCAGCCATGTATAACACGGACAGAGTTGGGGAAATGTCTCATAAAAGATAGGAATTCACATTGATTATTGGAATTAAAAGTGTAAAAGGTATTATACCTATTTTTCTCAGAGAATATGTTGCATCTATCACCACAATTTTCTATAACACTGACATTCAGAGATAAATTTTTGAAAATCCTAAACAGTGCAGAATATTACCTTTTTATTTTCCCCACATTTAGTGAAAAATGGATATCATACTTATTTCTTCATTTCTTTTTACTGCCACTCTTCAGAAAACTATGTGTAGAAAAGCTAATTTTGTATTTTAGCCATACATGCTTTTATTTTTACATAATATATTATCTTCAACTTTTGAATGCTATTTAAAATTTTTGTATTCTGTTTTGACCTGGATTTTTAATTTAAATCTATACATTTTAATAGTTATAGTAACCCTATTCAGAGGAAAGGCAAAATCACAAAGAAAAATTTTAATTTATTTTGATGCCAAATTGACTAGAAACCAACCTCTTAAAATTTTATAGCCTCATGGGGGCTGTGGCTCACCCGGTGGCGCAGCGGTTAAGTTTGCACTTTTAGCTTTGGTGGCTTGCAGTTCGCTGGTTCCGATCCTGGGTGCAGCTACACATTGCTCATCAGGCTACGCAGTGGCAGGCATCCCACATCCATAGTAGAGGAAGATGGGTACGGATGTTAGCTCAGGCCCAGTCTTCCTCAGCAAAAAGAGGAGGATTGGCGGCAGATGTTAGCTCAGGGCTAATCTTCCTCAAAAAAAAAAAAAATTCTATAGCCTTATGAAGGAATTAAACTTTTGTTTAGCATACAAGCGTAGGATCCCTTTTTGAGTCCCAGTATGATGACTAGTGTAACTTAGGGTCTAAAAATATCAAATAACCAGACATATTTGCCACTTTTCACTTCCTCAAGAGAGATCCTAAAGGCATTGCTACATCTATAACTCCTACAGAGATGTAGAATTTTCTGGTCAGCAGTCTCAAGACTATTATTTACTTAGGAGTTGTTCATATTATCTTATAGTAGCTGTGAGGTGGAAGTCAGCCAAAAATGGAGTAATAAAAAGGAAAGAGGCAGTTATCTGAAGAACTCAAGTAACAATTTGCACTTGTGACAAGGGGAAACAAAGCGAGTGGATGTTTGTCTCAAATAAAGAGATAACATTATAAGTTCAAGGGAAGAAGCAGGAATATGTTGCTTTACACCTTATATAAATGCACCATAAAGAGAAAGTAGTGCGATATCAGGAAATGAGAGGATGGGAATTGATAGGGAGTGCGCTCTGGACATTTTAAGATAGTCTCTTGGAATTGGTGCACATTTTGTTCCAAGGACAATCTTTGCGTACCAGATACATAACAGAGAACAGGAGACTTAATCTCAGTAATATCACAATCCTGGGATAATGTCTTTCCGTATTCCCACATTTGCGTAACTAGGAGGGATGATCTTTTCTGGATAAACAGTGATCTAGATACACAGGTGAGACTGGCATCACTGGTAGGCATCTCTCTTAATCTTGATAGTTTAAAGGCACTTTTTTCTCCTTTACAATTGTAAGTAATTTGTGGGGAAATTCTTAGAGACTCTGAGTATGTAGTTCCCATGGTGGTAGACAGTAAATCTTTCAAAGATTGATGCAGCATGGTCCCACATGCTCTTTAAAATGTGCCCTGGCCACTCTCTCATAAGAGGTGGAATCTAATTAACTTCCCTTTGAGTCTGTTTGGGCTTACGTTTGCTTCGATTAATAGACTATGGTGGTGGTGACACTGCGTGACTTTCAAATCTGTGTTGTAAAAGATGACCCAGCTTTCCCACAGTTTGTTGGAAATTGCTCACTTAGAGTGCTGAGCTACAATGTAAGATGTCTACCATCCTGAAGCCACCTTACTACGAGGAATCCAGGCAATACTGAGAGACTATATGGGGTGCCTCTGCTTCTGGGAAATACTAATAGGGATGTGACAGCATCTCATTGTGGCGTGAGTTTTCACGTCTCTGCTGTTTAACGATGGAGAGTATCTTTCTACATGCTTATTTGTCATCCATACATCTCCTTTGTTAAGTATCTATTTAAATCTTCTGTCTCTTTTTTTAATTTGAGCTGTTTCCTTATTAAGTATTGAGAGCTATTTATGTATTGTGAATACAATTTCATTTTCAGATATATGACTTGCAAATATATCTCCCAGTCTTATATTGTTTTTACATTCTCTTAACAGTGAATTTCAAAGAGCAAGCCTTCTCAGTTTTGATGAAGCCAATGTGCAAATACTGCTTGTGCAAATACTTACTTTTATGAATTATGCTCTTGGGATTGTACCTAGGAAATCTTTCACTAATCAAAGGTCACAAATATTTTTTCTGTGTTTGCTTCAGGAGTACGTAGTTTTAAGTTTTAAATTTAAGATCTTGATCCATTCTGAGTTCGTTTTTGTATGTAGTGGAAGGTATGGATGGCAAGTCATTATTCTGCATATGGATTTCCAGTTGTTCCAGGGACATTTCTTAAGTATATATGCTCTCTCCACTGAATCACCTTTGCGACTTTGTTGAAAATAAGGGAGTTGGTCTATTTCTAGACTCACTGTCCTGATCCATTGGTGATGTGTCTAAGATGATGACAGTAAGGCACCATCTTGAATATGCAGCCATTTAGTAACTCCTGAAGGAAGAAGTGCAGCTCCTCCTACTTCTTTTTCTAAAGTGTTTTGGTTACTCTAGTGACTTTGTATTTAAATGAACTGTAGAGTCAAGTTTTTCAATTTGTACAAACAAGCTAGCTGGTATTTTGGTTATGATTGCATTACATCAATGGAAGGTTTAGAAAAAAAATGGTATCTTAAATTATTGAGTTTTCCAACCCATGACATATCTGTCCAATTATCTAGGTCTTCTTCATTTATACAGGTAATGCTTTGCATTTTTCATAAAACGGTTCTTGCAAAAAAAAATTGACAGATTGGTCCCCTAAATATTTTATATATATATATATTTTTTTAAAGACTTTATTTTTTTCCTTTATTCTCCCCAAAGCCCCCAGGTACATAGTTGTATGTTCTTAGTTGTGGGTCCTTCTAGTTGTGGCATGTGGGACGACGCCTCAGCATGGCCTGATGAGCAGTGCCATGTCCACGCCCAGGATCCCAACTGATGAAACACCTGCAGCGGAACACGCAAACTCAACCACTCGTCCACGGGTGGGCCACTATATTTTTATGATACTATTGTCATTGTTTCTAAGTTTCAATTTCCAAATTTTTGTTGTTAGTATATGGAGCAGTTAGTGGTTTTTATATATTAATCTTGTATCCTAAAATTTCAATAATCTTTCTCTCTCTCTCATTTGAGGAGCTTTGTCATAGATTGCACTTTACATTTTACATCCAAAATCATGACATCAAAAAATTGAGATTGTTTTATTTCTTCTTTTGCAATCTGGGTACAGTTTTTTTTGTAATTTCAAACGATCTTTAGTTTTTAGAACAGTTTGTGTTATGGATAAATTGAGAAGACAGTGCCAAGAGTTCCTACCTTAAAAAGAGGAAGATTGGCAACAGATGTTAGCTCAAGGCAAATCTTCGTCAGCAAAAATAAAAAGCCAATCATGGCACTAAGAAAGGGTTAATTCTGTATTAGCTTGGAGGAGGAACTGGGGTGTGGGGCTGGGGCTGAGGCAAGGGCCCACCCAGGGGCAGGAGTGACAGGGTGCCTGGGAAAGCTGGGGCTCAGCCTGGAGGGACCCAAGCTGGTGTTTGGGGGAGGGGAGCTGGGGACCAGGATTAAGTTTTAAAAAAGAAGAAAAAAAGAGTTCCCACCCTGCAGAGTATCCTCTATTATCAACATTTTACATTTGTATGGTGTATTTGTAGCAATTAATGAACCAGTATTGATGCATTGTTATCAACTGAAGTCCATACTGTATTCAGGTTTCCTTAGTTTTTGCATAATGTCCTTTTTCTGTTCCATGATACCAGCCAGGAAACTGCAGTACATGAAATAGTTCACATCTCCGTTGTTCTTCTTGGCTGTGACCATTTCTTAGACATGGATGATACTCGAGTAGATTAAAATAATAAGAAAAATGTTGTTATTTTCACCTACATACATGTTGTGTCCGTCATTCCTTTATGAAGATTAACAATTCCCATTGGTACTATTTTCCTTATGCTTGCA